>NC_056453.1:44760622-44828122 GCF_018296145.1 Oncorhynchus tshawytscha
GGGGCATCCAGACTGGCACAGATCTTCTGTCGTATGGTGGTGGGCAGACGGAAGGCATAGGGCCCCACCTGGGAGGAGGGCAGGCAGGTACCCCCAGAGGGGATAGGGGAGCAGGGCGGGAGGGTCTGGAGGTAGAGTCAGGATGGGTGGATGGAGAGAAATAGCAGTTAGGATCCGGGACAAAGCTGACTCAGGGCTTTGACATGTACAAAGCCCTGAGCTATCCTCAACCCTGGGTTAATACTAGCCCAAGGCTAGCTTCTGTTAACCCCGGGCTAACTGAAACCAACGGTCACTACAATATTCAAAAGAAGTGACAGCAGGAAGTCAGTGACTGACTAGTTCCTAAAAGTCCCCAAGGTGAAGTCCTGGGCTAAGGTCAGTGTCCTCCCACTCTAGAATGGTGCAGTCTGAATGCAACAGGTACTTCCTGTGTGTCTCTGTGTAACAGTTAAACCCTTCCACCTGGTTCCTCCTGTGTGTCTCTGTGTAACGGTTAAACCCTTCCCCCTGGTTCCTCCTGTGTGTCTCTGTGTAACAGTTAAACCCTTCCCCCTGGTTCCTCCTGTGTGTCTCTGTGTAACAGTTAAACCCTTCCACCTGGTTCCTCCCATGTGTCTCTGTGTAACGGTTAAACCCTTCCACCTGGTTCCTCCCATGTGTCTCTGTGTAACAGTTAAACCCTTCCACCTGGTTCCTCCCATGTGTCTCTGTGTAACAGTTAAACCCTTCCACCTGGTTCCTCCTGTGTGTCTCTGTGTAACAGTTAAACCCTTCCCCCTGGTTCCTCCCATGTGTCTCTGTGTAACAGTTAAACCCTTCCACCTGGTTCCTCCCATGTGTCTCTGTGTAACAGTTAAACCCTTCCACCTGGTTCCTCCCATGTGTCTCTGTGTAACAGTTAAACCCTTCCACCTGGTACCTCCTGTGTGTCTCTGTGTAACGGTTAAACCCTTCCCCCTGGTACCTCCTGTGTGTCTCTGTGTAACGGTTAAACCCTTCCCCCTGGTACCTCCTGTGTGTCTCTGTGTAACGGTTAAACCCTTCCCCTGGTCCTCCTGTCTCTGTGTCGGTTAAACCCTCTGTGTCCTGTGTGTCTCTGGTTAAACCCTTCCTCCTGGTACCTCCCCTGGTACCTCCTGTGTGTCTCTGTGTAACGGTTAAACCCTTCCTCCTGTGTGTCTCTGTGTGTCTCTGTGTACCTCCTGTGTGTCTCTGTGTAACAGTTAAACCCTTCCCCCTGTTACCTCCTGTGTGTCTCTGTGTAACAGTTAAACCCTTCCCCCTGGTACCTCCTGTGTGTCTCTGTGTAACAGTTAAACCCTTCCCCCTGTTACCTCCTGTGTGTCTCTGTGTAATGGTTAAACCCTTCCTCCTGTGTGTCTCTGTGTGGTTAAACCCTTCCCCTGGTACCTCCTGTGTGTCTCTGTGTAACGGTTAAACCCTTCCTCCCCTGGTACCCTTCCTCCTGTGTGTCTCTGTGTGTAAACCCTTCCCCCTGGTACCTCCTGTGTGTCTCTGTGTAATGGTTAAACCCTTCCTCCTGTGTGTCTCTGTGTAATGGTTAAACCCTTCCTCCTGTGTGTCTCTGTGTAACAGTTAAACCCTTCCCCCTGTTACCTCCTGTGTGTCTCTGTGTAATGGTTAAACCCTTCCCCCTGTTACTTCCTGTCTGTGTGTTACAGTGAAACCCTTCCCCCTGTTACCTCCTGTATGCCAGTGTGCAGCTGGAAGATCTGTCCCTCTCCTTCCACCTGTCTGTGTGTTACAGTGAAACCCTTCCCCCTGTTACCTCCTGTATGTCAGTGTGCAGCTGGAAGATCTGTCCCTCTCCTTCCACCTGTCTGTGTGTTACAGTGAAACCCTTCCCCCTGTTACCTCCTGTATGTCAGTGTGCAGCTGGAAGATTTGTCCCTCTCCTTCCACCTGTCTGTGTGTTACAGTGAAACTCTTCCCCCTGTTACCTCCTGTATGTCAGTGTGCAGCTGGAAGATCTGTCCCTCTCCTTCCACCTGTCTGACACAGATCTTACAGGAGAGCTGAGACACGGCCAGGCTGCCTCTCTCTAGGCTGAAGGTACAGTGGAGGGGTCTCTGACCACCACTCCAGATGTGGTGGAACGGAATCTCCTGGGGGAAGACATTGTATTAGATTAGATTACTGTGTGTGTGTGAGAGAGAGTTTGTGTGTGTGTCTGACCTGGTACTTGGCCAGTAGTTTGCTCCTCCAGTGTGAGTGAGGGATGTCATGGATGGACAGACGCAGGTTGTGGTAACTGTCTTTAAACAGCAGGGGTTTAGGGTCCTCCATCAACACCCCTCCTAGACTCCTCTCCAATTCCAACACCTCCTACAGAGAGAGAGAGAGAGAGAGAGAGAGGGAGGGAGAGAGACAGAGAGAGAGACAGAGAGAGAAAGGGGGAGAGAGAGAGAAGGGAGAGAGAAAGAGACACAGAGAGAGAGAGAGAGAGAGAGAGACAGAGAGAGAGAGACACAGAGAGAGAGAGACAGAGAGAGAGAGAGAGAGGGACAGAGAGAGAGAGAGAGAGAGAGAGAGAGAGAGAGGGGGGAGAGAGAGGGGGAGAGAGAGAGAGAGAGGGGGAGAGAGAGAGAGAGAGAGAGAGAGAGAGAGAGAGAGAGAGAGAGAGAGAGAGAGACTAATACTGAAGATAGAATGTGGATAGATAGCTAGTCAGCCAACAAGACAGACAGAACAGGACAATGGCAGCCTCAGGCAAGTCCAAAGGGGGAGTTGTGCCTCTTGATATAGAATACCTCATGGTACCAAGAAGAATTCTAAACCATAATTATCATGGCTGTGTACATCGCTCCACAAAGCCAACACCACCTTGGCACTCAAACAAACTGCATGGGGCCATAAACAAACATTCACCCAGAGGCATGGAGACATTAATCTATCAATCAATCAGATGTATTTATGAAGCCCTTCTTACATCAGCTGATGTCACAAAGTGCTGTACAGAAACCCAGCCTAAAACCCCAAACAGCAAGCAATGCAGGTGTAGAAGCACGGTAGCTAGGAAAAACTCCCTAGAAAGGCCAGAACCTAGGAAGAAACCTAGAGAGGAACCAGGCTATGAGGGGTGGCCAGTAATCTTCTGGCTCTGCCGGGTGGAGATTATAACAGAATATGGCCAAGATGTTCAAATGTTCAGAGATGACCAGCAGGGATGAGTGGGGGGACTTAAAACGGTCCTTACTTCTACAAATATTTGTCTGCTGCACCACTAGGAGGAGCTAAAACTCTGGACCACTTTTAACCTCTTGGAACACTAGGGGCAGTATTTCATTTTTGGATGAAAAAACGTTCCCGTTTTAAACAAGATATTTTGTCACGAAAAGATGCTCGACTATGCATATAATTGACAGCTTTGGAAAGAAAACCCTCTGACGTTTCCAAAACTGCAAAGATATTATCTGTGACACAGAACTGATGCTACAGGCGAAATCAAGATGAAACTTCAAACAGGAAATTAGCAAAACATTTTTGAGGTGCTGTTTTCCATTGTCTCCTTATATGGCTGTGAATGAGCCCTGAACGAGCCTACACTTTCTGCCGTTTCCCCAAGGTGTCTGCAGCATTGTGAAGTGTTTGTAGGCATATCATTGGAAGATTGGCCATAAGAGACTACATCTACCAGGTGTCCGCCCGGTGTCCTTTGTCGAAATTGGTACGTAATCTCCAGCTGCAAGCATTCTTCCATGTGATTCAGAGGAGAGAGCAGACTTCCACGAACGATATATCATCGAAGAGATATGTGAAAAACACCTTGAGGATTGATTCTAAACAACATTTACCATGTTTCAGTCGATATTATGGAGTTAATTTGGAAAAAAGTTTGGCGTTTTGATGACTGAATTTTCGTTTTTTTTTGGTAGCCAAACGTGAGGAACAAAACGGAGCGATTTCTCCTACACAAAGAATCTTTCAGGAAAAACTGAACATTTGCTATCTAACTGAGTCTCCTCATTGAAAACATCCAAAGTTCTTCAAAAGGTAAATGATTTTATTTGAATGCTTTTCTTGTTTTTGTGAAAATGTTGCCCGCTGAATGCTATGCTAAATGCTACGCTAGCTATCAATAATCTTACACAAATGCTTGTTTTGCTATGGTTGAAAAGCACATTTTGAAAATCTGAGATGACAGTGTTGTTAACAAAAGGCTAAGCTTGAGAGCTAGCATATTTATTTCATTTAATTTGCGATTTTCATGAATAGTTAACGTTGCGTTATGGTAATGAGCTTGAGGCTGTATTCACGATCCCGGATCCGGGATGGCTAGAATCAAGAGGTTTTAATCTACCCATAGAAACACATACAAGGCCCTCCCTCATCCTCCCTTTGGCAAATCACACCATGCCTCGATCTTCCTGCTTACAAACAAAAGCTCAAACAGAAAGTACCATCGACGCGCTTAATATGAACGTGGTTCCGATGAATCAGAAACAAGGCTACAAGACTGTTTTGTATAGACTGGGATATGTTCCGGGATTCATCCGATAGCATTGAGGAATACACCACATCAATCATGGGCTTCATCACGGGCTTCATCAATAAGTACATAAACGACATCATCCCCAAAGTGACGAAAGTGACGATATGAACGTATTCAAAACAAAACCCGTAGATTACATACAATATCCGCGCTGGGCTAAAGGCTATAGTTACCGCTTGCATAGAACAGGACATGGACATATACAAGAAAGCTACGACCTCTGGCGAGACATCAAACTTGCAAAAGGAGGAAGACAAAATCCTCCTACACTGGCTCCGGACGCTCATCGGATGTGGCGACGATAACGGGCTGTGAGATGCCCAGTGACGCAGAACTCCCAAACTAGCTAATTGCTCGAGAAAAACAACACAGAGTCCTGCATGAAAGCCCCTGTTGTTCCGGATGACTGTGTGATCTTGCTCTCCGTGGCCGATGTGAGTAAAACTTTTCAACAACATTCACAAGGCCCGGAATATCAGGGCATGTTCTTAGAGCATGCGCATGACCAGCTGGCACGTGTCTTCACTGACATTCTCAATCTCTCCATATCCATATCGGTAATCCATGTTTCAAAACCAACATTGTCCCTGTTCACAAGAACTCCAAGGTAACCTGCACCCAGGTATCCTAACCCCAATTCCCACCCCTGATCACAAACTGGGTTTGTATCCAAACTCCTCCTCCTCATACACTGATACATCATGCTCTTTCTCTTATTCACCTCTCACCTCTCTCTTAATTTATGTTTTGGTTTAGTCTGATGTTTTGTTTTGACTCATTTTCATTTCTACAATAAAGCGACTTTGGGACCTTGAAAAGCCCTATTTTAAGTCCCATGCATTATCATTATTAAATTACTAACGCCCTGAAGCACTCAAATCTGTAATTATGAAGTGCTTTGAAAGGCTGGTCATGACTTCAAACGGCCCTCTCCCACCTGGACAACAGAGGAAATAACTATGTGAGAACGCTGTTGATATACTACAGCTCAGCGTTCAACACCATGGTCCCCGGGACTGAACACCTCCCTCTGCAACTGGACTTCCTGTCAGGCCGGCCCCAGGTGGTGGAAGTAGGTACCAACACCATGGTCCCCTTCAAGCTCGGGTCCCTGGGACTGAAGATCTCCCTCTGCGACTGGATCCTGGAGTTCCTGTCGGGCCGGCCCCAGGTGGTGGGAGTAGGTACCAACACCATGGTCCCCTTCAAGCTCGGGTCCCCGGGACTGAACACCTCCCTCTGCAACTGGACTTCCTGTCGGGCCGGCCCCAGGTGGTGGGAGTAGGTACCAACACCATGGTCCCCTTCAAGCTCGGGTCCCTGGGACTGAACACCTCCCTCTGCAACTGGACTTCCTGTCGGGCCGGCCCCAGGTGGTGGGAGTAGGTACCAACACCATGGTCCCCTTCAAGCTCGGGTCCCTGGGACTGAAGATCTCCCTCTGCGACTGGATCCTGGAGTTCCTGTCGGGCCGGCCCCAGGTGGTGGGAGTAGGTACCAACACCATGGTCCCCTTCAAGCTCGGGTCCCCGGGACTGAACACCTCCCTCTGCAACTGGACTTCCTGTCGGGCCGGCCCCAGGTGGTGGGAGTAGGTACCAACACCATGGTCCCCTTCAAGCTCGGGTCCCTGGGACTGAAGATCTCCCTCTGCGACTGGATCCTGGAGTTCCTGTCGGGCCGGCCCCAGGTGGTGGGAGTAGGTACCAACACCATGGTCCCCTTCAAGCTCGGGTCCCCGGGACTGAACACCTCCCTCTGCAACTGGACTTCCTGTCGGGCCGGCCCCAGGTGGTGGGAGTAGGTACCAACACCATGGTCCCCTTCAAGCTCGGGTCCCTGGGACTGAACACCTCCCTCTGCAACTGGACTTCCTGTCGGGCCGGCCCCAGGTGGTGGGAGTAGGTACCAACACCATGGTCCCCTTCAAGCTCGGGTCCCTGGGACTGAAGATCTCCCTCTGCGACTGGATCCTGGAGTTCCTGTCGGGCCGGCCCCAGGTGGTGGGAGTAGGTACCAACACCATGGTCCCCTTCAAGCTCGGGTCCCCGGGACTGAACACCTCCCTCTGCAACTGGACTTCCTGTCGGGCCGGCCCCAGGTGGTGGGAGTAGGTACCAACACCATGGTCCCCTTCAAGCTCGGGTCCCTGGGACTGAAGATCTCCGTCTGCGACTGGACTTCCTGTCGGGCCGGCCCCAGGTGGTGGGAGTAGGTACCAACACCATGGTCCCCTTCAAGCTCGGGTCCCTGGGACTGAAGATCTCCCTCTGCGACTGGATCCTGGAGTTCCTGTCGGGCCGGCCCCAGGTGGTGGGAGTAGGTAGCAACACCTTCGCCATGCTGACCCTCAAAACGGGGGCCCCTCAGGGGTGCATGCTTAGTCCCCTCCTGTACTCCCTGTTCACCCATGACTGCGTGGCCACGCATGACTCCGACACCATCATCGAGTTTGCTGCTGACACGATGATGGTAGGCCTGATCCCAGACAGCGATGACACAGCCTACAGAGGTCAGAGACTTGGCAGTGTGGTGCCAGGACAACCTCTCCCTCAACGTCAGTAAGACCAAGGAGCTGATTGTGGACTTCAAGACAAAGAGGGGAGAGCACGCCGTCATCCACATCACTAAGGACTTAACATGGTCCACACACACCTGGACAGTTGTGAAGAGGGCATGGCAGCGCCTCTTCCCCCTCAGGAAGCTGAAAAGATTTGGCACGGGTCCTCAGATCCTCGTAAAGTTATTCAGCTGCACCATCGAGTGCATCTCGATTGGCTGCATCACCGCCTGGTATGGAAAATGCTCCGACCTCGACCATAAAGCGCTACAGAGGGTGATACGGACGGCCCAGTACATCACTGGGGCCGAGCTTCCCGCCATCTCGGAACTCTATATCAGGCGGTGTCCGGCAAACGTTACTGGAGCAGCGGCTTTTGGATCAGCTCCAAGACAGCTTCTACCCCGAAGCCACCAGACTGATAAATAGACATCAGACTGCTAAATAGCCATCAGACTGCTAAATAGCCATCAGACTGCTAAATAGCCATCAGACTCCTAAATAGCCATCAGACTGCTAAATAGCCATCAGACTGCTATATAGCCACCAGACTGATAAATAGCCATCAGACTGCTAAATAGCCACCACACTGCTAAATAGCCACCAGACTGCTAAATAGCCACCATACTGCTAAATAGCCATCAGACTGCTAAATAGCCATCAGACTCCTAAATAGCCATCAGACTGCTAAATAGCCATCAGACTGCTATATAGCCACCAGACTGATAAATAGCCATCAGACTGATAAATAGCCATCAGACTGATAAATAGCCATCAGACTGATAAATAGCCACCAGACTGATAAATAGCCATCAGACTGCTAAATAGCCATCAGACTCCTAAATAGCCATCAGACTGCTAAATAGCCATCAGACTGCTATATAGCCACCAGACTGATAAATAGCCATCAGACTGATAAATAGCCATCAGACTGATAAATAGCCATCAGACTGATAAATAGCCACCAGACTGATAAATAGCCATCAGACTGCTAAATAGTTAATTAAATGGTTATACAGACTGCATTGACACGGTCTTACAATGACTCGCTGCAACACTCACAATACAATATATATATACACACTCACAATACTATATATACACACTCACAATACTATATATACACACATTATATACACACTCACAATACTATATATACACACATTATATACACACTCACAATACTATATATACACACATTATATACACACTCACAATACTATATATACACACATTATATACACACTCACAATACTATATATACACACATTATATACACACTCACAATACTATATATACACACATTATATACACACTCACAATACTATATATACACACATTATATACACTCTCACAATACTATATATACACACATTATATACACACTCACAATACTATATATACACACATTATATACACACTCACAATACTATATATACACACATTATATACACACTCACAATACTATATATACACACATTATATACACACTCTATATATACTATATATACACACATTATATACACACATTATATACACACTCACAATACTATATATACACACATTATATACACACTCACAATACTATATATACACACATTATATACACACTCACAATACTATATATACACACATTATATACACACTCACAATACTATATATACACACATTATATACACACTCACAATACTATATATACACACATTATATACACACTCACAATACTATATATACACACATTATATACACACTCACAATACTATATATACACACATTATATACACACTCACAATACTATATATACACACATTATATACACACTCACAATACTATATATACACACATTATATACACACTCACAATACTATATATACACACATTATATACACACTCACAATACTATATATACACACATTATATACACACTCACAATACTATATATACACACATTATATACACACTCACAATACTATATATACACACATTATATACACACTCACAATACTATATATACACACATTATATACACACTCACAATACTATATATACACACATTATATACACACTCACAATACTATATATACACACATTATATACACACTCACAATACTATATATACACACATTATATACACACTCACAATACTATATATACACACATTATATACACACTCACAATACTATATATACACACATTATATACACACTCACAATACTATATATACACACATTATATACACACTCACAATACTATATATACACACATTATATACACACTCACAATACTATATATACACACATTATATACACACTCACAATACTATATATACACACATTATATACACACTCACAATACTATATATACACACATTATATACACACTCACAATACTATATATACACACATTATATACACACTCACAATACTATATATACACACATTATATACACACTCACAATACTATATATACACACATTATATACACACTCACAATACTATATATACACACATTATATACACACTCACAATACTATATATACACACATTATATACACACTCACAATACTATATATACACACATTATATACACACTCACAATACTATATATACACACATTATATACACACTCACAATACACATTATATACACACATATATATACACACTCATATACATACTATATATACACACATTATATACACACTCACAATACTATATATACACACATTATATACACACTCACAATACTATATATACACACATTATATACACACTCACAATACTATATATACACACATTATATACACACTCATACTATATATACACACATTATATACACACTCACAATACTATATATACACACATTATATACACACTCACAATACTATATATACACACATTATATACACACTCACAATACTATATATACACACATGTCTATATACACACTCACAATACTATATATACACACATTATATACACACTCACAATACTATATATACACACATTATATACACACTCACAATACTATATATACACACATTATATACATCTCACAATACTATATATACACACATTATATACACACTCACAATACTATATATACACACATTATATACACACTCACAATACTATATATACACACATTATATACACACTCACAATACTATATATACACACATTATATACACACTCACAATACTATATATACACACATTATATACACACTCACAATACTATATATACACACATTATATACACACTCACAATACTATATATACACACATTATATACACACTCACAATACTATATATACACACATTATATATGTCTATATACACTGCCTTCATGTACATATCTACCTCAAATACCTTACATCTATAATACTCACAATACTGCCTATATACACACATATATACACACTCAAATACTTATATATACACACATTATATACACACTAATACTATATATACACATTATATACACCTTCATATACATATATACACACTCACAATACTATATATACACACATTATATCACACTCACAATATGTATATACACACATTATATACACACTCACAATACTATATATACACACATTATATACACACTCACAATACTATATATACACACATTATATACACATCAATACTATATATAGTCACATTATATACACACTCACAATACTATATATACATTATATCTCACAATACAATATACACTTATATACACACTATCTATCCATTATGTCTACTCACAATTATATATACACCTTATATACATACACTCACAATACTATATATACACACATTATATACTATACTACTCACAATACTATATATACACACATTATATACACACTCACAATACTCATATACACACTATATGCACTATCCCAAAACTATATATACACATTATATAGTATCAATACTAAATATACACACTGTAAACACACTCACTAACACACTACACTGATGGATGTACATCTCTCACACACACAAACACACACACACACACACACACACACACACACACACACACACACACACACACACACACACACATGTACATATCTGCTGCTCTGTTCTCTATTTTACCTTATTAGTATCTATCCTGATGTCTAGTCACTTTACCCTGCCTTCATGTACATATCTACCTCAAATACCTTATTAGTATCTATCCTGATGTCTAGTCACTTTACCCTGCCTTCATGTACATATCTACCTCAAATACCTTATTATTATCTATCCTGATGTCTAGTCACGTTACCCTGCCTTCATGTACATATCTACCTCAAATACCTTATTAGTATCTATCCTGATGTCTAGTCAGTTTACCCTGCCTTCATGTACATATCTACCTCAAATACCTTATTAGTATCTATCCTGATGTCTAGTCACTTTACCCTGCCTTCATGTACATATCTACCTCAAATACCTTATTATTATCTATCCTGATGTCTAGTCACGTTACCCTGCCTTCATGTACATATCTACCTCAAATACCTTATTAGTATCTATCCTGATGTCTAGTCACGTTACCCTGCCTTCATGTACATATCTACCTCAAATACCTTATTATTATCTATCCTGATGTCTAGTCACGTTACCCTGCCTTCATGTACATATCTACCTCAAATACCTTATTAGTATCTATCCTGATGTCTAGTCACGTTACCCTGCCTTCATGTACATATCTACCTCAAATACCTTATTAGTATCTATCCTGATGTCTAGTCACTTTACCCTGGCTTCATGTACATATCTACCTCAAATACCTTATTATTATCTATCCTGATGTCTAGTCACGTTACCCTGCCTTCATGTACATATCTACCTCAAATACCTTATTAGTATCTATCCTGATGTCTAGTCACTTTACCCTGCCTTCATGTACATATCTACCTCAAATACCTTATTAGTATCTATCCTGATGTCTAGTCACGTTACCCTGCCTTCATGTACATATCTACCTCAAATACCTTATTAGTATCTATCCTGATGTCAAATACCTCATACCACTCCACATTGATCTGGTACTGGTACTCCCTGTATATAGCTCCACATTGATCTGGTACTCCCTGTATATAGCTCCACATTGATCTGATACTGGTACTCCCTGTATATAGCTCCACATTGATCTGATACTGGTACTCCCTGTATATAGCTCCACATTGATCTGGTACTCCCTGTATATAGCTCCACATTGATCTGGTACTGGTACTCCCTGTATATTGCTCCACATTGATCTGGTACTGGTACTCCCTGTATATAGCTCCACATTGATCTGGTACTCCCTGTATATAGCTCCACATTGATCTGGTACTGGTACTCCCTGTATATAGCTCCACATTGATCTGGTACTGGTACTCCCTGTATATAGCTCCACATTGATCTGGTACTGGTACTCCCTGTATATAGCTCCACATTGATCTGATACTGGTACTCCCTGTATATAGCTCCACGTTGATCTGATACTGGTACTCCCTGTATATAGCTCCACATTGATCTGGTACTCCCTGTATATAGCTCCACATTGATCTGGTACTGGTACTCCCTGTATATAGCTCCACATTGATCTGATACTGGTACTCCCTGTATATAGCTCCACATTGATCTGGTACTGGTACTCCCTGTATATAGCTCCACATTGATCTGGTACTTCCTGTATATAGCTCCACATTGATCTGGTACTTCCTGTATATAGCTCCACATTGATCTGGTACTTCCTGTATATAGCTCCACATTGATCTGGTACTGGTACTCCCTGTATATAGCTCCACATTGATCTGGTACTGGTACTCCCTGTATATAGCTCCACATTGATCTGGTACTGGTACTCCCTGTATATAGCTCCACATTTATCTGGTACTGGTACTCCCTGTATATAGCTCCACATTGATCTGGTACTCCCTGTATATAGCCCCACATTGATCTGGTACTCCCTGTATATAGCTCCACATTGATCTGGTACTTCCTGTATATAGCCCCACATTGATCTGGTACTTCCTGTATATAGCTCCACATTGATCTGGTACTCCCTGTATATAGCTCCACATTGATCTGGTACTTCCTGTATATAGCTCCACATTGATCTGGTACTTCCTGTATATAGCCCCACATTGATCTGGTACTCCCTGTATATAGCTCCACATTGATCTGGTACTTCCTGTATATAGCCCCACATTGATCTGGTACTCCCTGTATATAGCTCCACATTGATCTGGTACTGGTACTCCCTGTATATAGCCCCACATTGATCTGGTACTTCCTGTATATAGCTCCATATTGATCTGGTACTTCCTGTATATAGCTCCACATTGATCTGGTACTTCCTGTATATAGCTCCACATTGATCTGGTACTGGTACTCCCTGTATATAGCCCCACATTGATCTGGTACTTCCTGTATATAGCTCCACATTGATCTGGTACTGGTACTCCCTGTATATAGCTCCACATTGATCTGGTACTCCCTGTATATAGCCCCACATTGATCTGGTACTCCCTGTATATAGCTCCACATTGATCTGGTACTGGTACTCCCTGTATATAGCCCCACATTGATCTGGTACTTCCTGTATATAGCTCCACATTGATCTGGTACTTCCTGTATATAGCTCCACATTGATCTGGTACTTCCTGTATATAGCTCTACATTGATCTGGTACTTCCTGTATATAGCTCCACATTGATCTGGTACTTCCTGTATATAGCTCCACATTGATCTGGTACTTCCTGTATATAGCTCCACATTGATCTGGTACTGGTACTCCCTGTATAAAGCTCCACATTGATCTGGTACTCCCTGTATATAGCTCCACATTGATCTGGTACTGGTACTCCCTGCATATAGCTCCACATTGATCTGATACTGGTACTCCCTGTATATGGCTCCACATTGATCTGGTACTGGTACTCCCTGTATATAGCTCCACATTGATCTGGTACTCCCTGTATATAGCTCCACATTGATCTGGTACTGGTACTCCCTGTACCAGAACCAGTCAGAGCCAGCCAGCCAGAGAACCAGCCAGACATAGAAACAGACAGATAGACATCCTCCCTCCCTCCCTACCCTCAGGGCGTGTGGTGTGTCCCTCCTTCCCTCCCTACCTTCAGGGCGTGTGGTGTGTCCCTCCCTCCCTACCTTCAGGGCGTGTGGCGTGTCCCTCCCTCCCTCCCCTCAGTGCGTGTGGTGTGTCCCTCCCTACCCTCAGGGCGTGTGGCGTGTCCCTCCCTACCCTCAGGGCGTGTGGCGTGTCCCTCCCTACCCTCAGGGCGTGTCCCTCCCCTCCCTACCCTCAGGGCGTGTGGCGTGTCCCTCCCTCCCTCCCCTCAGGGCATGTGGTGTGTCCCTCCCTCCCTACCCTCAGGGCGTGTGGCGTGTCCCTCCCCTCCCTACCCTCAGGGCGTGTGGTGTGTCCCTCCCTCCCTACCCTGAGGGCGTGTGGCGTGTCCCTCCCCTCCCTACCCTCAGGGCGTGTGGTGTGTCCCTCCCTCCCTACCCTCAGGGCGTGTGGCGTGTCCTGTGTGCAGTAAATCCTCAGGATGTAGTCCAGGGAGAGACAGGGGGCTCTGGGGGCGAACAGGGCCAGCTGTAGCCTCTTACAGGCGGGCTGGGGAGGGCAGGACTGGCCCACTAGACCGTAGGTCCCCAACTGCTCCATCACCACGTGGCAGTTCGACTCCTCTAGCTGGAGGTAGCAGGGGACGATAGACTCTCCTCCCCCACCGTCAGCACCTCCTATTAGCAGAATAGAGGTAGTGACAGGTTAGAGGGGAATATAATCTGTACTGTCAACTCCTACTATTGGCAGGAAGTTAATTGAGCAAGGTTATAGGATAGTATAGGACACACAAACGCATCCCGCCTGGTAGAGACAGCAGAGGAGAAGGCCAGGGGAACAGGTCTAGATTATGTTCCAACTTCTCATCGTAAATCTCAATATTTTTCCATAATACCTTAACTTCTGATTCTGTGACCTCCATATTTTCTTTCATCTCTATTCCCCTCTAGTCTACTATGGACATGTTTCACTCTGTCTCCTCTAGTCTATTTACCCTCCCTCCCTCCCTCCCTCCCCCTCCCCCTCCCTCCCTCCCTCCCTCCCTCCCTCCCTCCCTCCCTCCCTCCCTCCCTCCCTCCCTCCCTCCCTCCTCTCTTTCTCCCCTTTCCACCCTCCCTCCCTCCAGTCTAAATATCTCATCCTTCTCCCTCTCTCTTTGTATCTCTTCCTCCTTTCTCTCTGTCTCTCCTTTCCTCCCTCCCCTCTGTCTCCCCTTTCCTCCCTCCTTTCTGTCTCCCCTTTCCTCCCTCCTCTCTGTCTCTCCTTTCCTCCCTCCTCTCTGTCTCCCCTTTCCTCCCTCCTCTCTGTCTCCCCTGACCCCTTCCTCTCTGTCTCTCCTTTCCTCCCTCCTCTCTGTCTCCCCTTTCCTCCCTCCTCTCTGTCTCTCCTTTCCTCCCTCCTCTCTGTCTCTCCTTTCCTCCCTCCTCTCAGTCTCCCCTTTCCTCCCTCCTCTCTGTCTCCCCTGACCCCCTCCTCTCTGTCTCCCCTTTCCTCCCTCCTCTCTGTCTCCCCTTTCCTCCCTCCCCTTTCCTTCCTCCTCTCTGTCTCTCCTTTCCTCCCTCCTCTCTGTCTTCCCTTTCCTCCCTCCTCTCTATCTCTCCTTTCCTCCCTCCTCTCTGTCTCCCATTTCCTCCCTCTTCTCTGTCTCCCCTTTCCTCCCTCCTCTCTGTCTCTCCTTTCCTCCCTCCTCTCTGTCTCCCCTTTCCTCCCTCCTCTCTGTCTCCCCTGACCCCCTCCTCTCTGTCTCTCCTTTCCTCCCTCCTCTCTGTCTCCCCTGACCCCCTCCTCTCTGTCTCTCCTTTCCTCCCTCCTCTCTGTCTCCCCTTTCCTCCCTCCTCTCTGTCTCTCCTTTCCTCCCTCCTCTCTGTCTCTCCTTTCCTCCCTCCTCTCTGTCTCCCCTTTCCTCCCTCCTCTCTGTCTCTCCTTTCCTCCCTCCTCTCTGTCTCCCCTTTCCTCCCTCCTCTCTGTCTCCCCTGACCCCTTCCTCTCTGTCTCTCCTTTCCTCCCTCCTCTCTGTCTCCCCTTTCCTCCCTCCTCTCTGTCTCTCCTTTCCTCCCTCCTCTCTGTCTCTCCTTTCCTCCCTCCTCTCAGTCTCCCCTTTCCTCCCTCCTCTCTGTCTCCCCTGACCCCCTCCTCTCTGTCTCCCCTTTCCTCCCTCCTCTCTGTCTCCCCTTTCCTCCCTCCCCTTTCCTTCCTCCTCTCTGTCTCTCCTTTCCTCCCTCCTCTCTGTCTTCCCTTTCCTCCCTCCTCTCTATCTCTCCTTTCCTCCCTCCTCTCTGTCTCCCATTTCCTCCCTCTTCTCTGTCTCCCTTTCCTCCCTCCTCTCTGTCTCTCCTTTCCTCCCTCCTCTCTGTCTCCCCTTTCCTCCCTCCTCTCTGTCTCCCCTGACCCCCTCCTCTCTGTCTCTCCTTTCCTCCCTCCTCTCTGTCTCCCCTGACCCCCTCCTCTCTGTCTCTCCTTTCCTCCCTCCTCTCTGTCTCCCCTTTCCTCCCTCCTCTCTGTCTCTCCTTTCCTCCCTCCTCTCTGTCTCTCCTTTCCTCCCTCCTCTCTGTCTCTCCTTTCCTCCCTCCTCTCTGTCTCTCCTTTCCTCCCTCCTCTCTGTCTCTCCTTTCCTCCCTCCTCTCTGTCTCCCCTGACCCCCTCCTTCTATCCCTCTTCCCATGTTTCACCCAACAATGTTTTTTTATGACTAGGCTTCATGTCTCACCTCCCATGCCCCTTGGTGTGTCTGTGTTTTGAGGGTGAGGGTCCAGTCTGGTGTTGGGGTATCTAGCTGGGCACAGTGTGGCAGAGTGAGGACCACAGGTCGACTCAGCAGCATGCCTGATGGACCACAGCTCACCACTGGGCTCAGCACTGTCTGACTGCCCTCCGACGGTAACCTAGAATAATATATAGTAATAACATGTTAATAACACATAGTAATAACACATAGTAATAACATGCTAATAACACATAGTAATAACAAGTTAATAACACACAGTCATAGCACATAGTAATAACACACAGTAATAACACATAGTAATAACACATAGTAATAACATGTAGTAATAACATGTTAATAACACATAGTAATAACATGTTAATAACACATAGAAGTAACACATAGTAATAACACTGTTAATAACACATAGTAATAACATGTTAATAACACAGTAATAACATGTTAATAACACAGTAATAACATGTTAATAACACATAGTAATAACACATAGTAATAACATGTTAATAACGCATAGTAATAACATGTTAATAACACAGTAATAACATGTTAATAACACAGTAATAACATGTTAATAACACATAGTAATAACATGCTAATAACACATAGTAATAACATGTTAATAACACATAGTAATAACATGTTAATAACACAGTAATAACATGCTAATAACACAGTAATAACATGTTAATAACACATAGTAATAACATGCTAATAACACATAGTAATAACATGTTAATAACACATAGTAATAACATGTCAATAACACATAGTAATAACACATAGCAATAACACATAGTAATAACATGTCAATACACATAGTAATAACACATAGTAATAACACATAGTAATAACATGTTAATAACACATAGTAATAACACATAGTAATAACATGTTAATAACACAGTAATAACATGTTAATAACACAGTAATAACATGTTAATAACACATAGTAATAACATGCTAATAACACATAGTAATAACATGTTAATAACACATAGTAATAACATGTTAATAACACAGTAATAACATGCTAATAACACAGTAATAACATGTTAATAACACATAGTAATAACATGCTAATAACACATAGTAATAACATGTTAATAACACATAGTAATAACATGTCAATAACACATAGTAATAACACATAGCAATAACACATAGTAATAACATGTCAATACACATAGTAATAACACATAGTAATAACACATAGTAATAACATGTTAATAACACATAGTAATAACACATAGTAATAACATGTTAATAACACAGTAATAACATGTTAATAACACAGTAATAACATGTTAATAACACATAGTAATAACATGCTAATAACACATAGTAATAACACATAGTAATAACATGTTACTAACACATAGTAATAACATGTTAATAACACAGTAATAACATGTTAATAACACAGAAATAACATGTTAATAACACATAGTAATAACATGTTAATAACACATAGTAATAACATGCTAATAACACATAGTAATAACATGTTAATAACACATAGTAATAACACATAGTAATAACACATAGTAATAACACATAGCAATAATACATAGTAATAACACATAGTAATAACACATAGTAATAACACTATCTCACTGCTTTATGGTAACCTAGAATCTACACAGAGAGTATACCAGTGTGCTGTTTTTCTCTCTCCAATTACTGTTTTCCATAACCTAAGTAAATAAAGGTTAAATAAAATAAAAAATAAAAAAACATCCTTCAGCAAATAGAGAGGAGAGGGAGAGAGGGGAGAGATATAGAGAGGGGAGAGAGGAGAGAGAGGAGAGAGAGAGGAGAGAGAGATATAGAGAGGGGAGAGAGGAGAGGGAGAGAGGAGAGGGAGGAGAGATATAGAGAGGGGAGAGAGAGAGAGAGGAGAGAGAGATATAGAGAGGGGAGAGAGGAGAGGGAGAGAGAGAGAGAGGAGAGAGAGATATAGAGAGGGGAGAGAGGAGAGAGGAGAGGGAGGAGAGAGAGAGAGAGGAGAGAGAGAGGGGAGAAAGGAGAGGGAGGAGAGAGAGAGGAGCGAGAGAGAGGAGAGAGAGAAGAGAGAGAGAGAGAGAGAGAGGAGAGGGAAAGAGAGAGAGGAGAGAGAGAGAGAGGGGAGAGAGGAGAGAGGAGAGGGAGGAGAGAGAGAGGAGAGAGAGGGGAGAAAGGAGAGGGAGGAGAGAGAGAGGAGCGAGAGAGAGGAGAGAGAGAGGAGAGGGAGAGAGAGAGAGGAGAGAGAGAGGGGAGAGAGTAACCTAGAACCTACACAGAGAGTATACCAGTGTGCTGTTTTTCTCTCTCCAATTACTGTTTACCATAACCTAAGTAAATAAAGGTTAAATAAAATAACGACGGTCAAGGTCAACTTTAAAATGCCTACGTCCCAAACGACACACTATTCCCCAGTGCACTACTTTTGACCAGTGTGTGTTTGTGTAGACTTACGTAGTTTTCTCTGACTTGTTGATAATTAGGTACATTTCATAGAACTTCCCCTGTGGAATAGTACCAGGTGGAACCAACAGACTCACACCTGGAGAAAGGAGAGAGAGGAGAGAGAGGAGAGGGAGAGAGAGGAGAGATATAGAGAGATATAGAGAGGGGAGAGAGGAGAGAGAGGAGAGAGAGGAGAGGGAGGAGAGAGGAGAGGGAGGAGAGATATAGAGAGGAGAGAGAGAGAGAGAGAGAGAGAGAGAGAGGAGAGGGAGGAGAGATATAGAGAGGGGACAGAGGAGAGGGAGAGGAGAGAGAGGGAGGGGAGAGAGAGAGAGAGAGAGAGAGAGAGAGAGGAGAGAGGAGAGGGAGAGAGAGAGAGGAGAGAGGGGAGAGAGGAGAGAGAGAGGAGAGAGAGGAGAGGGAGAGAGAGAGAGGAGAGGGAGGGGAGAGAGGAGAGGGAGAGAGAGAGGAGAGAGGGAGAGAGAGAGGAGAGGGAGGAGAGAGAGAGAGGAGAGGGAGGAGAGAGGAGAGGGAGGAGAGAGGAGAGAGGGAGAGGGAGGTGAGATATATAGAGAGAGAGGAGAAGGAGAGAGAGAGAGAGAGAGAGAGAGAGAGAGAGAGAGAGGAGAGGGAGGAGAGATATAGAGAGGGGACAGATGAGAGGGAGAGGAGAGAGAGGGGAGAGAGAGAGAGAGAGAGGGAGAGAGAGGGGAGAGAGGAGAGGGAGAGAGAGAGGAGAGATATAGAGAGAGAGAGGAGAGGGAGGGGAGAGAGGAGAGGGAGAGAGAGAGGAGAGAGGGAGAGAGAGAGGAGGAGAGAGGAGAGGGAGGAGAGAGAGAGGAGAGAGAGAGGAGAGAGAGAGAGAGAGAGAGGAGAAAGAGAGGAGAAAGAGAGAGAGGAGAAAGAGAGAGAGGAGAGAGAGAGGAGAGGGAGGAGAGAGAGAGAGGAGAGAAGAGAGGGGAGAGAGGAGAGAGAGGGAGAGAGAGGAGAGAGAGAGGAGAGATATAGAGAGAGAGAGAGAGAGGGGAGAGAGGAGAGAGAGAGGAGAGAGGAGAGGGAGGAGAGAGAGAGAGGAGAGGGAGGGAGAGAGGAGAGGGAGGAGAGAGGAGAGGGAGGAGAGATATAGAGAGATAGAGGAGAAGGGAGAGAGAGAGAGAGAGAGAGGAGAGGGAGGAGAGAGAGGGAGAGGAGAGAGAGAGAGAGGGGAGAGAGGAGAGGGAGAGAGAGAGAGGAGAGAGGGAGAGGGAGGAGAGAGAGAGGAGAGAGAGGAGAGGGAGAGAGAGAGAGGAGAGGGAGGGGAGAGAGGAGAGGGAGAGAGAGAGGAGAGAGGGAGAGAGAGAGGAGAGGGAGGAGAGAGAGAGAGGAGAGGGAGGAGAGAGGAGAGGGAGGAGAGAGGAGAGAGGAGAGGGAGGTGAGATATATAGAGAGAGAGGAGAAGGAGAGAGAGAGAGAGAGAGAGAGAGAGAGAGAGAGAGAGGAGAGGGAGGAGAGATATAGAGAGGGGACAGATGAGAGGGAGAGGAGAGAGAGGGAGAGGAGAGAGAGAGAGAGGGAGAGAGAGGGGAGAGAGGAGAGGGAGAGAGAGAGGAGAGATATAGAGAGAGAGAGGAGAGGGAGGGAGAGAGGAGAGGGAGAGAGAGAGGAGAGAGGGAGAGAGAGAGGAGAGAGAGGAGAGAGAGAGGAGAGAGAGGAGAGAGAGAGGAGAAAGAGAGGAGAAAGAGAGAGAGGAGAAAGAGAGAGAGGAGAGAGAGAGGAGAGGGAGGAGAGAGAGAGGAGAGAAGAGAGGGGAGAGAGGGAGAGAGAGGGGAGAGAGAGGAGAGAGAGAGGAGAGATATAGAGAGTGGAGAGAGAGAGGGGAGAGAGGAGAGAGAGAGGAGAGAGGAGAGGGAGGAGAGAGAGAGAGGAGAGGGAGGAGAGAGGAGAGGGAGGAGAGAGGAGAGGGAGGAGAGATATAGAGAGATAGAGGAGAAGGAGAGAGAGAGAGAGAGAGAGGAGAGGGAGGAGAGAGAGGGAGAGGAGAGAGAGAGAGAGAGGGGAGAGAGAGGGGAGAGAGGAGAGGGAGAGAGAGAGGAGAGAGATATAGAGAGAGAGAGGAGAGGGAGGAGAGAGGAGAGAGGAGAGAGGAGAGGGAGGAGAGATATAGAGAGGAGAGAGAGAGAGAGAGAGAGAGAGAGAGAGAGAGGAGAGGGAGGAGAGATATAGAGAGGGGACAGAGGAGAGGGAGAGGAGAGAGAGAGGAGAGAGAGAGAGAGAGAGAGAGAGAGGAGAGAGGAGAGGGAGAGAGAGAGAGGAGAGAGGGGAGAGAGGAGAGAGAGAGAGAAAGAGAAAGAGAAAGAGAAAGAGAGAGAGAGAGGGAAAATTAGTTATTGGGGCAACCCATTATGTGTTTATAATATGTTTACCTGTGTATGTGTGTGTGTGTGGTTAATTAGTTGTGTGTATGACAGTGGACATTAGTTTTCCCTCTGAAAGTAGCTTGCCGGTTCTGTCTCTGTGTGTGCCCGAAGAGCGGCCAGGCCTGTTTGATTCATTCAATTCAATTCAATTCAAGGGCTTTATTGGCATGGGAAACATGTGTTAACATTGCCAAAGCAAGTGAGGTAGACAACATACAAAGTGAATATATAAAGTGAAAAACAACAAAAATTAACAGTAAACATTACAGATACAGAAGTTTCAAAACAACAAAGACATTACAAATGTCATATTAAATATATACAGTGTTTTAACAATGTACAAATGGTAAAGGACACAAGATAAAATAAATAAGCATAGATATGGGTTGTATTTACAATGGTGTTTGTTCTTCACTGGTTGCCCTTTTCTCGAGGCAACAGGTCACAAATCTTGCTGCTTTGATGTCACACTGTGGTATTTCACCCAGTAGATATGGGATTTTATCAAAATTGGATTTGTTTTCGAATTCTTTGTGGATCTGTGTAATCTGAGGGAAATCTGTGTCTCTAATATGGTCATATATTGGGCAGGAGGTTAGGAAGTGCAGCTCAGTTTCCACCTCATTTTGTGGGCAGTGAGCACATAGCCTGTCTTCTCTTGAGAGCCATGTCTGCCTACGGCGGCCTTTCTCAATAGCAAGGCTATGCTCACTGAGTCTGTACATAGTCAAAGCTTTCCTTAATTTTGGGTCAGTCACAGTGGTCAGGTATTCTGCCGCTGTGTACTCTCTGTTTAGGGCCAAATAGCATTCTAGTTTGCTCTGTTTTTTAAAAATTCTTTCCAATGTGTTAAGTAGTTATCTTTTTGTTTTCTCATGATTTGGTTGGGTCTAATTGTGCTGCTGTCCTGGGGCTCTGTAGGGTGTGTTTGTGTTTGGGAACAGAGCCCCAGGACCAGCTTGCTTAGGGGACTCTTCTCCAGGTTCATCTCTCTGTAGGTGATGGCTTTGTTGTGGAAGGTTTGTGAATCGCTTCCTTTTAGGTGGTTATAGAATTTCTGGATTTCTGGATTTTGATAATTAGTGGGTATCGGCCTAATTCTGCATGCAGAGTCTCAATTTGGTGTTTGTCCCATTTTGTGAAGTCTTGGTTGGTGAGCGGACCCCAGACCTCACAACCATAAAGGGCAATGGGCTCTATGACTGATTCAAGTATTTTTAGCCAAATCCTAATTGGTATGTTGAAATTTATGTTCCTTTTGATGGCATAGAATGTCCTTCTTGCCTGGTCTCTCAGATCGTTCACAGCTTTGTGGAAGTTACCTGTGGCGCTGATGTTTAGGCCAAGGTATGTATCGTTTTTTGTGTGCTCTAGGGCAACAGTGTCTAGATGGAATTTGTATTTGTGTTCCTGGTGACTGGACCTTTTTTGGAACACCATTATTTTGGTCTTACTGAGATTTACTTTCAGGGCCCAGGTCTGACAGAATCTGTGCAGAATATCTAGGTGCTGCTGTAGGCCCTCCTTGGTTGAGGACAGAAGCACCAGATCATCAGCAAACAGCAGACATTTGACTTCATATTCTAGTAGGGTGAGGCCGGGTGCTGCAGACTGTTCATTCATAACGTCATCTTAAATCGCTGCTCCTCCTTCACTACAAGGGTCCGAATACAGACGATATCACATCGCAGTGACGCTATGTTCTCTTCTTTTTATGATATATATATTTTGCCTTTGATACAATCTATTGGAAGATCTTTGTTCCCTCTGAAGGCCTAGGTCCTATTGTCACAGTTCTCCACTGCCTGTGTGTGTGTGACAGTGTGTTACCTGTGTGTGTGTGTATATATATGACAGTGTGTTACCTGTGTGTGTGTGTATATATATGACAGTGTGTTACCTGTGTGTGTGTGTATATATATGACAGTGTGTTACCTGTGTGTGTGTGTGTATATATATGACAGTGTGTTACCTGTGTGTGTGTGTATATATATGACAGTGTGTTACCTGTGTGTGTGTGTATATATATATGACAGTGTGTTACCTGTGTGTGTGTGTATATATATATGACAGTGTGTTACCTGTGTGTTACCTGTGTGTGTGTGTATATATATATGACAGTGTGTTACCTGTGTGTGTGTGTATATATATATGACAGTGTGTTACCTGTGTGTTACCTGTGTGTGTGTGTATATATATATGACAGTGTGTTACCTGTGTGTTACCTGTGTGTGTGTGTATATATATATGACAGTGTGTTACCTGTGTGTTACCTGTGTGTGTGTGTATATATATATGACAGTGTGTTACCTGTGTGTGTGTATATATATATGACAGTGTGTTACCTGTGTGTTACCTGTGTGTGTGTGTATATATATGACAGTGTGTTACCTGTGTGTGTGTGTATATATATGACAGTGTGTTACCTGTGTGTGTGTGTGTATATATATGACAGTGTGTTACCTGTGTGTGTGTGTATATATATGACAGTGTGTTACCTGTGTGTGTGTGTATATATATATGACAGTGTGTTACCTGTGTGTGTGTGTATATATATATGACAGTGTGTTACCTGTGTGTTACCTGTGTGTGTGTGTATATATATATGACAGTGTGTTACCTGTGTGTGTGTGTATATATATATGACAGTGTGTTACCTGTGTGTTACCTGTGTGTGTGTGTATATATATATGACAGTGTGTTACCTGTGTGTTACCTGTGTGTGTGTGTATATATATATGACAGTGTGTTACCTGTGTGTTACCTGTGTGTGTGTGTATATATATATGACAGTGTGTTACCTGTGTGTGTGTATATATATATGACAGTGTGTTACCTGTGTGTTACCTGTGTGTGTGTGTATATATATGACAGTGTGTTACCTGTGTGTGTGTATATATATATGACAGTGTGTTACCTGTGTGTTACCTGTGTGTGTGTGTTTATATATGACAGTGTGTTACCTGTGTGTTACCTGTGTGTGTGTGTATATATATATGACAGTGTGTTACCTGTGTGTGTGTATATATATATGACAGTGTGTTACCTGTGTGTTACCTGTGTGTGTGTGTATATATATGACAGTGTGTTACCTGTGTGTGTGTGTATATATATGACAGTGTGTTACCTGTGTGTGTGTATATATATATGACAGTGTGTTACCTGTGTGTTACCTGTGTGTGTGTGTTTATATATGACAGTGTGTTACCTGTGTGTGTGTATATATATATGACAGTGTGTTACCTGTGTGTTACCTGTGTGTGTGTGTATATATATGACAGTGTGTTACCTGTGTGTGTGTATATATATATGACAGTGTGTTACCTGTGTGTGTGTATATATATATGACAGTGTGTTACCTGTGTGTTACCTGTGTGTGTGTGTATATATATGACAGTGTGTTACCTGTGTGTGTGTATATATATATGACAGTGTGTTACCTGTGTGTGTGTGTTTATATATGACAGTGTGTTACATGTGTGTGTGTATATATATATGACAGTGTGTTACCTGTGTGTTACCTGTGTGTGTGTGTATATATATATGACAGTGTGTTACCTGTGTGTGTGTATATATATATGACAGTGTGTTACCTGTGTGTTACCTGTGTGTGTGTGTATATATATGACAGTGTGTTACCTGTGTGTGTGTATATATATATGACAGTGTGTTACCTGTGTGTTACCTGTGTGTGTGTGTATATATATATGACAGTGTGTTACCTGTGTGTGTGTATATATATATGACAGTGTGTTACCTGTGTGTTACCTGTGTGTGTGTGTATATATATGACAGTGTGTTACCTGTGTGTGTGTATATATATATGACAGTGTGTTACCTGTGTGTTACCTGTGTGTGTGTGTTTATATATGACAGTGTGTTACCTGTGTGTTACCTGTGTGTGTGTGTATATATATATGACAGTGTGTTACCTGTGTGTGTGTATATATATATGACAGTGTGTTACCTGTGTGTTACCTGTGTGTGTGTGTATATATATGACAGTGTGTTACCTGTGTGTGTGTGTATATATATGACAGTGTGTTACCTGTGTGTGTGTATATATATATGACAGTGTGTTACCTGTGTGTTACCTGTGTGTGTGTGTTTATATATGACAGTGTGTTACCTGTGTGTGTGTATATATATATGACAGTGTGTTACCTGTGTGTTACCTGTGTGTGTGTGTATATATATGACAGTGTGTTACCTGTGTGTGTGTATATATATATGACAGTGTGTTACCTGTGTGTGTGTATATATATATGACAGTGTGTTACCTGTGTGTTACCTGTGTGTGTGTGTATATATATGACAGTGTGTTACCTGTGTGTGTGTATATATATATGACAGTGTGTTACCTGTGTGTGTGTGTTTATATATGACAGTGTGTTACATGTGTGTGTGTATATATATATGACAGTGTGTTACCTGTGTGTTACCTGTGTGTGTGTGTATATATATGACAGTGTGTTACCTGTGTGTGAGTGTATATATATGACAGTGTGTTACCTGTGTGTGTGTGTATATATATGACAGTGTGTTACCTGTGTGTGTGTGTATATATATGACAGTGTGTTACCTGTGTGTGTGTGTATATATATGACAGTGTGTTACCTGTGTGTGTGTGTGTTTATATATGACAGTGTGTTACCTGTGTGTGTATATATATGACAGTGTGTTACCTGTGTGTGTGTGTATATATGACAGTGTGTTACCTGTGTGTTACCTGTGTGTGTGTGTATATATATATGACAGTGTGTTACCTGTGTGTATATATATATGACAGTGTGTTACCTGTGTGTGTGTATATATATGACAGTGTGTTACCTGTGTGTTACCTGTGTGTGTATATATATGACAGTGTGTTACCTGTGTGTTACCTGTGTGTGTGTGACAGTGTGTTACCTGTGTGTGTGTGTGTATATATATGACAGTGTGTTACCTGTGTGTGTGTGTATATATATGACAGTGTGTTACCTGTGTGTTACCTGTGTGTGTATATATATGACAGTGTGTTACCTGTGTGTTACCTGTGTGTGTGTGACAGTGTGTTACCTGTGTGTGTGTATATATATATGACAGTGTGTTACCTGTGTGTTACCTGTGTGTGTATATATATGACAGTGTGTTACCTGTGTGTTACCTGTGTGTGTATATATATGACAGTGTGTTACCTGTGTGTTACCTGTGTGTGTGTGACAGTGTGTTACCTGTGTGTGTGTATATATATATGACAGTGTGTTACCTGTGTGTGTGTGACAGTGTGTTACCTGTGTGTGTATACATATGACAGTGTGTTACCTGTGTGTTACCTGTGTGTGTATATATATATGACAGTGTGTATCCTACCTGTGTTGGGGATGCCGAGTCGTCCCCCCAGGTGGCCCAGGGTAGCGGAGGTGCTGTGGCCAGGATCTCTGACCACTGTATGATGCCAGCCGTGGTGGTACCCATCTCTGTCGGGGTTTTAATACACCCACATAGCAGTTCATATAAATACTGTGTGTTAACTGTGTTGGGGATGGTGTGTGTGTTAACTGTGTTGGGGATGGTGTGTGTGTTAACTGTGTTGGGGGTGGTGTGTTACTGGTGTGTGTGTTAACTGTGTTGGGGGGTGGTGTGTTACTGGTGTGTGTGTTAACTGTGTTGGGGATGGTGTGTGTGTTAACTGTGTTGGGGATGTGTGTGTGTTAACTGTGTTGGGGGATGGTGTGTGTGTTAACTGTGTTGGGGATGGTGTGTGTGTTAACTGTGTTGGGGGATGGTGTGTTACTGGTGTGTGTGTTAACTGTGTTGGGGGATGGTGTGTTACTGGTGTGTGTGTTAACTGTGTTGGGGGATGGTGTGTTACTGGTGTGTGTGTTAACTGTGTTGGGGAATGGTGTGTTACTGGTGTGTGTGTTAACTGTGTTGGGGATGGTGTGTGTGTTAACTGTGTTCGGGGATGGTGTGTGTGTTAACTGTGTTCGGGGATGGTGTGTGTGAACTGTGTTGGGGATGGTGTGTGTGTTAACTGTGTTGGGGGATGGTGTGTTACTGGTGTGTGTGTTAACTGTGTTGGGGATGGTGTGTTTATGGTGTGTGTTAAGTGTGTTGGGGATGGTGTGTGTGTTAACTGTGTTGGGGAATAGTGTGTTACTGGTGTGTGTTAACTGTGTTGGGGATGGTGTGTTACTGGTGTGTGTGTGTTAACTGTGTTGGGGATGGTGTGTGTGTTAACTGTGTTGGGGAATGGTGTGTTACTGGTGTGTGTTAACTGTGTTGGGGATGGTGTGTGTGTTAACTGTGTTGGGGATGGTGTGTGTGTTAACTGTGTTGGGGATGGTGTGTGTGTTAACTGTGTTGGGGGATGGTGTGTGTGTTAACTGTGTTGGGGATGGTGTGTGTGTTAACTGTGTTGGGGGATGGTGTGTTACTGGTGTGTGTGTTAACTGTGTTGGGGGATGGTGTGTTACTGGTGTGTGTGTTAACTGTGTTGAGGGGGTGTGTGTGTTAACTGTGTTGGGGATTGTGTGTTACTGGTGTGTGTGTTAACTGTGTTGGGGGTGGTGTGTTACTGGTGTGTGTGTTAACTGTGTTGGGGATGGTGTGTGTGTTAACTGTGTTGGGGATGGTGTGTGTGTTAAGTGTGTTGGGGATGGTGTGTGTGTTAACTGTGTTGGGGGATGGTGTGTGTGTTAACTGTGTTGGGGATGGTGTGTGTGTTAACTGTGTTGGGGGATGGTGTGTTACTGTGTGTGTGTCAACTGTGTTGGGGGTGGTGTGTGTGTTAACTGTGTTGGGGATGTTGTGTTACTAGTGTGTGTGTTAACTGTGTTGGGAGTAGTGTGTTACTGGTGTGTGTGTTAACTGTGTTGGGGTGGTGTGTTACTGGTGTGTGTGTTAACTGTGTTGGGGGTGGTGTGTTACTGGTGTGTGTGTTAACTGTGTTGGGGGTGGTGTGTTACTGGTGTGTGATAACTGTGTTTGGGGTGGTGTGTGTGTTAACTGTGTTGGGGTGGTGTGTTTGTTAACTGTGTTGGGGATGGTGTGTTACTGGTGTGTGTGTTAACTGTGTTGGGGGTGGTGTGTGTGTTAACTGTGTTGGGGTGGTGTGTTTGTTAACTGTGTTGGGGGATGTTGTCTAACTGATGTGTGTGTTAACTGTGTTGGGGGTGGTGTGTGTGTTAACTGTGTTGGGGATGGTGTGTGTGTTAACTGTGTTGGGGGATGGTGTGTTACTGGTGTGTGTGTCAACTGTGTTGGGGGTGGTGTGTTACTGGTGTGTGTGTTAACTGTGTTGGGGGTGGTGTGTTACTAGTGTGTGTGTTAACTGTGTTGGGGGTGGTGTGTTACTGGTGTGTGTTAACTGTGTTTGGGGTGGTGTGTGTGTTAACTGTGTTGGGGATGTTGTGTTACTAGTGTGTGTGTTAACTGTGTTGGGAGTAGTGTGTTACTGGTGTGTGTGTTAACTGTGTTGGGGGTGGTGTGTTACTGGTGTGTGTGTTAACTGTGTTGGGGGTGGTGTGTTACTGGTGTGTGTTAACTGTGTTTGGGGTGGTGTGTGTGTTAACTGTGTTGGGGTGGTGTGTGTGTTAACTGTGTTGGGGATGGTGTGTTACTGGTGTGTGTGTTAACTGTGTTTGGGGATGGTGTGTGTGTTAACTGTGTTGGGGTGGTGTGTGTGTTAACTGTGTTGGGGTGGTGTGTTTGTTAACTGTGTTGGGGATGGTGTGTTACTGGTGTGTGTGTTAACTGTGTTGGGGGTGGTGTGTGTGTTAACTGTGTTGGGGTGGTGTGTTTGTTAACTGTGTTGGGGGATGTTGTCTAACTGATGTGTGTGTTAACTGTGTTGGGGGTGGTGTGTGTGTTAACTGTGTTGGGGATGGTGTGTTACTGGTGTGTGTGTTAACTGTGTTGGGGGTGGTGTGTGTGTTAACTGTGTTGGGGTGGTGTGTGTGTTAACTGTGTTGGGGATGGTGTGTGTGTTAACTGTGTTGGGGGTGGTTACCATTCTAGGCTACCATTGAGCAGTGAGACATGCGTTATTAGCATGTTATTACTATTCAAAATGTAACGAGTACTTTTGGGTGTCAACGAAAATGTATGTAGTTAAAAGAAAACTACAATATTTTCTTAAGAAATGTATTGGAGTAAAAGTTTTCAAAAATATAAATAGCAAAGTACAGATTCCCCAAAACGACTTAAGAAGTACTTTAAAGTATTTTTTACTGAAGTACTTTACACCACTGTGTGTGTGTCTGCATGTGTGTTTGAGAGGACATTGTGTGTGTCTTACCTGTCCCATGCCACAGTCCTGCCCATGGTGCCGCCCACGTGCTTCAGGCCGAGGATCTCAGGGTCGCCGCGGAGCTCTGCTGGCAGCTCCAGGGACGAGTTGTTGTACATCTTAGGAAAACAAACATATATATATATAATAACAATAATATACATATACATAACTATTACACCATACACCAGTATAACTATTACACCATACACCAGTATAACTATTACACCATACACCAGTATAACTATTACACCATACACCAGTATAACTATTACACCATACACCAATATAACTATTACACCATACACCAGTATAACTATTACACCATACACCAGTATAACTATTACACCATACACCAATATAACTATTACACCATACACCAATATAACTATTACACCAATATAACTATTACACCAGTATAACTATTACACCATACACCAATATAACTATTACACCAATATAACTATTACACCATACACCAATATAACTATTACACCATACACCAATATAACTATTACACCATACACCAGTATAACTATTACACCAATATAACGATTACACCAATATAACTATTACACCAATATAACGATTACACCAATATAACTATTACACCATACACCAATATAACTATTACACCAATATAACTATTACACCAATATAACTATTACACCAATATAACGATTACACCAATATAACGATTACACCATACACCAATATAACTATTACACCAATATAACTATTACACCATACACCAATATAACTATTACACCAATATAACTATTACACCAATATAACTATTACACCAATATAACTATTACACCATACACCAATATAACTATTACACCATACACCGATATAACTATTACACCATACACCAATATAACTATTACACCAATATAACTATTACACCAATATAACTATTACACCAATATAACTATTACACCAATATAACTATTACACCATACACCAATATAACGATTACACCAATATAACTATTACACCAATATAACTATTACACCAATATAACTATTACACCAATATAACTATTACACCAGTATAACTATTACACCATACACCAATATAACTATTACACCATACACCAATATAACTATTACACCATACACCAATATAACTATTACACCAATATAACTATTACACCAATATAACTATTACACCAGTATAACTATTACACCATACACCAATATAACTATTACACCATACACCAATATAACTATTACACCATACACCAATATAACTATTACACCATACACCAATATAACTATTACACCAATATAACTATTACACCAATATAACTATTACACCATACACCAATATAACTATTACACCAATATAACTAGTACACCAATATAACTATTACACCAATATAACTATTACACCATACACCAATATAACTATTACACCAATATAACTATTACACCAATACAACTATTACACCATACACCAATATAACTATTACACCAATATAACTATTACACCAATATAACTATTACACCATACACCAGTATAACTATTACACCATACACCAGTATAACTATTATACCAATATAACTATTACACCAATATAACTATTACACCATACACCAATATAACTATTACAGCATACACCATACACCAATATAACTATTACACCATACACCAATATAACTATTACACCAATATAACTATTACACCATTATAACTATTACACCATACACCAATATAACTATTACACCAATATAACTATTACACCATACACCAATATAACTATTACACCATACACCAATATAACTATTACACCATACACCAATATAACTATTACACCAATATAACTATTACACCAATATAACTATTACACCATACAACTATTACACCATACACCAGTATAACTATTACACCATACACCAGTATAACTATTACACCATACACCAGTATAACTATTACACCAATATAACTATTACACCATACACCAGTATAACTATTACACCATACACCAATATAACTATTACACCAATATAACTATTACACCAATATAACCATTACACCATACACCAGTATAACTATTACACCAGTATAACTATTACACCATACACCAATATAACTATTACACCAATATAACTATTACACCATACACCAATATAACTATTACACCATACACCAATATAACTATTACACCATACACCAGTATAACTATTACACCAATATAACGATTACACCAATATAACTATTACACCAATATAACGATTACACCAATATAACTATTACACCAATATAACTATTACACCATACACCAATATAACTATTACACCAATATAACTATTACACCAATATAACTATTACACCAATATAACTATTACACCAATATAACTATTACACCAATATAACTATTACACCAATATAACTATTACACCAATATAACTATTACACCAATATAACTATTACACCATACACCAATATAACTATTACACCATACACCAATATAACTATTTACACCAATATAACTATTACACCAATATAACTATTTACACCAATATAACTATTACACCAATATAACTATTACACCAATATAACTATTACACCAATATAACTATTACACCATACACCAATATAACTATTACACCAATATAACTATTACACCAATATAACTATTACACCAGTATAACTATTACACCATACACCAATATAACTATTACACCATACACCAATATAACTATTACACCATACACCAATATAACTATTACACCAATATAACTATTACACCATACACCAGTATAACTATTACACCATACACCAATATAACTATTACACCATACACCAATATAACTATTACACCATACACCAATATAACTATTACACCAATATAACTATTACACCATACACCAATATAACTATTACACCATACACCAGTATAACTATTACACCAATATAACTATTACACCAATATAACTATTACACCAATATAACTATTACACCAATATAACTATTACACCAATATAACTATTACACCATACACCAATATAACTATTACACCAATATAACTATTACACCATACACCAATATAACTATTACACCATACACCAATATAACTATTACACCAATATAACTATTACACCATACACCAATATAACTATTACACCATACACCAGTATAACTATTACACCAATATAACTATTACACCAATATAACTATTACACCAATATAACTATTACACCAATATAACTATTACACCATACACCAACATAACTATTACACCAATATAACTATTACACCATACACCAATATAACTATTACACCAATATAACTATTACACCATACACCAATATAACTATTACACCATACACCAATATAACTATTACACCAATATAACTATTACACCAATATAACTATTACACCATACACCAATATAACTATTACACCATACACCAATATAACTATTACACCAATATAACTATTACACCAATATAACTATTACACCAATATAACTATTACACCAATATAACTATTACACCATACACCAATATAACTATTACACCAATATAACTATTACACCATACACCAATATAACTATTACACCATACACCAGTATAACTATTACACCATACACCAATATAACTAGTACACCATACACCAATATAACTAGTACACCATACACCAATATAACTATTACACCATACACCAATATAACTAGTACACCATACACCGATATAACTAGTACACCATACACCAATATAACTATTACACCATACACCAATATAACTAGTACACCATACACCAATATAACTAGTACACCATACACCAATATAACTAGTACACCATACACCAATATAACTATTACACCAATATAACTAGTACACCATACACCAATATAACTATTACACCATACACCAGTATAACTATTACACCATACACCAATATAACTAGTACACCATACACCAATATAACTAGTACACCATACACCAGCATAACTAGTACACCATACATTGTGAACACTTGTAAGTCAGTGTGTCTCTGCTTCTACTTGTGGTCCAGACCAACTGTAAAGCTTTGACAAACACTGATATTAAAATGGCTTTATACATACATCTGATTGATCCACACACACACACACACACACACACACACACACACACACACACACACACACACACACACACACACACACACACACACACTAGTACACACACACACACACACACACACACACACACACACACACTAGTACACACACACACACACACACACACACACACACACACACACACACACACACACACACACACACATACACACACACCTTGATCTTGAGGCTGGGCAGGGGGTCCAGCAGGGGAGAGGTTGTCATGGGGATCTTGTGGTGACCATCGTTGGCACCCTGCCGCAGGGAGAAGAGAGGATCCCTGAAGGTACCCGCTGTGGCTGTCAGGTCTGGGGGCGCAGAGGGGTGGAGGAGGTGAGGGTTGTCTGCAGCAGGAGGAGAGAGAGGGGGAGTTGTTTAATAGTTTCATCGGCTGATTGTGATTTTTGGGAGCAAAGTGGTTACAATACATGCTTTATTGGTCCATTTAAAAAAAATATATATATATTTAACCTTTATTTAACTAGGCAAGTCAGTTAAGAACAAATTCCTATTTACAATGACGGCCTACACCGGCCAAACCCCGGATGACGCTGGGCCGATGGTGCGCCGCCCTATGGAACTCCCAATCACAGGCGGTTGTGATACAGCCTGGAATCAAACCAGGGTGTCTGTAGTGACGTCTCAAGCGCTGAGATGCAGTGTCTTAGACAGCTGCGCCTCTCGGGAGCCCATTTGCACAGATATTATTTATGCTTTGCTGTACCAGTACCCAAGCTGACACATACACACTACAGGCTGGGAGCAGCTGATGGAGCGGTAGCTAGTACACTGGGATAATGATACCCTCTGGCTGGTGGTAGCTAGTACACTGGGATAATGATACCCTCTGGCTGGTGGTAGCTAGTACACTGGGATAATGATACCCTCTGGCTGGTGGTAGCTAGTACACTGGGATAATGATACCCTCTGGCTGGTGGTAGCTAGTACACTGGGATAATGATACCCTCTGGCTGGCGGTAGCTAGTACACTGGGATAATGATACCCTCTGGCTGGCGGTAGCTAGTACACTGGGATAATGATACCCTCTGGCTGGCGGTAGCTAGTACACTGGGATAATGATACCCTCTGGCTGGCGGTAGCTAGTACACTGGGATAATGATACCCTCTGGCTGGCGGTAGCTAGTACACTGGGATAATGATACCCTCTGGCTGGTGGTAGCTAGTACACTGGGATAATGATACCCTCTGGCTGGTGGTAGCTAGTACACTGGGATAATGATACCCTCTGGCTGGTGGTAGCTAGTACACTGGGATAATGATACCCTCTGGCTGGTGGTAGCTAGTACACTGGGATAATGATACCCTCTGGCTGGTGGTAGCTAGTACACTGGGATAATGATACCCTCTGGCTGGTGGTAGCTAGTACACTGGGATAATGATACCCTCTGGCTGGTGGTAGCTAGTACACTGGGATAATGATACCCTCTGGCTGGTGGTAGCTAGTACACTGGGATAATGATACCCTCTGGCTGGTGGTAGCTAGTACACTGGGATAATGATACCCTCTGGCTGGTGGTAGCTAGTACACTGGGATAATGATACCCTCTGGCTGGTAGGTACACTGATACCCTCTGGTGGCGGTAGCTAGTACACTGGGATAATGATACCCTCTGGCTGGCGGTAGCTAGTACACTGGGATAATGATACCCTCTGGCTGGCGGTAGCTAGTACACTGGGATAATGATACCCTCTGGCTGGCGGTAGCTAGTACACTGGGATAATGATACCCTCTGGCTGGCGGTAGCTAGTACACTGGGATAATGATACCCTCTGGCTGGCGGTAGCTAGTACACACCCTCTGGCTGGGGCTAGTACACTGGGATAATGATACCCTCTGGCTGGTGGTAGTAGCTAGTACACTGGGATAATGACACCGTCTGGCTGGTGGTAGCTAGTACACTGGGATAATGATACCCTCTGGCTGGTGGTAGCTAGTACACTGGGATAATGATACCCTCTGGCTGGTGGTAGCTAGTACACTGGGATAATGATACCCTCTGGCTGGTGGTAGCTAGTACACTGGGATAATGATACCCTCTGGCTGGTGGTAGCTAGTACACTGGGATAATGATACCCTCTGGCTGGTGGTAGCTAGTACACTGGGATAATGATACCCTCTGGCTGGTGGTAGCTAGTACACTGGGATAATGATACCCTCTGGCTGGTGGTAGCTAGTACACTGGGATAATGATACCCTCTGGCTGGTGGTAGCTCGTACACTGGGATAATGATAACCCTCTGGCTGGTGGTAGCTAGTACACTGGGATAATGATACCCTCTGGCTGGTGGTAGCTAGTACACTGGGATAATGATACCCTCTGGCTGGTGGTAGCTAGTACACTGGGATAATGATACCCTCTGGCTGGTGGTAGCTAGTACACTGGGATAATGATACCCTCTGGCTGGTGGTAGCTAGTACACTGGGATAATGATACCCTCTGGCTGGTGGTAGCTAGTACATTGGGATAATGATACCCTCTGGCTGGTGGTAGCTAGTACACTGGGATAATGATACCCTCTGGCTGGTGGTAGCTAGTACACTGGGATAATGATACCCTCTGGCTGGTGGTAGCTAGTACACTGGGATAATGATACCCTCTGGCTGGTGGTAGCTAGTACACTGGGATAATGATACCCTCTGGCTGGTGGTAGCTAGTACACTGGGATAATGATACCCTCTGGCTGGTGGTAGCTAGTACACTGGGATAAAGATACCCTCTGGCTGGTGGTAGCTAGTACACTGGGATAATGATAACCCTCTGGCTGGTGGTAGCTAGTACACTGGGATAATGATACCCTCTGGCTGGTGGTAGCTAGTACACTGGGATAATGAAGCCAACAACCCTCCGGCTGGTGGTAGCTAGTACACTGGGATAATGAAGCCAACAACCCTCTGGCTGGTGGTAGCTAGTACACTGGGATAATGATACCCTCTGGCTGGTGGTAGCTAGTACACTGGGATAATGATACCCTCTGGCTGGTGGTAGCTAGTACACTGGGATAATGATACCCTCTGGCTGGTGGTAGCTAGTACACTGGGATAATGATACCCTCTGGCTGGTGGTAGCTAGTACACTGGGATAATGATAACCCTCTGGCTGGTGGTAGCTAGTACACTGGGATAATGATAACCCTCTGGCTGGTGGTAGCTAGTACACTGGGATAATGATAACCCTCTGGCTGGTGGTAGCTAGTACACTGGGATAATGATAACCCTCTGGCTGGTGGTAGCTAGTACACTGGGATAATGATAACCCTCCGGCTGGTGGTAGCTAGTACACTGGGATAATGATACCCTCTGGCTGGTGGTAGCTAGTACACTGGGATAATGATACCCTCTGGCTGGTGGTAGCTAGTACACTGGGATAATGAAGCCAACAACCCTCCGGCTGGTGGTAGCTAGTACACTGGGATAATGATACCCTCTGGCTGGTGGTAGCTAGTACACTGGGATAATGATAACCCTCTGGCTGGTGGTAGCTAGTACACTGGGATAATGATACCCTCTGGCTGGTGGTAGCTAGTACACTGGGATAATGATAACCCCCTGGCTGGTGGTAGCTAGTACACTGGGATAATGATACCCTCTGGCTGGTGGTAGCTAGTACACTGGGATAATGATAACCCTCTGGCTGGTGGTAGCTAGTACACTGGGATAATGATACCCTCTGGCTGGTGGTAGCTAGTACACTGGGATAATGATAACCCTCTGGCTGGTGGTAGCTAGTACACTGGGATAATGATAACCCTCTGGCTGGTGGTAGCTAGTACACTGGGATAATGATAACCCTCCGGCTGGTGGTAGCTAGTATACTGGGATAATGAAGCCAACAACCCTCTGGCTGGTGGTAGCTAGTACACTGGGATAATGATAACCCTCTGGCTGGTGGTAGCTAGTACACTGGGATAATGATAACCCCCGGCTGGTGGTAGCTAGTACACTGGGATAATGATACCCTCTGGCTGGTGGTAGCTAGTACACTGGGATAATGATACCCTCTGGCTGGTGGTAGCTAGTACACTGGGATAATGATAACCCTCTGGCTGGTGGTAGCTAGTACACTGGGATAATGATAACCCTCCGGCTGGTGGTAGCTAGTATACTGGGATAATGAAGCCAACAACCCTCTGGCTGGTGGTAGCTAGTACACTGGGATAATGATAACCCTCTGGCTGGTGGTAGCTAGTACACTGGGATAATGATAACCCTCCGGCTGGTGGTAGCTAGTATACTGGGATAATGATACCCTCTGGCTGGTGGTAGCTAGTACACTGGGATAACGAAACCAACAACCCTCTGGCTGGTGGTAGCTAGTACACTGGGATAATGAAACCAACAACCCTCTGGCTGGTGGTAGCAAGTACACTGGGATAATGAAACCAATAACCCTCCTGCTGGTGTAGCTAGTACACTGGGATAATGATACCCTCCGGCTGGTGGTACACTGGGATAATGATAACCCTCTGGCTGGTGGTATCTACACTGGGATAATGAAACCAACAACCCTCTGGCTGGTGGTAGCTAGTACACTGGGGATAACTGGGAAACCAATAACCCTCTGGCTGGTGGTAGCTAGTACACTGGGATAATGAAACCAATAACCCTCTGGCTGGTGGTAGCTAGTATACTGGGATAATGAAACCAATAACCCTCCGGCTGGTGGTAGCTAGTATACTGGGATAATGAAACCAATAACCCTCTGGCTGGTGGTAGCTAGTACACTGGGATAATGAAACCAATAACCCTCTGGCTGGTGGTAGCTAGTACACTGGGATAATGAAACCAATAACCCTCTGGCTGGTGGTAGCTAGTACACTGGGATAATGAAACCAATAACCCTCCGGCTGGTGGTAGCTAGTACATTGGGATAATGATAACCCTCCGGCTGGTGGTAGCTAGTACATTGGGATAATGAAACCAATAACCCTCTGGCTGGTGGTAGCTACACTGGGTATAACCCTCTGGCTGTGGATACACTGGGAAAATAAAACCAATAACCCTCTGGCTGGTGGTATCTAGTACACTGGGAAAATAAAACCAATAACCCTCTGGCTGGTGGTAGCTAGTACACTGGGATAATGATAACCCTCCGGCTGGTGGTAGCTAGTACACTGGGATAATGATACCCTCTGGCTGGTGGTAGCTAGTACACTGGGATAATGATAACCCTCCGGCTGGTGGTAGCTAGTACATTGGGAAAATGAAACCAATAACCCTCTGGCTGGTGGTAGCTAATACACTGGGATAATGATAACCCTCCGGCTGGTGGTTAGTTAGTACACTGGGATAATGATAACCCTCCGGCTGGTGGTAGCTAGTACACTGGGATAATGAAACCAATAACCCTCCGGCTGGTGGTAGCTAGTAAACCGGGATAATGAAGCAAACAACCCTCCGGCTGCCGGAACAGTCCCTGAACATTTCCCCCTCGGCAGCTTGGGGGGTTCGAACCCTCTTGTTACCGGCCCTCCTCTCTAAGAGGCTACAGTGAGTAAAGAGCACGTTGGATAATGAAGCCAATAAACCCTCTAACTTTGAGGTAAAGAGCACGTTGGGATCGTCTTGAGAAGAAACTCTAGACGGAGTTTGGAGATCGAGAAGACATTAAAAGGTGATATTTTTTAAATTAGAAGAGACCAAGACAGAAACAGAAAACAAACTGAACACAAATATAAAAGCATCACGTGAAGAGTTGGTCGAAATAAAAAATACAATCACAGACATTTTCCATAAGCACAAAAAGCTAGTTTCTCTCAAATTGTGTGCACAAGTGAGTTTATACCCCTGTTAGTAAGCGTTTCTCCTATGCAAAGATAATGAATCAAACTGACAGGTGTGGTATATCAAGAAGCTGGTTCAACAGCATGACCATTGCACAGGTGCACATTGTGCTGGGGACAAATAAAAAGGCCACTCTAAAAATGTGCAGTGTTGTCACACGAACACGATTCCACAGATGTCTTAAGTTTTCAAGGAGATGTGAAATGGGGATCACGCTGGCTGCAGGAATGTCCACCAGAGCTGTTGCCAGGTAAACTGCCTCCAACGTCATCTCAGAGAATTTGGCTGGACGTCCAACTGTCCTCACAAGCGCAGACCACGTGAATGGCGACGTGTGGGCGATTGGTTTGCTGATGTCAACGTTGTGGACAGAGTGCCCCATGGTGGAGGTGGGGTTATGGTATGGTGTTTGCTGATGTCAACGTTGTGGACAGAGTGCCCCATGGTGGAGGTGGGGTTATGGTATGGTGTTTGCTGATGTCAACGTTGGGGTGGACAGAGTGCCCCATGGTGGGGTTATGGTATGGTGTTTGCTGATGTCAACGTTGTAAACAGAGTGCCCCATGGTGGGGTTATGGTATGGTGTTTGCTGATGTCAACGTTGTGAACAGAGTGCCCCATGGTGGGGTTATGGTATGGTGTTTGCTGAACAGAGTGTCAATGGTGTTTTGATGAACAGAGTTCCCCATGGTGGGGTGGGGTTATGGTATGGTGTTTGCTGATGTCAATGTTGTGAACAGAGTTCCTCATGGTGGGGTTATGGTATGGTGTTTGTTGATGTCAACGTTGTGAACAGAGTCCCCCATGGTGGGGTGGGGTTATGGTATGGTGTTTGCTGATGTCAATGTTGTGAACAGAGTTCCTCATGGTGGGGTTATGGTGTGGTGTTTACTGATGTCAACGTTGTGGACAGGCTTAAGCAACGGACAACGAACACAACTACATTTTATCGATGGATGAATTTGAATGCACAGAGAAACCGTGACGAGATCCTGAGACCTGAATGCCATGTCATTCATCCGTCGTCATCACCTCATGTTTCAGCATGATAATGCACGGCCCCATGTCACAATGATCTGTACACAATTCCTGGAAGCTGAAAATGTCCCAGTTCTTCCATGGCCTGCATACTCACCAGACATGTCACTAATTGAGCATGTTTGGGATGCTCTGGATCGACGTGTACGACAGCGTGTTCCAGTTCCCGCCAATATCCAGCAACTTCACACAGCCATTGGAGAGAAGTGGGACAACATTCCACAGACCACAATCAACAGCCTGATCAACTCTATGTGAAGGAGATGTGTCGCGCTGCATGAGGCAAATGGTGGAACCAGATACTGACTAGTTTACTGATCCACTCCCCTACCTTTTTTTATTTAAAAAATACATACTTTTTACCCACAATTTTGTGATATCCAATTGGTAGTTACATTCTTGCCCAATCGCTGCAACTCCCATACGGACTTGGGAGAAGCGAAGGTTGAGAGCCATGCGTACTCTGAAACCTGCCAAACCGCACTGCTTCTTGACACACTGCTCGCCATCCGCACACAGCTGGTGACCAAAGTCAGCGTGCATGCGCCCGGTCCACGACAGGAGTCGCTAGAGTGCGATGGGACAACCCGGACGACACTGGGCCAATAGTGTGCTGCTTAATGGGTCAAAAATAAAAATAATATCCTTTAAGTGGACTACAAAAAAATATGACAAAGTTAGATGCTTCTGTTGTTGAGTAAAAAGATGATTAGCAGGTTGAGGGCTTCAACTTCATTGGCGTCCACATCACCAACAAACTAACATGGTCCAAACACACCAAGACAGTCGTGAAGAGGGCACGACAAAACCTATTCCCCCTCAGGAGACTGAAAAGATTTGGCATGGGTCCTCAGATCCTCAAAAGGTTCTACAGCTGCACCATCGAGAGCATCTTGCAACCTGACTGGTTGTATCACCGCCTGGTATGGCAACTGCTCGGCCTCCGACCGCAAGGCACTACAGATGGTAGTGTGTACGGCCCAGGCCAAGCTTCCTGCCATCCAGGACCTCTATACCAGGCGGTGTCAGAGGAAGGCCCTAAAAATTGTCAAAGACTCCTGCCACCCTAGTCATAGACTGTTCTCTTTGCTACCGCACTGCAAAGGGTACCGGAGAGCCAAATCTAGGTCCAAGAGGCTTCTAAACAGCTTCTACCCCAAAGCAATAAGACTCCTGAACACCTAATCAAATAGCTACCCAGACTACCCCTCTTTTACACTTTTACCCAGACTACCACTCTTTTACCCAGACTACCCCTCTTTTACCCAGACTACCCCTCTTTTACCCAGACTACCCCTCTTTTACCCAGACTACCCCTCTTTTACACTTTTACCCAGACTACCCCTCTTTTACCCAGACTACCACTCTTTTACCCAGACTACCCCTCTTTTACCCAGACTACCCCTCTTTTACCCAGACTACCCCTCTTTTACCCAGACTACCCCTCTTTTACACTGTTACCCAGACTACCCCTCTTTTACACTTTTACCCAGACTACCCCTCTTTTACCCAGACTACCACTCTTTTACCCAGACTACCCCTCTTTTACCCAGACTACCCCTCTTTTACCCAGACTACCCCTCTTTTACACTTTTACCCAGACTACCCCTCTTTTACCCAGACTACCACTCTTTTACCCAGACTACCCCTCTTTACCCAGACTACCCCTATTTTACCCAGACTACCCCTCTTTTACACTGTTACCCAGACTACCCCTCTTTTACACTTTTACCCAGACTACCCCTCTTTTACACTGTTACCCAGACTACCCCTCTTTTACACTTTTACCCAGACTACCCCTCTTTTACCCAGACTACCACTCTTTTACCCAGACTACCCCTCTTTTACCCAGACTACCCCTCTTTTACCCAGACTACCCCTCTTTTACACTTTTACCCAGACTACCCCTCTTTTACACTTTTACCCAGACTACCACTCTTTTACACTTTACCCAGACTACCCCTTTTCTTTTACCCAGACTACCCCTATTTTACCCAGACTACCCCTCTTTTACACTTTTACCCAGACTACCCCCTCTTTTACCCAGACTACCCCTCTTTTACCCAGACTACCCCTCTTTTACACTGTTACCCAGACTACCCTCTTTTACACTTTTACCCAGACTACCCCTATTTTACCCAGACTACCACTCTTTTACCCAGACTACCCCTCTTTTACCCAGACTACCCCTCTTTTACCCAGACTACCCCTTTTACACTTTTACCCAGACTACCCCTTTACACTTTTACCCAGACTACCCTCTTTTACCCAGACTACCCCTCTTTTACCCAGACTACCCCTCTTTTACACTTTTACCCAGACTACCTTTTCTTTTACCCAGACTACCCCTCTTTTACCCAGACTACCCTCTTTTACCCAGACTACCCCTCTTTACCCAGACTACCCCTCTTTTACACTTTTACCCAGACTACCCCTCTTTTACCCAGACTACCCCACTTTTACCCAGACTACCCCTCTTTACACTTTTACCCAGACTACCCCTCTTTTACCCAGACTACCCCCACTTTTACCCAGACTACCCCTCTTTTACACTTTTACCCAGACTACCCCTTTTTTACACTTTTACCCAGACTACCCCTCTTTTACCCAGACTACCCCACTTTTACCCAGACTACCCCTCTATTACACCACTGCTTCTCTCTGTTGTCATCTATGCATAATCACTTTAATAACTCTACCTACATGTACAGTACATATTACCCCACACATTGACAATATTACCTCAACTAACCAGTGCCCCCACACATTGACAATATACCCCCCTGTATATAGTCTCACTATTGTTATTTTATTCTCTTTAATTACTAGTAACTTTTAATTCTTATTCTTATCCATATTTTTTTTAAACTGCATTGTTGGTTAAGGGGCTCGTAGCATTTCACTGTATTGTGTTGTATTCGGTGCATGTGAGTAATACAATTTGATTTGATTTAATAAGTGACAACAAACAACAAATATATATATAATATATTTATATATAGGAAGAGGAGGAGGAAGAGGAGGAAGAAGGTGAAGGGGTGGAGAAGAGAGGAGGAGGAAGGGGAGGAGGAGGAAGAGGAGGAGGAGAAAGAGGAGGAGGAGGAGGAAGAAGAGGAGGAGGAGGAGAAGGAGGAGAAGGAGGAGGAAGAGGAGGAGGAGAACGAGGAGTAGGAGTAAGGGGAGGAGGAAGAGGAGGAGGAGGAATGGGAGGAGGAAGAGGAGGAGGTGGAGGAAGAGGGAGGAGACAGAGGAAGAAGAAGGAGGAAGAAGAAGAGGAAGAGGAGGAGAAGAAGAAGAACAACAACAACAACAACAACAGTGACTCACCCTGTCTGGGTGGTTTGTAGTTGCCGGGGTGGAAGGCGGCGGTGAGGGCGGAGGAGGAGTCAGTGATATCACCGTGGAGATGGCGACAGTTGCGTCGGTATGCCAACACCCCAACACACAGTACCAGCACCACAGAGAGTAACAGCGCCCCCACCAGGCCGGCATACACCATTACACCAATACCAGGGTCCAACGCTGAGAGAGAGAGAGAGAGAGAGAGAGAGAGAGAGAGAGAGAGAGAGAAGAGAGAGAGAGAGAAGCAAGAGAGAGAGAGAGAGAGGGGAGGGGAGGAGGAGGAGGAGGAGGAGGAGGAGAGAGAGACAGGAGGAGGAGGAGGAGAAGAGAGAGAGAGGGAGAGAGAGAGAGAGAGAGAGAGAGAGAGAGAGAGAGAGAGAGAGAGAGAGAGAAGAGAGAGAAGTGAGAGAGAAGAGAGAGAGAGAGAGAGAGAGAGAGAGAGAAGAGAGAGAGAGAAGAGAGAGAAGAGAGAGAGAAGACAGAGAGAGAGAAGAGAGAGAGAGGAGAGAGAGAGAGAAGAGAGAGAGAGAGGAGAGAGAAGAGAGAGAAGAGAGAGAGAGAGAGAGAGCGAGCGTTAGGGCTCTGCATGGATAGACCAGTGGAGGCTGCTGAGAGGAGGACGGGTCGTTATAATGGCTGAAGTCAATGGAAGGGAACATATGGCACCACATGTTTGATGTGTTTGATACCATTCCAGACATTATTATTAGCCGTCCTCCTCCCTCAGCGCCTCCACTGGGATAGACACACACACACACACACACACACACACACACACACACACACACACACACACACACACACACACACACACACACACACACACACACACACACACACACACAGGCTAAACGTGTACACACTACTTCAGAACAACAGTCTTTCATACCTCTTCCTAATCTGCAGAGGGAGCTATTGTTTACAATGGCAGAGGGCCTTAACGTAGGGCCTTAATGTCACCTGTTCCCTGATATCCCATCAAAACTCCTACTCTCCCTTCCTCCTCTCTCTCCTCCTCCTCTCCCCTCCTCCTCTCTCTCCTCCTCTCTCCTCCTCCCATCACAACTCATCTCTCCTCCTCCCATCACAACTCCTCCTCTCTCCTCTTCCTCTCTCTCCTCCTCTCATCACAACTCAGACAGACTCCTGGTCCTAATGGTACTCAGGACTCTATTGTCCCTCTATCAGGTCCTAATGGCCTGGTACTCAGGGCTCTATTGTCCCTCCATCAGGTCCTAATGGCCTGGTACTCAGGGCTCTATTGTCCCTCCATCAGGTCCTAATGGCCTGGTACTCAGGGCTCTATTGTCCCTCTAACCACTCTGACATCATTGCAATCAAAAATCACCACCATACACCTATCATTAAAACAGTATGGTGCTTTTAAAACTCACCTCACCTGTGATGATGAATTTGAAGAAAGAAGTTCAACAACAGGTTGAAACTGAGTGGAACACATGGTCGTTGTGGATGTTTGTGTTAAAACACAACAAAATGGACAGGTGATGATTAATTTAAAACACCCATATAAATATTAGGGATAATGCACATTATATATATATAATAACACATAGGCCTATATATGAGCCCAAGCCTGAGAAAAAAAATAATTACGTTGTTCTTTATACAATATGTACCTTACAGCATATTTTTATTTAACCTTTATTTAACTAGGCAAGTCAGTTAAGAACAAATTATTATTTTACAATGCTCGGGCCTACCCCTATTCTAAATCTTAACTGGGGCGGCAGCGTAGCCTAGTGGTTAGAGTGTTGGACTAGTAACCGGAAGGTTGCAAGTTCAAACTCCCGAGCTGACATGGTACAAATCTGTCGTTCTGCCCCTGACCAGGCAGTTAACCCACCCTTCCTCATTGAAAATAAGAATTTGTTCTTTGACTGACTTGGCTAGTTATATAAAGGTAAAAAAAATAAAAATAATTTAACACATTAGTAAAGACAATATTAAATTGAGAATAGGGTTGGAATAGAATCATAGAGCACAAGCTTCTTTTTTTGCCACTTTCTCAAATCATCAATAGTCTACAATAGTCTATAATAGTCTATAATAGTCTATAATAGTCTGTAATAGTCTATAATAGTCTATAATAGTCTATAATAGTCTACAATAGTCTATAATGGTCTATAATAGTCTATAATAGTCTACAATAGTCTATAATAGTCTATAATAGTCTATTATAGTCTATAATAGTCTATAATAGTCTACAATAGTCTATAATAGTCTGTAATAGTCTATAATAGTCTATAATAGTTTATAATAGTCTATAATAGTCTATAATAGTCTACAATAGTCTATAATAGTCTATAATAGTCTACAATAGTCTATAATAGTCTATAATAGTCTATAATAGTCTACAATAGTCTATAATGGTCTATAATAGTCTATAATAGTCTACAATAGTCTATAATAGTCTATAATAGTCTATTATAGTCTATAATAGTCTATAATAGTCTACAATAGTCTATAATAGTCTATAATAGTCTATAATAGTCTATAATAGTCTACAATAGTCTATAATAGTCTATAATAGTCTATAATAGTCTACAATAGTCTATAATGGTCTATAATAGTCTATAATAGTCTATAATAGTCTATAATAGTCTATAATAGTCTATAATAGTCTGTAATAGTCTATAATAGTCTATAATAGTCTATAATAGTCTGTAATAGTCTATAATGGTCTATAATGGTCTATAATAGTCTATAATAGTCTATAATAGTCTATAATAGTCTGTAATAGTCTATAATAGTCTATAATAGTCTATAATGGTCTATAATAGTCTATAATAGTCTATAATAGTCTACAATAGTCTATAATAGTCTATAATAGTCTATAATAGTCTATAATGGTCTATAATAGTCTATAATAGTCTATAATAGTCTATAATAGTCTATAATAGTCTGTAATAGTCTATAATAGTCTATAATAGTCTATAATAGTCTGTAATAGTCTATAACAGTCTATAATAGTCTATAATGGTCTATAATAGTCTATAATAGTCTATAATAGTCTACAATAGTCTATAATAGTCTATAATAGTCTATAATAGTCTATAATGGTCTATAATAGTCTATAATAGTCTATAATAGTCTATAATAGTCTATAATAGTCTGTAATAGTCTGTAATAGTCTATAATAGTCTATAATAGTCTATAATAGTCTATAATAGTCTATAATAGTCTATAATAGTCTATAATAGTCTATAATAGTCTATAATAGTCTATAATAGTCTATAATAGTCTGTAATAGTCTATAATAGTCTATAATAGTCTATAATAGTCTGTAATAGTCTATAATAGTCTATAATAGTCTATAATAGTCTATAATAGTCTATACTAGTCTATAATGGTCTATAATAGTCTATAATAGTCTATAATAGTCTATAATAGTCTATAATAGTCTATAATAGTCTATAATAGTCTGTAATAGTCTATAATAGTCTATAATAGTCTATAATAGTCTATAATAGTCTATAATAGCCTATAATAGTCTATAATAGCCTATAATAGTCTATAATAGTCTGTAATAGTCTATAATGGTCTATAATAGTCTATAATAGTCTGTAATAGTCTATAATAGTCTATATAGTCTATTTCCTCTGAAATACACTTCCTTCGTATCATAATGTTTTGTGAGACCTGCCTAAAATAAATAATGGATTTGTTTTTTTTGTGATGGTGTATATTAAATGGATTGATTAGACTTGTTAAAATATAGATGTTCCAAAGGTCTGCGTCAGGCTTGTAGGCTGTGGAGGCCTGGAGATGATACACGTGTTTATGTCAATTAACGGTCAATTACCGTGAGACGGGCAGTCTTTTCAAATCAAATCAAATCAAATTGTATTGGTCACATACACATGGTTAGCAGATGTTAATGCGAGTGTAGCGAAACGCTTGTGCTTCTAGTTCCGACAATGCAGTAATAACCAACAAGTAATCTAACGAGTAATCTTATATTATTATCATCATCTAAGGGTGTTACCAAAGACCTGAATCATCACTACTACCCATAGACCTGAATCATCACTACCCATAGACCTGAATCATCACTACCCATAGACCTGAATCATCACTACTACCCATAGACCTGAATCATCACTACTACCCATAGACCTGAATCATCACTACTACCCATAGACCTGAATCATCACTACTACCTATAGACCTGAATTATCATCACTACCTATAGACCTGAATTATCATCACTACCCATAGACCTGAATTATCATCACTACCCATAGACCTGAATTATCATCACTACCCATAGACCTGAATTATCATCACTACCCATAGACCTGAATTATCATCACTACCCATAGACCTGAATTATCATCACTACCCATAGACCTGAATTATCATCACTACCCATAGACCTGAATCATCACTACCCATAGACCTGAATCATCACTACTACCCATAGACCTGAATCATCACTACTACCCATAGACCTGAATCATCACTACCCATAGACCTGAATCATCACTACTACCCATAGACCTGAATCATCACTACTACCCATAGACCTGAATCATCACTACTACCCATAGACCTGAATCATCACTACCCATAGACCTGAATCATCACTACTACCCATAGACCTGAATCATCACTACTACCCATAGACCTGAATCATCATCACTACCCATAGACCTGAATCATCACTACTACCCATAGACCTGAATCATCACTACTACCCATAGACCTGAATTATCATCACTACCCATAGACCTGAATTATCATCACTACCCATAGACCTGAATTATCATCACTACCCATAGACCTGAATTATCATCACTACCCATAGACCTGAATTATCATCACTACCCATAGACCTGAATTATCATCACTACCCATAGACCTGAATTATCATCACTACCCATAGACCTGAATTATCATCACTACCCATAGACCTGAATTATCACTACTACCCATAGACCTGAATCATCACTACTACCCATAGACCTGAATTATCATCACTACCCATAGACCTGAATTATCATCACTACCCATAGACCTGAATTATCATCACTACCCATAGACCTGAATTATCATCACTACCCATAGACCTGAATTATCATCACTACCCATAGACCTGAATTATCATCACTACCCATAGACCTGAATTATCATCACTACCCATAGACCTGAATTATCATCACTACCCATAGACCTGAATTATCATCACTACCTATAGACCTGAATTATCATCACTACCCATAGACCTGAATTATCATCACTACCCATAGACCTGAATCATCACTACTACCCATAGACCTGAATCATCACTACTACCCATAGACCTGAATCATCACTACTACCCATAGACCTGAATCATCACTACTACCCATAGACCTGAATTATCACTACTACCCATAGACCTGAATCATCACTACCCATAGACCTGAATCATCACTACCCATAGACCTGAATCATCACTACCCATAGACCTGAATCATCACTACCCATAGACCTGAATTATCATCACTACCCATAGACCTGAATCATCACTACCCATAGACCTGAATTATCATCACTACCCATAGACCTGAATAAATAAATACATTTGATTTGATTTGATAAGGGTTCACCCTCAAAGCCCCAGGGTAGACAAGGTGGACGGAGGTGAGGTGGACAAGGTGACGGAGTAACTAGTGAAGGAGTAACTAGTGATGGAGTAAACTAGTGAAGGAGTAACTGGTGATGGAGTAACTGGTGAAGGAGTAACTAGTGATGGAGTAAACTAGTGAAGGAGTAACTGGTGATGGAGTAAACTAGTGAAGGAGTAACTAGTGATGGAGTAAACTAGTGAAGGAGTAACTAGTGATGGAGTAAACTAGTGAAGGTGCTATATCGACATCTCCAATGATCGAATTGCGGGATAGAATTTTTTTAAATAAAATGCCTAGACCTACCCATAATGCAGTGGTCAAAAGTAGTGCACTAAATATGAAAATATAGAATTACAGAAATGTTAGGTTGCCATTTGGGATGCTAGTAAACTAGCAAAAAACAACGTAAATCAAATAAATAAATATGAACACAAAATCAATTACCCACCTTGGTGAAAACATGCCTGTTATACTTGTCCTGAGGACAGCATACGTACATACTCTCTCATATATGAAATTATAGAGGGAAATATGTTGCTACTGCTACTGTATGGGTATGTGGAAGCTATATAAATAACAAAGAAAGTGGCAAACACTATAAATAAACCCCTAGTTCTTTACCGCGTCTTCTTCAGGGAGAAATGTTGGTGTTTTACCCAATAAATTACTGGGAGTTTATATATATAGAGCCGTGCGACTCTTTTTGCTATATATATATATATATATATTTTTTTTTATAGCTTCCATTTTTTTCACCGTTAGTCAGCACCTCTAAACTAAATCATTTCTCTGTGGGTACAGCCAGCTCATGCTTTCTGTAAAAGTACATGTGACAGTGGGATTTTCTATAAATACTCAAAAAATACGCCAAAAAAGAATAGCTGAGAAGGAGATAGAGGGAGAGAGAGAGGGAGGGAGAGGGAGAGAGAGAGAGAGAGGGGAGAGAGAGAGAGGGAGGGAGAGGGAGAGGGAGAGAGAGAGCGAGAGAGGGAGAGGGAGGGAAGAGAGAGAGAGAGCAGGAGAGGGTGAGAGAGAGGAGGGAGAGAGAGGGAGGGAAATAGAGGGAGAGAGAGAGAGAGAGAGGAGAAGAGAGGGGAGAGGGAGAGGGAGAGAGAGAGAGGGAGAGAGGGAGAGAGAGAGAGAGAGGGAGGGAAAGTATGAGAGAGAGCAGGAGAGGGTGAGAGAGAGGGGGAGAGAGAGGGAGGGAAAGAGAGAGGGAGAGAGAGGGGGAGGGAAAGAGAGAGGGAGAGAGAGACAGTGAAGAGAGAGGGACATGGAGAGAGAGGGAAAGAGAGAGGGAAGGAGAGAGAGAGGGAGGGTAAGTGTGAGAGAGAGCAGGAGAGGGTGAGAGAGAGGGGGATAGAGGGAGGGAAAGAGAGAGGGAGTGAGAGAGAGAAAGGGAAAGAGAGAGGAGAGAGAGAGAGAGGGAAAGAGAGAGGGAGGGAGAGAGGGAGGGAGAGAGGGGGAGAGAGAGGGAGGGAAAGAGAGAGGGAGAGAGAGGGAAAGAGAGGGAGAGGGAGAGAGGGGGAGAGAGAGGGAGGGAAAGAGAGAGGGAGAGAGAGGGAAAGAGAGAGGGAGAGGGAGAGAGCAGGAGAGGGTGAGAGAGAGGGGGAGAGAGAGGGAGGGAAAGAGGGAGGGAGAGAGAGAGGGGGGGAGAGAGAGGGAGGGTGAGAGGGGCAGAAAGATAGAGAACACACAAAAAAAACAGAGCCAACTAGAATGCTATTTGGCCCTAAACAGAGAGTACACAGTGGCAGAATACCTGACCACTGTGACTGACCCTAAACAGAGAGTACACAGTGGCAGAATACCTGACCACTGTGACTGACCCTAAACAGAGAGTACACAGTGGCAGAATACCTGACCACTGTGACTGACCCTAAACAGAGAGTACACAGTGGCAGAATACCTGACCACTGTGACTGACCCTAAACAGAGAGTACACAGTGGCAGAATACCTGACCACTGTGACTGACCCTACTGACCACTGTGACTGACCCTACCTAACTGAGCTGCACTTCCTAACCTCCTGCCAAATGTATGACCATATTAGAGACACATATTTCCCTCAGATTACACAGATCTACAAAGTATTCAAAAACAAACCCAATTTTGATAAATTCACATATCTGTTGGGTGAAATACCGTGGTGTAAAGTACTTAAGTAAATATACTTTAAAGTAAGTTGTTTTTTGAGGTATCTGTACTTTACTATTTATATTTTTGACAACTTTACTGTTACTGTTACTGCTGCTACTACTACTGCTACTGTTACTGCTACTGTTACTGTTACTGTTACTACTACTGTTACTGCTACTACTACTGTTACTGCTACTGTTACTGTTACTGTTACTGTTACTACTACTGTTACTGTTACTACTACTGTTACTGCTACTACTACTGTTACTGCTACTGTTACTACACTGATAACTACACTGTTACTGCTCAAAAACAAACCCACTGTTACTAACTGTTACTACTCTGTTACTGAAACTGTTACTACTACTGTTACTACTACTGTTACTAACTGCTACTGTTACTAACTGTTACTACTACTGTTACTACTACTGTTACTACTACTGTTACTGCTACTGTTACTACTACTGTTACTACTACTGTTACTGCTACTGTTACTACTACTGTTACTACTACTGTTACTGTAACTACTACTGTTACTGCTACTACTGTTACTACTACTGTTACTGCTACTACTGTTACTACTACTGTTACTGCTGCTACTACTGTTACTGTTACTGTTACTACTACTGTTACTGTAACTACTACTGTTACTGCTACTGTTACTACTACTGTTACTGTAACTACTACTGTTACTGCTACTACTGTTACTGTAACTACTACTGTTACTGCTACTACTGTTACTGCTACTGTTACTACTACTGTTACTGTTACTGTTACTGTTACTGCTACTACTGTTACTACTACTGTTACTGCTGCTACTACTGTTACTGTTACTGTTACTACTACTGTTACTGTAACTACTACTGTTACTGCTACTGTTACTACTACTGTTACTGCTACTACTACTGTTACTGCTACTGTTACTACTACTGTTACTGTAACTACTACTGTTACTGCTACTACTGTTACTACTACTGTTACTGCTACTACTGTTACTACTACTGTTACTGCTACTGTTACTGTTACTGTTACTGTAACTACTACTGTTACTGTTACTACTACTGTTACTGTATCTACTACTGCTACTGTTACTGTTACTACTACTGTTACGGTTACTGCTACTACTACTGTTACTGCTACTACTACTGTTACTGTTACTGCTACTACTACTGTTACTGTTACTGCTACTACTACTGTTACTGTTACTACTACTGTTACTGCTACTACTACTGTTACTGTTACTGCTACTGTTACTGTTACTGCTACTGTTACTGCTACTGTTACTGTTACTGCTACTGTTACTGCTACTACTACTGTTACTGTTACTGCTACTGTTACTACTACTGTTACTGTTACTGCTACTGTTACTGCTACTACTACTGTTACTGTTACTGCTACTGTTACTGTTACTGCTACTGTTACTGTTACTGCTACTGTTACTGCTACTGTTACTACTACTGTTACTGTAACTACTACTGTTACTGCTACTACTACTGTTACTGCTACTGTTACTGTTACTGTTGCTGTAACTACTACTGTTACTGTTACTACTACTGTTACTGTATCTACTACTGCTACTGTTACTGTTACTGTTACTGCTACTACTACTGTTACTGTTACTGTTACTACTACTGTTACTGTTACTGTTACTGTTACTGCTACTGTTACTACTACTGTTACTGTTACTGCTACTGTTACTACTACTGTTACTGTTACTACTACTGTTGCTGTTACTGTTACTACTACTGTTACTGTTACTACTACTGTTACTGTTACTACTACTGTTACTGTTACTACTACTGTTACTGTTACTACTACTGTTACTGTTACTGTTACTAGTACTGTTACTGTTACTACTACTGTTACTGCTACTGTTACTACTACTGTTACTGTTACTACTACTGCTACTGCTACTGTTACTGTTACTACTACTGTTGCTGTTACTGTTACTACTACTGTTACTGTATCTACTACTGCTACTGTTACTGTTACTGTTACTGCTACTACTACTGTTACTGTTACTGTTACTACTACTGTTACTGTTACTGTTACTGCTACTGTTACTACTACTGTTACTGTTACTGCTACTGTTACTACTACTGTTACTGTTACTACTACTGTTGCTGTTACTGTTACTACTACTGTTACTGTTACTACTACTGTTACTGTTACTACTACTGTTACTGTTACTACTACTGTTACTGTTACTACTACTGCTACTGTTACTGTTACTACTACTGTTACTGTTACTACTACTGTTACTGTTACTGTTACTACTACTGCTACTGTTACTACTACTGTTACTGCTACTGTTACTACTACTGTTACTGTTACTACTACTGCTACTGCTACTGTTACTGTTACTACTACTGTTGCTGTTACTGTTACTACTACTGTTACTGTTACTACTACTGTTACTGTTACTGCTACTGCTACTGTTACTGTTACTACTACTGTTACTGCTACTACTACTGTTACTGTTACTGTTACTACTACTACTGTTACTGTTACTACTACTGTTACTGTTACTACTACTGTTACTACTACTGTTACTACTACTGTTACTGTTACTACTACTGTTACTGTTACTACTACTGTTACTACTACTGTTACTACTACTGTTACTGTTACTACTACTGTTACTGTTACTACTACTGTTACTACTACTGTTACTACTACTGTTACTGTTACTACTACTGTTACTACTACTGTTACTGTTACTACTACTGTTACTACTACTGTTACTACTACTGTTACTACTACTGTTACTACCACTGTTACTGCTACTGTTACTACCACTGTTACTACTACTGTTACTACTACTGTTACTACTACTGTTACTGTTACTACTACTGTTACTGTTACTACTACTGTTACTGTTACTACTACTGTTACTACTACTGTTACTACTACTGTTACTGTTACTACTACTGTTACTACTACTGTTACTACCACTGTTACTGCTACTATGCACTGGCTTCTTGCTCCGACCACCACCTCAGCCTCCACCTGTGTTCCTGCCGGGGGCATTGTTAAAGCTTATCACTGCCTGTAGGCTGTTTTATATGGACGCTCTGCTTGGGCACTGAGCTAGCCTGAAGGAGCAGAGCCTATATCGCCAAAGACTTACATTATTCATTGCTTAATAAACGGGTAAAACTTATCTCTACGTGCTGTTTTCTTTCCAAACTGGTTTTAATGCCCATTCTAGAATTCAACAGTGCTGTGGTATAAATATATTTATAAACTGAACACTAACAGTAATGCATTGCAGTAAATCGAGTAAAGAAGACAGGGGGTGGTGGGAGAAAACGGAGGAAAAGATTCCCGCTCTCTAAATACATTCAGTCATTCCACTTGTTGATAAACTCACTACTATAAATGTACATTTCTGTCTGAATTACAACTGTTTATGTTGGTCTTTTGTTATATAGATTATGTTAGATTTTATTTGGGGGGGTGGAGAGGGGATGATGCCTTCGAGTGAGGTTTTTACCCTACAGCCAGCAGGGGGACTTCGTTGTCTGTGGAGGGGTTGTCTGTGGAGGGGTTGTCTGTGGAGGGGTTGTCTGTGGAAGGATTGTCTGTGGAGGGGTTGTCTGTGAAAGGATTGTCTGTGGAAGGGTTGTCTTCTCACCTCTTACCTGTCCTCTCTCAACACCTCTTAGCTGTCCTCTCTTCTCACCTCTCACCTGTCCTCTCTCAACACTTCTTACCTCTCCTCTCTCAACACCTCTTACCTCTCCTCTCTCACCTGTCCTCTCTTCTCACCCTTCACCTGCCCTCTCTCAACACCTCTCACTTCTCCTCTCTCAACACCTCCACCTCTCCTCTCTCCTGTCCTCTCTCAACGCCTCCCACCTGTCCTCTCTCCTGTCCTCTCTTCTCACCTCTCACCTGTCCTCTCTTCTCACCTCTCTCCTGTCCTCTCTCCTGTCCTCTCTTCTCACCTCCCACCTGTCCTCTCCTCTCACCTCTCTCCTGTCCTCTCTCAACACCCCTCTCCTGTCCTCTCTCAACACCTCTTACCTGTCCTCTCTTTTCACCTCCCTCCTGTCCTCTTCTCTCACCTCTCTCCTGTCCTCTCTCAACACCTCGTACCTGTCCTCTCTCAACACCTCTTACCTGTCCTCTCTTCTCACCTCTCTCCTGTCCTCTCTCAACACCTCTTACCTGTCCTCTCTCAACACCTCTCACCTGTCCTTTAGGTTTTCAATTCAACCTCAGTTGTAACTAACCGCGAATAACTTATTAACCAGGTAATTATTAAGGTTGGAGTGAAAACCTACAGGAGGGTACCTCCAGGAACAGGGTTGGAGAGCACTGATATAAACCTACAGGAGGGTATCTCTCCAGGAACAGGGTTGGAGAGCCCTGCACTCGTCCATCTTCTACCACATTATATTAAAGCTGTCACAATGTGTCAACAACATTATGTTACCAACTGTAACAGGCTGCTGTTAATCACAAAGATATAAAATGTAACGGTGGCTGAACCACCGATCCAGTAGAATCCATATCTTCTTTAATTCAAAACAATTTAAGAAAAGAGCAGCAGACTGCGTTCCACACAATTATTTATTTTAACAATTTATAAAAGTCCCGATTGGGCGATCCAAAAGATAAAGTTCTGTTTTAATAAAGTCCATTCAGAATGTTCTGTTGTCCTCCCACAGCGTGGACGCTCTGAAGGCTCCATTCCAGTGGTTGCAGTAGACCTCTCCCTGGGTCGTGTTGTACTGAGTGGAAGACAAATATTGTGTCAGCAGATGGGGCTGTTGTGCTGAAGCAACAGAACTCAACCGGAGACTGGATTTCCATCTTTAAAGTATCTGTCTCCAAATATGACCAAACTAAAAGGAAATGGGGAAGTATTTGACTTTTGTTAATAAGGCCACCTCTGTCTAAACTCTGGTCCCCGTTGAAGAGTTGAACATCTTTGTCGTACCTTTTCTAGAGACCAAATCATACAACGTGTGAAAGAGGGTGAGGGGGAGGGTGAGGGGGAGGGGGAAGGAGGGGGGGGAGGGGGAGGGAGAGGGGGAGGGGAGGGGGAAAGGGAGTTCACACAGTAATGGCAAAGAAAATAAATAAATATATATATAATATTAGTAGATAAATCCAACAGGGAAATAAACAAAAGTGTGATCAGGTAATTTAAAATACAAGGTAAATCGATAGGCGGGGGTATGTTATGTATGTGTTATGTGTTATGTATGTGTTATGTATGTGTTATGTATGTGTTTATATATGTGTTATGTATGTGTTATGTATGTGTTATGTTATGTATGTGTTATGTATGTGTTTATATATGTATGTGTTATGTGTGTGTTATGTGTGTGTTATGTATGTGTTATGTATGTGTTATGTATGTGTTATGTATGTGTTATGTATGTGTTTATATATGTATGTGTTATGTATGTGTTATGTATGTGTTATGTATGTGTTATGTATGTGTTTATATATGTATGTGTTATGTATGTGTTATGTATGTGTTATGTATGTGTTATGTATGTGTTATGTATGTGTTATGTATGTGTTTATATATGTATGTGTTATGTATGTGTTATGTATGTGTTATGTATGTGTTTATATATCCATGTGTTATGTATGTGTTATGTATGGTTATGTATGTGTTATGTATGTGTTTATATATGTATGTGTTATGTATGTGTTATGTATGTGTTATGTATGTGTTTATATATGTATGTGTTATGTATGTGTTATGTATGTGTTTATATATGTATGTGTTATGTATGTGTTATGTATGTATGTGTTATGTATGTGTTTATATATGTATGTGTTATGTATGTGTTATGTATGTGTTATGTATGTGTTTATATATGTATGTGTTATGTATGTGTTATGTATGTGTTATGTATGTGTTATGTATGTGTTATGTGTTATGTATGTGTTATGTATGTGTTATGTATGTGTTATGTATGTGTTATGTGTTATGTATGTGTTATGTATGTGTTATGTATGTGTTATGTATGTGTTATGTATGTGTTATTATGTATGTGTTATGTGTTATGTATGTGTTATGTATGTGTTATGTATGTGTTATGTGTTATGTGTGTGTTATGTATGTGTTATGTATGTGTTATGTATGTGTTATGTATGTGTTATGTATGTGTTATGTATGTGTTATGTATGTGTTATGTATGTGTTATGTATGTGTTATGTATATGTATGTGTTATGTGTGTGTTATGTATGTGTTATGTATGTGTTATGTATGTGTTATGTATGTGTTATGTATGTGTTATGTATGTGTTATGTGTTATGTATGTGTTATGTATGTGTTATGTATGTGTTATGTATGTGTTATGTATGTGTTATGTATGTGTTATGTATGTGTTATGTGTTATGTGTGTGTTATGTATGTGTTATGTATGTGTTATGTATGTGTTATGTATGTGTTATGTATGTGTTATGTATGTGTTATGTATGTGTTATGTATGTGTTATGTATGTGTTATGTATGTGTTATGTATGTGTTATGTATGTGTTATGTGTTATGTATGTGTTATGTATGTGTTATGTATGTGTTATGTATGTGTTATGTGTTATGTATGTGTTATGTATGTGTTATGTATGTGTTATGTATGTGTTATGTATGTGTTATGTGTTATGTATGTGTTATGTATGTGTTATGTCTGTTATGTGTTATGTGTGTGTTATGTATGTGTTATGTATGTGTTATGTGTGTGTTATGTATGTGTTATGTATGTGTTATGTATGTGTTATATATGTGTTATGTATGTGTTATGTATGTGTTATGTGTTATGTATGTGTTATGTATGTGTTATCCATTGTTATGTATGTGTTATGTATGTGTGTGTTATGTATGTGTTATGTATGTGTTATGTATGTGTTATGTGTGTTATGTGTTATGTATGTGTTATGAAGTTATGTATGTGTTATGTGTTATGTGTGTGTTATGTATGTGTTATGTGCTGTATGTGTTATTATGTGTTATGTGTGTTATGTATGTCTGTTATGTGTTATGTATGTGTTATGTATGTATCTTTGTGTATGTGTTATGTAATGTATGTGTTATGATGTGTTATGTTATGTGTTATGTGTTAATGTGTTATGTATGTGTTATGTATGTGTTATGTATGTTATGTATGTGTTATGTGTTATGTATGTGTTATGTATGTGTTATGTTTATGTATGTGTTAGTATGTGTTATGTATGTGTTATGTGTTATGTATGTGTTATGTATGTGTTATGTATGTGTTATGTATGTGTTATGTATGTGTTAGTTATGTATGTGTTAATGTGTGTGTTATGTATGTGTTATGTATGTGTTATGTGTTATGTATGTGTTATGTATGTGTTATGTATGTGTTATGTATGTGTTATGTATGTGTTATGTATGTGTTATGTATGTGTTATGTGTTATGTGTTATGTATGTGTTATATATGTGTTATGTGTTATGTGTTATGTGTTATGTATGTGTTATGTATGTGTTATGTATGTGTTATGTGTTATGTGTTATGTGTTATGTATGTGTTATGTATGTGTTATGTGTTATGTGTTATGTGTTATGTATGTGTTATGTATGTGTTATGTATGTGTTATGTATGTGTTATGTGTTATGTATGTGTTATGTATGTGTTATGTATGTGTTATGTATGTGTTATGTATGTGTTATGTGTTATGTATGTGTTATATGTGTTATGTATGTGTTATGTATGTGTTATGTATGTGTTATGTATGTGTTAGTGTTATGTGTTATGTATGTGTTATGTATGTGTTATGTATGTGTTATGTATGTGTTATGTATGTGTTATGTATGTGTTATGTATGTGTTATGTGTTATGTATGTGTTATGTAAAGTGTTATGTATGTGTTATGTATGTGTTATGTGTGTGTTATGTGTTATGTATGTGTTATGTATGTGTTATGTATGTGTTATGTGTGTGTTTATATATGTATGTGTTATGTATGTGTTATGTATGTGTTATGTATGTGTTATGTGTTATGTATGTGTTATGTGTTATGTATGTGTTATGTATGTGTTATGTATGTGTTATGTGTGTGTTTATATATGTATGTGTTATGTATGTGTTATGTATGTGTTATGTATGTGTTATGTATGTGTTATGTGTTATGTATGTGTTATGTATGTGTTATGTATGTGTTATGTATGTGTTATGTATGTGTTATGTGTTATGTATGTTATGTGTTATGTATGTGTTATGTATGTGTTATGTATGTGTTATGTATGTGTTATGTATGTGTTATGTGTTATGTGTATGTATGTTATGTATGTGTTATGTATGTGTTATGTGTTATATGTGTTATGTATGTGTTATGTATGTGTTATGTATGTGTTATGTGTTATGTATGTGTTATGTATGTGTTATGTATGTGTTATGTATGTGTTATGTATGTGTTATGTATGTGTTATGTGTTATGTATGTGTTATGTATGTGTTATGTATGTGTTTATATATGTGTTATGTATGTGTTATGTGTTATGTGTGTGTTATGTATGTGTTATGTATGTGTTATGTATGTGTTATGTATGTGTTATGTATGTGTTATGTATGTGTTATGTATGTGTTATGTGTTATGTATGTGTTATGTGTTATGTATGTGTTATGTATGTGTTATGTATGTGTTATGTATGTGTTATGTATGTGTTATGTATGTGTTATGTATGTGTTATGTATGTGTTATGTATGTGTTATGTATGTGTTATGTATGTGTTATGTATGTGTTATGTGTTATGTATGTGTTATGTATGTGTCATGTATATGTATGTGTTATGTATGTGTTATGTATGTGTTATGTATATGTTATGTGTTATGTGTGTGTTATGTATGTGTTATGTATGTGTTATGTATGTGTTATGTGTTATGTGTGTGTTATGTATGTGTTATGTATGTGTTATGTGTTATATATGTTATGTGTTATGTATGTGTTATGTATGTGTTATGTATGTGTTATGTATGTGTTATGTTATGTATGTGTTATGTATGTGTTATGTATGTGTTATGTATGTGTTATGTGTTATGTATGTGTTATGTATGTGTTATGTGTTATGTATGTGTTATGTATGTGTTATGTTATGTGTTATGTATGTGTTATGTATGTGTTATGTGTGTTATGTGTTATGTATGTGTTATGTATGTGTTATGTATGTGTTTATGTATGTGTTATGTATGTGTTATGTATGTGTTTATGTATGTGTTATGTATGTGTTATGTATGTGTTATGTATGTGTTATGTATGTGTTATGTATGTGTTATGTATGTGTTATGTATGTGTCATGTATGTGTTATGTATGTGTTATGTATGTGTTATGTATGTGTTATGTATGTGTTATGTATGTGTTATGTATGTGTTATGTATGTGTTGTATATGTGTTGAATGGAGAAGCACTTTGCTTTTGGGAAGGCCTCCTCTCATTGCTTCAACTGTGGTCAACTACAGTTCAGCTACAGGTCACCTAGGGATCACTGCTGCACTGCCAACCCCAGTAGTACCTAAACACCCTCTGAACCCCCCGAGGGGCCTCGACACTCTAAACACCCTCTGAACCCACCGAGGGGCCTCGACACTTTAAACACATATCCCTCTGAACCCACCGAGGGGCCTCGACACTCTAAACACCCTCTGAACCCACCGAGGGGCCTCGACACTCTAAACACCCTCTGAACCCACCGAGGGGCCTCAACACTCTAAACACCCTCTGAACCCACCGAGAGGCCATGACACTCTAAACACCCTCTGAACCCACCGAGGGGCCTCAACACTCTAAACACCCTCTGAACCCACCGAGGGCCATGACACTCTAAACACCCTCTGAACCCACCGAGGGGCCAAGACACTCTAAACACCCTCTGAACCCACCGAGGGGCCTCGACACTATAAACACCCTCTGAACCCACCGAGGGGCCATGACACTCTAAACACATATCCCACTGAACCCACCGAGGGGCCATGACACTATAAACACATATACCCCTGAACCCACCGAGGGGCCATGACACTCTAACACACCCCTGAACCCACCGAGGGGCCATGACACTATAAACACCCTCAGAACCCACCGAGGGGCCTTGAAACTCTAAACACCCTCTGAACCCACCGAGGGGCCTCGACACTATAAACACATATCCCTCTGAACCCACTGAGGGGCCATGACACTATAAACACCCTCTGAACCCACCGAGGGGCCTCGACACTATAAACATCCCTCTGAACCCACCGAGGGGCCTCAACACTATAAACACATATCCCTCTGAACCCACCGAGGGGCCTCGACACTATAAACACATATCCCTCTGAACCCACCGAGGGGCAACACTATAAACACATATCCCTCTGAACCCACCGAGGGGCCATGACACTCTAAACACCCTCTGAACCCACCGAGGGGCCTCGACACTATAAACACATATCCCTCTGAACCCACCGAGGGGCCATGACACTCTAAACACCCTCTGAACCCACTGAGGGGCCTCGACACTTTAAACACATATCCCCTGAACCCACTGAGGGGCCTCGACACTCTAAACACATATCCCTCTGAACCCACTGAGGGGCCATGACACTATAAACACATATCCCTCTGAACCCACCGAGGGGCCTCGACACTTTAAACACAGTGTGTGTAGTGTTCAGTTTCCAAAGAGGAGGAGTGTTACCATGGGAAACACCAAAGAGGGGAGGTTACCATGGGAAACAGTTTCCGTGCAAAGAGGAGGAGTGACCATGGAAACAGTTTCAGTGCAAAGAGGAGTGTTACCACGGGAAACAGTTTCCGTGCAAAGAGGAACCAATGAGGGATGGGAAACACCGTGCAAAGAGGAGTGTTACCATGGGAAACAGACACAAAGAGGAGGAGTGTTACCATGGGAAACAGTTTCTGTGCAGGAGGGTGTTCCCTCTGAAATGGGAAACAGAAGAGGAGTGTTACCCATGCAAAGAGTTTCCATGCAAAGAGGGACAGTTTCCGTGCAAAGAGGAGGAGTGTTACCCAGTTTCCGTGCAAAGAGGAGGAGTGTTACCATGGGAAACAGTTTCCAAAGAGGAGGTGCATGGGAAACAGTTTCCGTGCAAAGAGGAGGAGTGGGGAAACAGTTTCCGTGCAAAGAGGAGGAGTGACCATGGGAAACACCAGTTTCCGTGCAAAGAGGAGTGTTACCATGGGAAACAGTTTCCTGTGCAAAAGAGGGTGTTACCATGGGAAACAGTTTCCATGCAAAGAGGAGGAGTGTTACCATGGGGAACAGTTGGTGTGCAAAGAGGGGTGTTACCATGGGAAACAGTTTCCGTGCAAAGAGGAGTGTTACCATGGGAAACAGTTGGTGTGCAAAGAGGGGTGTTACCATGGGAAACAGTTTCCGTGCAAAGAGGAGGAGTGTTACCATGGGAAACAGTTTCGTGCAAAGAGGAGGTTACCATGTGCAAAGAGGAGGAGTGTTACCATGGGAAACAGTTTCCGTGTAAAGAGGAGGGGTATTACCATGGGAAACAGTTTCCGTGCAAAGAGGAGGGGTGTTACCATGGGAAACAGTTTCTGTGCAAAGAGGAGGGTTGTTACCATGGGAAACAGTTTCTGTGCAAAGAGGAGGGGGTTCCCAAAGCTCTGGTTGAAGAGGTTCACTGATGGTCCTAATGGTTGGTGTTATTATTGCTGTTATAATAATGAACTGATTCATAAGAACGAGTGGCGCTGAAGATATAGCGTACAATCCCTCATACCAGTAGGGGAGTATCAGGGCTCATCCCAATCCCTCATACCAGTAGGGGAGTATCAGGGCTCATCCCAATCCCTCATACCAGTAGGGGAGTATCAGGGCTTATCCCTGGTTGGAGGAGCTGTGAGGGTGATTGGAGAAGCTGAGGTGAAGGTGGTGGTGATTGGAGGAGCTGAGGTGGAGGTGGTGGTGATTGGAGGAGCTGAGGTGGAGGTGGTGGTGGTGGAGGAGCTGAGGTGGAGGTGGTGGTGGAGGTGGTTGAGGTGGTGGAGCTGAGGTGGTAGAGGTGGAGGAGCTGAGGTGGTTGAGGTGGTGGAGCTGAGGTGGTGGTGGTGGTGGTGGAGGAGCACCTCATTGATGATGTCAGTGATCTGCTCTGTCTTCAAGAAGGTTCCCGTTGTTGGATGTCCTTAGCCTCTTGCAGGAACTCCTCTGCAACAGCAATCAAATGCCCTCCAAAAGATCCAATTCTAGCCTGAAAAATAGACAGAAGGCCCGATTGGTTGAGTAAAATGTTATTTTTATGTAGCTAACAACCCCTAAAGTGTTCATTTGTCTAATCTGTGCCAGCTCTCAGAGCCTCCGACCTATGATCGTGCATTTACAGGCGATGCAGTTTTAACTACAAACTAGCTAAAAAATGTTCTTCATACAGACATCACTATAGCTAGCTAGCTGCTGTACAGTAACGTTAGCTAGTTCACATTTTATAGATTCCATAACTAGATTATGGACCATTAACGTTAGCTAGCTATCTTGAGTTCAGTTTAATGTCAAGTGGCAGGCAGATCTGTCTAGCTAGTTAACGTTGGAAGCTAGGTAGCGTTATATTATCTAGCTACATTTTTCTGTTGCAGCTGTTACACCCCTCCCTCTCAACACCTAGCTAGCTATTTAACATTCAGTTAATGTTACCTGCCTATTGACGGTTTGATGTCCATCTCTTCTGTCCATGAGAGGCAGTCTGTTGCAATCAGAGATGGTGTAATTAAAAAAAATTGAGAAACTGGGCAGCCATTGTTTTAACGAGCTAGCTAATTTTACCTCCGAAGAACATCAAAGTTGAGTGAATGTCTTTTATCCGTACGTGAGAGCGCGAGCAGTTTGAGTCGTCCCAACGACCTTGACAGTGACGACCTTGACAGTGACGACCTTGACGTAAACGAGGATCATCAGTGACCAAAATCTATGAGTCATAGCATATGTATCGGTGAATCGCTGTGACATATGACAAAATGAGTGATAGTGATTAATCAATATGTAATAACTACATTATTATTATTATTTTTTTAATGTATGAACGTGTTAAATCTGACGGGCAGTCAGATTCAGGTCCTGATTGGCCAAAACAAGCTCATTTGACGTGTATCTTTTTTTGACACGTATAGATCCAAATGACCGTTCCACATATAAAGGACTATGAATGAGGTAAACCCAGTAAGTGGCTTAACGTCGTGTATCCCAACCGGTCAGCAGTAAACACAGTTATAGATACCAGACTCCAGGACCCCAATACATTCTCTTTGTAGTGATTGATACTATGAAGTTACTAGACTCCAGGACCCCAATACATTCTCTTTGTAGTGATTGATACTATGAAGTTACTAGACTCCAGGACCCCAATACATTCTCTTTGTAGTGATTGATTCTATGAAGTTACTAGACTCCAGGACCCGAATCCATTCTCTCAACAAAACACACATTCTCCTCAACTCAAATCCAGAGTGTGTTGACCTCAACCAATCAAATGTCCCCTTTTCTCCCCCATCAGTCAAAGTGGTTTAAAGATACCCCGCCTAAAACCCCAAACAAAAAGCAATGCAGAAGAACTAGGAGTGCTACTGATGATGAGGCTAGTTGGTGTTGTGTATGTGTCTGTATTGGCTGTGTGGGTTAGCATGTACAGTATTTGTCCATCTGATCTCAGTGTGTGTTAGCATGTACAGTATAGTCGTGGCCAAAGGTTTTTGAGAATGACACAAATATTAATTTTCACAACGTCTGCTGCCTCAGTTTGTATGATGGCAATTTGCATTAACTCCAGAATGTTATGAAGAGTTATCAGATGAATTGCAAATAATTGCAAAGTCCCTCTTTGCCATGCAAATGAACTGAATCCCCCAAAAACATTTCCACTGCATTTCAGCCCTGCCACAAAAGGACCAGCTGACATCATGTCAGTGATTCTCTCGTTAACACAGGTGTGAGTGTTGACGAGGACAAGGCTGGAGATCACTCTGTCATGCTGATTGAGTTTGAATAACAGACTGGAAGCTTCAAAAGGAGGGTGCTGCTTGGAATCATTGTTCTTCCTCTGTCAACCATGGTTACCTGGAAGGAAACACGTGCCGTCATTGCTTTGCAGAAAAAGGGCTTCACAGGCAAGGATATTGCTGCCAGTAAGATTGCACCTAAATCAACCATTTATCGGCTCATCAAGAACTTCAAGGAGAGCGGTTCAATTGTTGTGAAGAAAGCTTCAGGGCGCCCAAGAAAGTCCAGCAAGCGCCAGGATCGTCTCCTAAAGGTGATTCAGCTGCGGGATCGGGGCACCACCAGTACAGAGCTTGCTCAGGAATGGCAGCAGGCAGGTGTGAGTGCATCTGTACGCACATTGAGGCGAAGACTTTTGGAGGATGGCCTGGTGTCAAGAAGGGCAGCAAAGAAGCCACTTCTCTCCAGGAAAAACATCAGGGACAGACTGATATTCTGCAAAAGGTACAGGGATTGGACTGCTGAGGACTGGGGTAAAGTCATTTTCTCTGATGAATCCCCTTTCCGATTGTGTGGGGCATCCGGAAAAAAGCTTGTCCGGAGAAGACAAGGTGAGCGCTACCATCAGTCCTGTGTCATGCCAACAGTAAAGCATCCTGAGACCATTCATGTGTGGGGTTGCTGCTCAGCCAAGGGAGTGGGCTCACTCACAATTTTACCTAAGAACACAGCCACGAATAAAGAATGGTTCCAACACATCCCCCGAGAGCAACTTCTCCCAACCATCCAGGAACAGTTTGGTGACGAACAATGTCTTTTCCAGCATGATGGAGCACCTTGCCATAAGGCAAAAGTGATAACTAAGTGGCTCAGGGAACAAAACATTGATATTTTGGGTCCTTGGCCAGGAAACTCCCCAGGCCTTAATCCCATTGAGAACTTGTGGTCAATCCTCAAGAGGCGGGTGGACAAACAAAACCCCACAAATTCTGACAAACTCCAAGCATTGATTATGCAAGAATGGGCTGCCATCAGTCAGGATGTGGCCCAGAAGTTAATTGACAGCTTGCCAGGGCGGATTGCAGAGGTCTTGAAAAAGAAGGGTCAACACTGCAAATATTGACTCTTTGCATCAACTTCATGTAATTTTCAATAATTGTCAATAAAATCCTTTGACACTTATGAAATGCTTGTAATTATACTTCAGTATTCCATAGTAACATCTGACAACAATATCTAAAGACACTGAAGCAACAAACTTTGTGGAAATTAATATTTGTGTCATTCTCAAAACTTTTGGCCACGACTGTGTGTCTCAGTGTGTATGTGATGCATGTGTGTGTAGCTCACTGCCTGTGTGTACTTGGTGTGTGTGTGTGTGTGTGTGTGTGTGTGTGTGTGTGGTCAGCTGGATTCCACCCAGATCATCAGGCGTTGCACATTGTGTGTCAGGGTGAATCTGACTCACCCTCCTCATCCCTCTCTCCTCTCCACTCCCTCTGTTCATTACTCTTCT
>NC_056453.1:44832232-44839732 GCF_018296145.1 Oncorhynchus tshawytscha
TAGTCACGTTACCCTGCCTTCATGTACATATCTACCTCAAATACCTCATACCACTGCACATTGATCTGGTACTTCCTGTATATAGCTCCACATTGATCTGGTACTTCCTGTATATAGCTCCACATTGATCTGGTACTTCCTGTATATAGCTCCACATTGATCTGGTACTCCCTGTATATAGCTCCACATTGATCTGGTACTCCTGTATATAGCTCTACATTGATCTGGTACTCCCTGTATATAGCTCCACATTGATCTGGTACTCCCTGTATATAGCTCCACATTGATCTGGTACCCCTGGGTATATACCTCCACATTGATCTGGTACTCCTGTATATAGCTCCACATTGATCTGGTACTCCTGTATATAGCTCTACATTGATCTGGTACTCCCTGTATATAGCTCCACATTGATCTGGTACTCCCTGTATATAGCTCTACATTGATCTGGTACTGGTACTCCCTGTATATAGCTCCACATTGATCTGCTACTCCTGTATATAGCTCTACATTGATCTGGTACTGGTACTCCCTGTATATAGCTCCACATTGATCTGGTACTGGTACTCCCTGTATATAGCTCCACATTGATCTGGTACTGGTACTCCCTGTATATAGCTCCACATTGATCTGGTACTCCTGTATATAGCTCCACATTGATCTGGTACTGGTACTCCCTGTATATAGCTCCACATTGATCTGGTACTGGTACTCCTGTATATAGCTCCACATTGATCTGGTACTGGTACTCCCTGTATATAGCTCCACATTGATCTGGTACTCCTGTATATAGCTCCACATTGATCTGGTACTGGTACTCCTGTATATAGCTCCACATTGATCTGGTACTCCCTGTATATAGCTCCACATTGATCTGGTACTCCCTGTATATAGCTCTACATTGATCTGGTACTCCTGTATATAGCTCTACATTGATCTGGTACTGGTACTCCCTGTATATAGCTCTACATTGATCTGGTACTCCTGTATATAGCTCTACATTGATCTGGTACTGGTACTCCCTGTATATAGCTCTACATTGATCTGGTACTCCTGTATATAGCTCCACATTGATCTGGTACTCCTGTATATAGCTCTACATTGATCTGGTACTGGTACTCCCTGTATATAGCTCCACATTGATCTGGTACTCCTGTATATAGCTCTACATTGATCTGGTACTCCCTGTATATAGCTCTACATTGATCTGGTACTGGTACTCCTGTATATAGCTCTACATTGATCTGGTACTCCTGTATATAGCTCTACATTGATCTGGTACTGGTACTCCCTGTATATAGCTCTACATTGATCTGGTACTGGTACTCCTGTATATAGCTCTACATTGATCTGGTACTCCCTGTATATAGCTCTACATTGATCTGGTACTGGTACTCCCTGTATATAGCTCTACATTGATCTGGTACTGGTACTCCCTGTATATAGCTCTACATTGATCTGGTACTCCCTGTATATAGCTCCACATTGATCTGGTACTGGTACTCCTGTATATAGCTCTACATTGATCTGGTACTGGTACTCCCTGTATATAGCTCACATTGATCTGGTACTGGTACTCCCTGTATATAGCTCCACATTGATCTGGTACTGGTACTGCCTGTATATAGCTCCACATTGATCTGGTACTTCCTGTATATAGCTCCACATTGATCTGGTACTGGTACTCCCTGTATATAGCTCCACATTGATCTGGTACTCCCTGTATATAGCTCCACATTGATCTGGTACTGGTACTCCCTGTATATAGCTCCACATTGATCTGGTACTCCCTGTATATAGCTCCACATTGATCTGGTACTCCCTGTATATAGCTCCACATTGATCTGGTACTCCCTGTATATAGCTCTACATTGATCTGGTACTGGTACTCCCTGTATATAGCTCCACATTGATCTGGTACTCCCTGTATATAGCTCTACATTGATCTGGTACTTCCTGTATATAGCTCCACATTGATCTGGTACTTCCTGTATATAGCTCCACATTGATCTGGTACTGGTACTCCCTGTATATAGCTCCACATTGATCTGGTACTGGTACTCCCTGTATATAGCTCTACATTGATCTGGTACTGATACTCCCTGTATATAGCTCCACATTGATCTGGTACTGGTACTCCCTGTATATAGCTCCACATTGATCTGGTACTCCTGTATATAGCTCTACATTGATCTGGTACTCCTGTATATAGCTCCACATTGATCTGGTACTGGTACTCCCTGTATATAGCTCCACATTGATCTGGTACTGGTACTCCCTGTACCAGAACCAGTCAGAGCCAGCCAGCCAGAGAACCAGCCAGACATAGAAACAGACAGATAGACATCCTCCCTCACACCCTACCCTCAGGGCGTGTGGTGTGTCCCTCCTTCCCTCCCTACCTTCAGGGCGTGTGGTGTGTCCCTCCCCTCCCTACCTTCAGGGCGTGTGGCGTGTCCCTCCCTCCCTCCCTCCCCTCAGGGCGTGTGGTGTGTCCTCCCTACCCTCAGGGCGTGTGGCGTGTCCCTCCCTACCCTCAGGGCGTGTCCCTCCCCTCCCTACCCTCAGGGCGTGTGGCGTGTCCCTCCCTCCCTCCCTCTCAGGGCATGTGGTGTGTCCCTCCCTCCCTACCCTCAGGGCGTGTGGCGTGTCCCTCCCCTCCCTACCCTCAGGGCGTGTGGTGTGTCCCTCCCTCCCTACCCTGAGGGCGTGTGGCGTGTCCCTCCCCTCCCCTACCCTCAGGGCGTGTGGTGTGTCCCTCCCTCCCTACCCTCAGGGCGTGTGGCGTGTCCTGTGTGCAGTAAATCCTCAGGATGTAGTCCAGGGAGAGACAGGGGGCTCTGGGGGCGAACAGGGCCAGCTGTAGCCTCTTACAGGCGGGCTGGGGAGGGCAGGACTGGCCCACTAGACCGTAGGTCCCCAACTGCTCCATCACCACGTGGCAGTTCGACTCCTCTAGCTGGAGGTAGCAGGGGGACGATAGACTCTCCTCCCCCACCGTCAGCACCTCCTATTAGCAGAATAGAGGTAGTGACAGGTTAGAGGGGAATATAATCTGTACTGTCAACTCCTACTATTGGCAGGAAGTTAATTGAGCAAGGTTATAGGATAGTATAGGACACACAAACGCATCCCGCCTGGTAGAGACAGCAGAGGAGAAGGCCAGGGGAACAGGTCTAGATTATGTTCAACTTCTCATCGTAAATCTCAATATTTTTCCATAATACCTTAACTGATTCTGTGACCTCCATATTTTCTTTCATCTCTATTCCCCTCTAGTCTACTATGGACATGTTTCACTCTGTCTCCTCTAGTCTATTTACCCTCCCTCCCTCCCTCCCTCCCTCCCTCCCTCCCTCCCTCCCTCCCTCCCTCCCTCCCTCCCTCCCTCCCTCCCTCCCTCCCTCCCTCCCTCCCTCCCTCCTCTTTCTCCCCTTTCCTCCCTCCCTCCCTCCAGTCTAAATATCTCATCCTTCTCCCTCTCTCTTTGTATCTCTTCCTCCTTTCTCTCTGTCTCTCCTTTCCCTCCCTCCCTCTGTCTCCCCTTTCCTCCCTCCTTTCTGTCTCCCCTTTCCTCTCCCTCCTCTCTGTCTCTCCTTTCCTCCCTCCTCTCTGTCTCCCCTTTCCTCCCTCCTCTCTGTCTCCCCCTGACCCCTTCCTCTCTGTCTCTCCTTTCCTCCCTCCTCTCTGTCTCCCCCTCCCTCCCTCCTCTCTTTCTCCCCTTTCCTCCCTCCCTCCCTCCAGTCTAAATATCTCATCCTTCTCCCTCTCTCTTTGTATCTCTTCCTCCTTTCTCTCTGTCTCTCCTTTCCTCCCTCCCCTCTGTCTCCCCTTTCCTCCCTCCTTTCTGTCTCCCCTTTCCTCCCTCCTCTCTGTCTCTCCTTTCCTCCCTCCTCTCTGTCTCCCCTTTCCTCCCTCCTCTCTGTCTCCCTGACCCCTTCCTCTCTGTCTCTCCTTTCCTCCCTCCTCTCTGTCTCCCTTTCCTCCCTCCTCTCTGTCTCTCCTTTCCTCCCTCCTCTCTCTGTCTCTCCTTTCCTCCCTCCTCTCAGTCTCCCCTTTCCTCCCTCCTCTCTGTCTCCCTGACCCCCTCCTCTCTGTCTCCCCTTTCCTCCCTCCTCTCTGTCTCCCCTTTCCTCCCTCCCCTTTCCTTCCTCCTCTCTGTCTCTCCTTTCCTTCCTCCCCTCTGTCTCCCCTTTCCTCCCTCCTCTCTGTCTCCCCTTTCCTCCCTCCTCTCTGTCTCCCCTTTTCTCCCTCCTCTCTGTCTCCCCTTTCCTCCCTCCTCTCTGTCTCCCTTTCCTCCCTCCTCTCTGTCTTCCCTTTCCTCCCCTCCTCTCTATCTCTCCTTTCCTCCCTCCTCTCTGTCTCCCTTTCCTCCCTCTTCTCTGTCTCCCCTTTCCTCCCTCCTCTCTGTCTCTCCTTTCCTCCCTCCTCTCTGTCTCCCTTTCCTCCCTCCTCTCTGTCTCCCCTGACCCCCTCCTCTCTGTCTCTCCTTTCCTCCCTCCTCTCTGTCTCTCCTTTCCTCCCTCCTCTCTGTCTCCCCTGACCCCCTCCTCTCTGTCTCTCCTTTCCTCCCTCCTCTCTGTCTCCCCTTTCCTCCCTCCTCTCTGTCTCTCCTTTCCTCCCTCCTCTCTGTCTCTCCTTTCCTCCCTCCTCTCTGTCTCTCCTTTCCTCCCTCCTCTCTGTCTCTCCTTTCCTCCCTCCTCTCTGTCTCTCCTTTCCTCCCTCCTCTCTGTCTCCCCTGACCTCCTCCTTCTATCCCTCTTCCCATGTTTCACCCAACAATGTTTTTATGACTAGGCTTCATGTCTCACCTCCCATGCCCCTTGGTGTGTCTGTGTTTTGAGGGTGAGGGTCCAGTCTGGTGTTGGGGTATCTAGCTGGGCACAGTGAGGCAGAGTGAGGACCACAGGTCGACTCAGCAGCATGCCTGATGGACCACAGCTCACCACTGGGCTCAGCACTGTCTGACTGCCTCCGACGGTAACCTAGAATAATATATAGTAATAACATGTTAATAACACATAGTAATAACACATAGTAATAACATGCTAATAACACATAGTAATAACAAGTTAATAACACACAGTCATAGCACATAGTAATAACACACAGTAATAACACATAGTAATAACACATAGTAATAACACATAGTAATAACACATAGTAATAACATGTAGTAATAACATGTTAATAACACATAGTAATAACACGTCAATAACACATAGTAATAACATGGTAATAACACATAGTAATAACATGTTAATAACACATAGTAAATAACATGTTAATAACACATAGTAATAACATATTAATAACACAAAGTAATAACACATAGTAATAACACACAGTAATAACACATAGTAATAACATGTAGTAATAACATGTTAATAACACATAGTAATAACATGTTAATAACACATAGTAATAACATGTCAATAACACATAGTAATAACATGTTAATAACACACAGTAATAACACATAGTAATAACACACAGTAATAACACATAGTAATAACACATAGTAATAACATGTAGTAATAACATGTTAATACCACATAGTAATAACACATAGTAATAACATGCTAATAACACATAGTAATAACATGTTAATAACACAAAGTAATAACACATAGTAATAACATGTTAATAACACATAGTGATATCATGTTAATAACACATAGTAATAACACAGTAATAACATGTTAATAACACATAGTAATAACATGCTAATAACACATAGTAATAACACATAGTAATAACACTGTTAATAACACATAGTAATAACACATAGTAATAACACAGTAATAACATGTTAATAACACAGTAATAACATGTTAATAACACATAGTAATAACATGCTAATAACACATAGTAGTAACACATAGTAATAACACTGTTAATAACACATAGTAATAACATGTTAATAACACAGTAATAACATGTTAATAACACAGTAATAACATGTTAATAACACATAGTAATAACATGCTAATAACACATAGTAATAACACATAGTAATAACATGTTAATAACGCATAGTAATAACATGTTAATAACACAGTAATAACATGTTAATAACACATAGTAATAACATGCTAATAACACATAGTAATAACATGTTAATAACACATAGTAATAACATGTTAATAACACATAGTAATAACATGTTAATAACACAGTAATAACATGTTAATAACACAGTAATAACATGTTAATAACACAGTAATAACATGTTAATAACACATAGTAATAACATGCTAATAACACATAGTAATAACACATAGTAATAACATGTTAATAACACATAGTAATAACATGTTAATAACACAGTAATAACATGTTAATAACACAGTAATAACATGTTAATAACACATAGTAATAACATGCTAATAACACATAGTAATAACATGTCAATAACACATAGTAATAACACATAGTAATAACACATAGTAATAACACATAGTAATAACACTATCTCACTGCTTTATGGTAACCTAGAATCTACACAGAGAGTATACCAGTGTGCTGTTTTCTCTCTCCAATTACTGTTTTCCATAACCTAAGTAAATAAAGGTTAAATAAAATAAAAATAAAAAAACATCCTTCAGCAAATAGAGAGGAGAGGGAGAGAGGGGAGAGATATAGAGAGGGGAGAGAGGAGAGAGAGAGAGAGAGAGAGAGAGAGAGATATAGAGAGGGAGAGAGGAGAGGGAGAGAGGAGAGAGAGAGAGAGATATAGAGAGGGGAGAGAGGAGAGGGAGAGAGAGAGAGAGGAGAGAGAGATATAGAGAGGGGAGAGAGGAGAGAGGAGAGGGAGGAGAGAGAGAGGAGAGAGAGAGGGAGAAAGGAGAGGGAGGAGAGAGAGAGGAGCGAGAGAGAGGAGAGAGAGAAGAGAGAGGAGAGAGAGAGAGAGAGAGAGGGAAGATAGAGGAGAGAGATAGAGAGAGAGGGAGAGATAGAGAGGAGATAGGAGAGAGGGAGGATAGGAGAGAAGCTAGGAGAGGGAGGAGAGATAGAGGAGGAGCGAGATTTAGAGGAGAGAGATAGGAGGGAGAGATAGATAGAGGAGAGATAGAGGAAGATAAACCTAGAACCTACACAGAGAGTATACCAGTGTGCTGTTTTTCTCTCCACACTGTTTACCATAACCTAAGTAAATAAAGGTTAAATAAAATAACGACGGTCAAGGTCAACTTTAAAATGCCTACGTCCCAAACGACACACTATTCCCCAGTGCACTACTTTTGACCAGTGTGTGTTTGTGTAGACTTACGTAGTTTTCTCTGACTTGTTGATAATTAGGTACATTTCATAGAACTTCCCCTGTGGAATAGTACCAGGTGGAACCAACAGACTCACACCTGGAGAGGAGAGAGAGGAGAGAGAGGGAGGGAGAGAGAGGAGAGATATAGAGAGATATAGAGAGGGGAGAGAGGAGAGAGGGAGAGAGAGAAGAGAGGGAGGAGAGAGGAGAGGAGGAGAGATATAGAGGGGGAGAGA
>NC_056453.1:44844732-44877523 GCF_018296145.1 Oncorhynchus tshawytscha
AGGTATTCTGCCGCTGTGTACTCTCTGTTTAGGGCCAAATAGCATTCTAGTTTGCTCTGTTTTTTTGTTAAAAATTCTTTCCAATGTGTTAAGTAGTTATCTTTTTGTTTTCTCATGATTTGGTTGGGTCTAATTGTGCTGCTGTCCTGGGGCTCTGTGGGGTGTGTTTGTGAACAGAGCCCCAGGACCAGCTTGCTTAGGGACTCTTCTCCAGGTTCATCTCTCTGTAGGTGATGGCTTTGGGTATCGGCCTAATTCTGCATGCAGAGTCTCAATTTGGTGTTTGTCCCATTTTGTGAAGTCTTGGTTGGTGAGCGGACCCCAGACCTCACAACCATAAAGGGCAATGGGCTCTATGACTGATTCAAGTATTTTTAGCCAAATCCTAATTGGTATGTTGAAATTGATGTTCCTTTTGATGGCATAGAATGTCCTTCTTGCCTTGTCTCTCAGATCGTTCACAGCTTTGTGGAAGTTACCTGTGGCGCTGATGTTTAGGCCAAGGTATGTATAGTTTTTTGTGTGCTCTAGGGCAACAGTGTCTAGATGGAATTTGTATTTGTGTTCCTGGTGACTGGACCTTTTTTGAAACACCATTATTTTGGTCTTACTGAGATTTACTTTCAGGGCCCAGGTCTGACAGAATCTGTGCAGAATATCTAGGTGCTGCTGTAGGCCCTCCTTGGTTGGGGACAGAAGCACCAGATCATCAGCAAACAGCAGACATTTGACTTCATATTCTAGTAGGGTGAGGCCGGGTGCTGCAGACTGTTCTAGTGCCCGCGCCAATTCATTTATATATGTTGAAGTGGGTGGGGCTTAATCTGATTCTAGTAGGGTGAGGCCCGGGTGCTGCAGACTGTTCATTCATAACGTCATCTTAAATCGCTGCTCCTCCTTCACTACAAGGGTCCGAATACAGACGATATCACATCGCAGTGACGCTATGTTCTCTTCTTTTATGATATATATATTTTGCCTTTGATACAATCTATTGGAAGATCTTTGTTCCCTCTGAAGGCCTAGGTCCTATTGTCACAGTTCTCCACTGCCTGTGTGTGTGTGACAGTGTGTTACCTGTGTGTGTATATATATATGACAGTGTGTTACCTGTGTGTTACCTGTGTGTGTGTGTATATATATGACAGTGTGTTACCTGTGTGTGTATATATATATGACAATGTGTTACCTGTGTGTGTATATATATATGACAGTGTGTTACCTGTGTGTTACCTGTGTGTGTGTGTATATATATATGACAGTGTGTTACCTGTGTGTGTATATATATATGACAGTGTGTTACCTGTGTGTTACCTGTGTGTGTATATATATGACAGTGTGTTACCTGTGTGTTACCTGTGTGTGTGTGTGTATATATATGACAGTGTGTTACCTGTGTGTGTATATATATATGACAGTGTGTTACCTGTGTGTTACCTGTGTGTGTGTGTATATATATATGACAGTGTGTTACCTGTGTGTGTATATATATATGACAGTGTGTTACCTGTGTGTTACCTGTGTGTGTGTGTATATATATGACAGTGTGTTACCTGTGTGTGTATATATATGACAGTGTATTACCTGTGTGTGTATATATATATGACAGTGTGTTACCTGTGTGTTACCTGTGTGTGTGTATATATATATGACAGTGTGTTACCTGTGTGTGTATATATATATGACAGTGTGTTACCTGTGTGTTACCTGTGTGTGTGTGTATATATATATGACAGTGTGTTACCTGTGTGTTACCTGTGTGTGTATATATATATGACAGTGTGTTACCTGTGTGTTACCTGTGTGTGTGTGTATATATATATGACAGTGTGTTACCTGTGTGTGTATATATATATGACAGTGTGTTACCTGTGTGTGTGTGTATATATATATGACAGTGTGTTACCTGTGTGTTACCTGTGTGTGTGTGTATATATATATGACAGTGTGTTACCTGTGTGTTACCTGTGTGTGTATATATATATGACAGTGTGTTACCTGTGTGTTACCTGTGTGTGTGTGTATATATATATGACAGTGTGTTACCTGTGTGTTACCTGTGTGTGTGTGTATATATATATGACAGTGTGTTACCTGTGTGTGTATATATATATGACAGTGTGTTACCTGTGTGTTACCTGTGTGTATATGTATATGACAGTGTGTTACCTGTGTGTGTATATATATATGACAGTGTGTTACCTGTGTGTGTGTATATATATATGACAGTGTGTTACCTGTGTGTGTGTGTATATATATATGACAGTGTGTTACCTGTGTGTGTATATATATATGACAGTGTGTTACCTGTGTGTGTATATATATATGACAGTGTGTTACCTGTGTGTGTGTATATATATATGACAGTGTGTTACCTGTGTGTGTGTGTATATATATATGACAGTGTGTATCCTACCTGTGTTGGGGATGCCGAGTCGTCCCCCAGGTGGCCCAGGGTAGCGGAGGTGCTGTGGCCAGGATCTCTGACCACTGTATGATGCCAGCCGTGGTGGTACCCATCTCTGTCGGGGTTTTAATACACCCACATAGCAGTTCATATAAATACTGTGTGTTAACTGTGTTGGGGTGGTGTGTGTTAACTGTGTTGGGGGTGGTGTGTTACTGGTGTGTGTGTTAACTGTGTTGGGGGTGGTGTGTTACTGGTGTGTGTGTTAACTGTGTTGGGGATGGTGTGTGTGTTAACTGTGTTGGGGATGGTGTGTGTGTTAACTGTGTTGGGGGATGGTGTGTGTTTAACTGTGTTGGGGATGGTGTGTGTGTTAACTGTGTTGGGGGATGGTGTGTTACTGGTGTGTGTGTTAACTGTGTTGGGGGATGGTGTGTTACTGGTGTGTGTGTTAACTGTGTTGGGGGATGGTGTGTTACTGGTGTGTGTGTTAACTGTGTCGGGGATGGTGTGTGTGTTAACTGTGTTCGGGGATGGTGTGTGTGTTAACTGTGTTGGGGATGGTGTGTGTGTTAACTGTGTTAGGGGATGGTGTGTTACTGGTGTGTGTGTTAACTGTGTTGGGGATTGTGTGTTTATGGTGTGTGTGTTAACTGTGTTGGGGGTGGTGTGTGTGTTAACTGTGTTGGGGGATGGTGTGTTACTGGTGTGTGTGTTAACTGTGTTGGGGAATGGTGTGTTACTGGTGTGTGTTAAGTGTGTTGGGGATGGTGTGTGTGTTAACTGTGTTGGGGAATGGTGTGTTACTGGTGTGTGTTAACTGTGTTGGGGATGGTGTGTGTGTTAACTGTGTTGGGGATGGTGTGTTACTGGTGTGTGTGTGTTAACTGTGTTGGGGATGGTGTGTGTGTTAACTGTGTTGGGGAATGGTGTGTTACTGGTGTGTGTTAACTGTGTTGGGGATGGTGTGTGTGTTAACTGTGTTGGGGATGGTGTGTGTGTTAACTGTGTTGGGGATGGTGTGTGTGTTAACTGTGTTGGGGGATGGTGTGTGTGTAACTGTGTTGGGGATGGTGTGTGTGTTAACTGTGTTGGGGGATGGTGTGTTACTGGTGTGTGTGTTAACTGTGTTGGGGGATGGTGTGTTACTGGTGTGTGTGTTAACTGTGTTGAGGGTGGTGTGTGTGTTAACTGTGTTGGGGATTGTGTGTTACTGGTGTGTGTGTTAACTGTGTTGGGGGTGGTGTGTTACTGGTGTGTGTGTTAACTGTGTTGGGGATGGTGTGTGTGTTAACTGTGTTGGGGATGGTGTGTGTGTTAAGTGTGTTGGGGATGGTGTGTGTGTTAACTGTGTTGGGGGATGGTGTGTGTGTTAACTGTGTTGGGGATGGTGTGTGTGTTAACTGTGTTGGGGGATGGTGTGTTACTGGTGTGTGTGTCAACTGTGTTGGGGTGGTGTGTTGTTAACTGTGTTGGGGATGTTGTGTTACTAGTGTTTGTGTTAACTGTGTTGGGAGTAGTGTGTTACTGGTGTGTGTGTTAACTGTGTTGGGGGTGGTGTGTTACTGGTGTGTGTGTTAACTGTGTTGGGGGCGGTGTGTTACTGGTGTGTGTTTAACTGTGTTGGGGGTGGTGTGTTACTGGTGTGTGTTAACTGTGTTTGGGGTGGTGTGTGTGTTAACTGTGTTGGGGTGGTGTGTTTGTTAACTGTGTTTGGGGTGGTGTGTGTGTTAACTGTGTTGGGGTGGTGTGTGTGTTAACTGTGTTGGGGATGGTGTGTTACTGGTGTGTGTGTTAACTGTGTTTGGGGATGGTGTGTGTGTTAACTGTGTTGGGGGTGGTGTGTGTGTTAACTGTGTTGGGGTGGTGTGTTTGTTAACTGTGTTGGGGATGGTGTGTTACTGGTGTGTGTGTTAACTGTGTTGGGGGTGGTGTGTGTGTTAACTGTGTTGGGGTGGTGTGTTTGTTAACTGTGTTGGGGGATGTTGTCTAACTGATGTGTGTGTTAACTGTGTTGGGGGTGGTGTGTGTGTTAACTGTGTTGGGGATGGTGTGTTACTGGTGTGTGTGTTAACTGTGTTGGGGGTGGTGTGTGTGTTAACTGTGTTGGGGGTGGTGTGTGTGTTAACTGTGTTGGGGATGGTGTGTGTGTTAACTGTGTTGGGGGTGGTTACCATTCTAGGCTACCATTGAGCAGTGAGACATGCGTTATTAGCATGTTATTACTATTCAAAATGTAACGAGTACTTTTGGGTGTCAACGAAAATGTATGTAGTTAAAAGAAAACTACAATATTTTCTTAAGAAATGTATTGGAGTAAAAGTTTTCAAAAATATAAATAGCAAAGTACAGATTCCCCAAAACGACTTAAGAAGTACTTTAAAGTATTTTTTACTGAAGTACTTTACACCACTATGTGTGTGTCTGCATGTGTGTTTGAGAGGACATTGTGTGTGTCTTACCTGTCCCATGCCACAGTCCTGCCCATGGTGCCGCCCACGTGCTTCAGGCCGAGGATCTCAGGGTCGCCGCGGAGCTCTGCTGGCAGCTCCAGGGACGACAGGGTGGACGAGTTGTTGTACATCTTAGGAAAACAAACATATATATATATAATAACAATAATATACATATACATAACTATTACACCATACACCAGTATAACTATTACACCATACACCAGTATAACTATTACACCATACACCAGTATAACTATTACACCATACACCAGTATAACTATTACACCATACACCAGTATAACTATTACACCATACACCAGTATAACTATTACACCATACACCAATATAACTATTACACCATACACCAGTATAACTATTACACCATACACCAGTATAACTATTACACCATACACCAATATAACTATTACACCATACACCAGTATAACTATTACACCATACACCAGTATAACTATTACACCAATATAACTATTACACCATACACCAATATAACTATTACACCATACACCAATATAACTATTACACCATACACCAGTATAACTATTACACCAATATAACGATTACACCAATATAACTATTACACCAATATAACGATTACACCAATATAACTATTACACCAATATAACGATTACACCAATATAACTATTACACCAATATAACTATTACACCAATATAACGATTACACCATACACCAATATAACTATTACACCATACACCAATATAACTATTACACCAATATAACTATTACACCAATATAACTATTACACCATACACCAATATAACTATTACACCAATATAACTATTACACCATACACCAATATAACTATTACACCAGTATAACTATTACACCATACACCAATATAACTATTAAACCAATATAACTATTACACCATACACCAATATAACTATTACACCAATATAACTATTACACCATACACCAATATAACTATTACACCAGTATAACTATTACACCATACACCAATATAACTATTAAACCAATATAACTATTACACCATACACCAATATAACTATTACACCAATATAACTATTACACCATACACCAATATAACTATTACACCAGTATAACTATTACACCATACACCAATATAACTATTACACCAGTATAACTATTACACCATACACCAGTGTGACGACCCTCCCTCTCGACGCAGAGGCTGTGTCAATTTGGGACGCAGAGGATGTGTCAATTTGGGACGCAGAGGCTGTGTCGTTGTTCCGGGGCCCTTGTTGGTCCCCGGTTTTATGGGGGGAATGTGACGACCCTCCCATTCTGTCTGCCGTATTCTGTCTTTGTTCTTGTTTCCTTATTAGGATGCCGGTGGGCGGAGTTGGGAGGGTCGTCAGCTACATGGAAAACACCTGGGCCAGGTGTCTCTCAGGATAAATGGACCTCTTCCACATTCATGGAGGAGACTCTCTCCATGCAGACACCTTTGTAGATTGTGTTGTGGTTCTTGGTGGCCTTTTGTTTGTTTGCGTTGGCACCTTTCAACACCCTGCATTCTCACATTCATGCAAAACACTCACTTACACTACTGATTACTGATTACACACACCATTGTATATTTTCCTTAGTTGCTTTAGTTAATAAATATATATTTTGTTACTCCTTATCTCCACGTTGTCTCCCTTTGTTACGGGCTTTGAGCCGGTTCGTGACACCAGTATAACTATTACACCAATATAACTATTACACCAATATAACTATTACACCATACACCAATATAACTATTACAGCATACACCAATATAACTATTACACCATACACCAGTATAACTATTACACCATACACCAATATAACTATTACACCATACACCAATATAACTATTACACCAATATAACTATTACACCATACACCAATATAACTATTACACCAATATAACTATTACACCATACACCAATATAACTATTACACCATACACCAATATAACTATTACACCATACACCAATATAACTATTACACCAATATAACTATTACACCATACACCAATATAACTATTACACCAATATAACTATTACACCATACACCAATATAACTATTACACCATACACCAATATAACTATTACACCATACACCAATATAACTATTACACCAATATAACTATTACACCATACACCAATATAACTATTACACCAATATAACTATTACACCATACAACTATTACACCATACACCAGTATAACTATTACACCATACACCAGTATAACTATTACACCATACACCAGTATAACTATTACACCAATATAACTATTACACCATACACCAATATAACTATTACACCATACACCAGTATAACTATTACACCATACACCAATATAACTATTACACCAATATAACTATTACACCATACACCAGTATAACTATTACACCAATATAACTATTACATCATACACCATACACCAATATAACTATTACACCATACACCAATATAACTATTACACCAATATAACTATTACACCATACACCAATATAACTATTACACCAATATAACTATTACACCATACACCAATATAACTATTAAACCAATATAACTATTACACCAATAACTATTACACCATACACCAAAATAACTATTACACCATACACCAGTATAACTATTACACCATACACCAATATAACTATTACACCATACACCAATATAACTATTACACCAATATAACTATTACACCATACACCAATATAACTATTAAACCAATAACTATTATACCAATATAACTATTACACCATACACCAATATAACTATTACACCATACACCAATATAACTATTACACCATACACCAATATAACTATTACACCATACACCAATATAACTATTACACCATACACCAATATAACTATTACACCATACACCAGTATAACTATTACACCATACACCAATATAACTATTACACCATACACCAATATAACTATTACACCATACACCAGTATAACTATTACACCATACACCATTATAACTATTACACCATACACCAATATAACTATTACACCATACACCAATATAACTATGACAGCATACACCATACACCAATATAACTATTACACCATACACCAATATAACTATTACACCAATATAACTATTACACCAATATAACTATTACACCATACACCAATATAACTATTACACCAATATAACTATTACACCATACACCAATATAACTATTAAACCAATATAACTATTACACCATACACCAATATAACTATTACACCATACACCAATATAACTATTACACCATACACCAGTATAAATATTACACCATACACCAATATAACTATTACACCATACACCAATATAACTATTACACCATACACCAGTATAACTATTACACCATACACCAATATAACTATTACACCATACACCAATATAACTATTACACCATACACCAGTATAACTATTACACCATACACCAGTATAACTATTACACCATACATCAATATAACTATTACACCATACACCAATATAACTATTACAGCATACACCATACACCAATATAACTATTACACCATACACCAATATAACTATTACACCATACACCAATATAACTATTACACCAATATAACTATTACACCAATATAACTATTACACCAATATAACTATTACACCATACACCAATATAACTATTACACCATACACCAATATAACTATTATACCAATATAACTATTACACCAATATAACTATTACACCAATATAACTATTACACCATACACCAATATAACTATTACACCATACACCATACACCAATATAACTATTACACCATACACCAATATAACTATTATACCATACACCATACACCAATATAACTATTACACCATACACCAATATAACTATTACACCATGCACCAATATAACTATTACACCATGCACCAATATAACTATTACACCATACACCAATATAACTATTACACCATACACCAATATAACTATTACACCAATATAACAATTACACCAATATAACTATTACACCATACACCAATATAACTATTAAAATCAAATCAAATCAAATTTTATTTGTCACATACACATGGTTAGCAGATGTTAATGCGAGTGTAGCGAAATGCTTGTGCTTCTAGTTCCGACAGTGCAGTAATAACCAACAAGTAATCTAACTAACAATTCCAAAACTACTGTCTTATACACAGTGTAAGGGGATAAAGAATATGTACATAAGGATATATGAATGAGTGATGGTACAGAGCAGCATAGGCAAGATACAGTAGATGGTATCGAGTACAGTATATACATATGAGATGAGTATGTAAACAAAGTGGCATAGTTAAAGTGGCTAGTGATACATGTATTACATAAGGATGCAGTCGATGATATAGAGTACAGTATATACGTATGCATATGAGATGAATAATGTAGGGTAAGTAACATTATATAAGGTAGCATTGTTTAAAGTGGCTAGTGATATATTTACATCATTTCCCATCAATTTCCATTATTAATGTGGCTGGAGTTGAGTCAGTGTCAGTGTCAGTGTGTTGGCAGAAGCCACTCAATGTTAGTGGTGGCTGTTTAACAGTCTGATGGCCTTGAGATAGAAGCTGTTTTTCAGTCTCTCGGTCCCAGCTTTGATGCACCTGTACTGACCTCGCCTTCTGGATGATAGCGGGGTGAACAGGCAGTGGCTCGGGTGGTTGATGTCCTTGATGATCTTTATGGCCTTCCTGTAACATCGGGTGGTGTAGGTGTCCTGGAGGGCAGGTAGTTTGCCCCGGTGATGCGTTGTGCAGACCTCACTACCCTCTGGAGAGCCTTACGGTTGAGGGCGGAGCAGTTGCCGTACCAGGCGGTGATACAGCCCGCCAGGATGCTCTCGATTGTGCATCTGTAGAAGTTTGTGAGTGCTTTTGGTGACATGCCGAATTTCTTCAGCCTCCTGAGGTTGAAGAGGCGCTGCTGCGCCTTCTTCACGATGCTGTCTGTGTGAGTGGACCAATTCAGTTTGTCTGTGATGTGTATGCCGAGGAACTTAAAACTTGCTACCCTCTCCACTACTGTTCCATCGATGTGGATAGGGGGTGTTCCCTCTGCTGTTTCCTGAAGTCCACAATCATCTCCTTAGTTTTGTTGACGTTGAGTGTGAGGTTATTTTCCTGACACCACACTCCGAGGGCCCTCACCTCCTCCCTGTAGGCCGTCTCGTCGTTGTTGGTAATCAAGCCTACCACTGTTGTGTCGTCCGCAAACTTGATGATTGAGTTGAAGGCGTGCGTGGCCATGCAGTCGTGGGTGAACAGGGAGTACAGGAGAGGGCTCAGAACGCACCCTTGTGGGGCCCCAGTGTTGAGGATCAGCGGGGAGGAGATGTTGTTGCCTACCCTCACCACCTGGGGGCGGCCCGTCAGGAAGTCCAGTACCCAGTTGCACAGGGCGGGGTCGAGACCCAGGGTCTCGAGCTTGATGACGAGCTTGGAGGGTACTATGGTGTTGAATGCCGAGCTGTAGTCGATGAACAGCATTCTCACATAGGTATTCCTCTTGTCCAGATGGGTTAGGCAGTGTGCAGTGTGGTTGAGATTGCATCGTCTGTGGACCTATTTGGGCGGTAAGCAAATTGGAGTGGGTCTAGGGTGTCAGGTAGGGTGGAGGTGATATGGTCCTTGACTAGTCTCTCAAAGCACTTCATGATGACGGAAGTGAGTGCTACGGGGCGGTAGTCGTTTAGCTCAGTTACCTTAGCTTTCTTGGGAACAGGAACAATGGTGGCCCTCTTGAAGCATGTGGGAACAGCAGACTGGTATAGGGATTGATTGAATATGTCCGTAAACACACCGGCCAGCTGGTCTGCGCATGCTCTGAGGGCGCGGCTGGGGATGCCGTCTGGGCCTGCAGCCTTGCGAGGGTTAACACGTTTAAATGTCTTACTCACCTCGGCTGCAGTGAAGGAGAGACCGCATGTTTTCGTTGCAGGCCGTGTCAGTGGCACTGTATTGTCCTCAAAGCGGGCAAAAAGTTATTTAGTCTGCCTGGGAGCAAGACATCCTGGTCCGTGACGGGCTGGATTTCTTCCTGTAGTCCGTGATTGACTGTAGACCCTGCCACATACCTCTTGTGTCTGAGCTGTTGAATTGAGATTCTACTTTTACACCATACACCAATATAACTATTACACCAATATAACTATTACACCAATATAACTATTACACCATACACCAACATAACTATTACACCATACACCAATATAACTATTACACCGATATAACTATTACACCATACACCAATATAACTATTACACCATACACCAATATAACTATTACACCAATATAACTATTACACCATACACCAATATAACTATTACACCAATATAACTATTACACCATACACCAATATAACTATTACACCATACACCAACATAACTATTACAACATACACCAATATAACTATTACACCATACACCAATATAACTATTACACCAATATAACTATTAAACCAATAACTATTATACCAATATAACTATTACACCATACACCAATATAAGTATTACACCATACACCAATATAACTATTACACCATACACCAATATAACTATTACACCATACACCAATATAACTATTACACCATACACCAATATAACTATTACACCATACACCAATATAACTATTACACCATACACCAGTATAACTATTACACCATACACCAATATAACTATTACACCATACACCAATATAACTATTACACCATACACCAGTATAACTATTACACCATACACCAGTATAACTATTACACCATACACCAATATAACTATTACACCATACACCAATATAACTATTACAGCATACACCATACACCAATATAACTATTACACCATACACCAATATAACTATTACACCAATATAACTATTACACCAATATAACTATTACACCATACACCAATATAACTATTACACCAATATAACTATTACACCATACACCAATATAACTATTAAACCAATATAACTATTACACCATACACCAATATAACTATTACACCATACACCAATATAACTATTACACCATACACCAGTATAACTATTACACCATACACCAATATAACTATTACACCATACACCAATATAACTATTACACCATACACCAGTATAACTATTACACCATACACCAATATAACTATTACACCATACACCAATATAACTATTACACCATACACCAGTATAACTATTACACCATACACCAGTATAACTATTACACCATACATCAATATAACTATTACACCATACACCAATATAACTATTACAGCATACACCATACACCAATATAACTATTACACCATACACCAATATAACTATTACACCATACACCAATATAACTATTACACCAATATAACTATTACACCAATATAACTATTACACCATACACCAATATAACTATTACAGCATACACCATACACCAATATAACTATTACACCATACACCAATATAACTATTACACCAATATAACTATTACACCAATATAACTATTACACCATACACCAATATAACTATTACACCAATATAACTATTACATCAATATAACTATTACACCAATATAACTATTACACCAATATAACTATTACATCAATATAACTATTACACCAATATAACGATTACACCAATATAACTGTTACACAATACACCAATATAACTATTACACCATACACCATACACCAATATAACTATTACACCATACACCATACACCAATATAACTATTACACCATACACCAATATAACTATTATACCATACACCATACACCAATATAACTATTACACCATACACCAATATAACTATTACACCATGCACCAATATAACTATTACACCATGCACCAATATAACTATTACACCATACACCAATATAACTATTACACCATACACCAATATAACTATTACACCAATATAACAATTACACCAATATAACTATTACACCATACACCAATATAACTATTAAAATCAAATCAAATCAAATTTTATTTGTCACATACACATGGTTAGCAGATGTTAATGCGAGTGTAGCGAAATGCTTGTGCTTCTAGTTCCGACAGTGCAGTAATAACCAACAAGTAATCTAACTAACAATTCCAAAACTACTGTCTTATACACAGTGTAAGGGGATAAAGAATATGTACATAAGGATATATGAATGAGTGATGGTACAGAGCAGCATAGGCAAGATACAGTAGATGGTATCGAGTACAGTATATACATATGAGATGAGTATGTAAACCAAGTGGCATAGTTAAAGTGGCTAGTGATACATGTATTACATAAGGATGCAGTCGATGATATAGAGTACAGTATATACGTATGCATATGAGATGAATAATGTAGGGTAAGTAACATTATATAAGGTAGCATTGTTTAAAGTGGCTAGTGATATATTTACATCATTTCCCGTCAATTCCCATTATTAAAGTGGCTGGAGTTGAGTCAGTGTCAGTGTCAGTGTGTTGGCAGAAGCCACTCAATGTTAGTGGTGGCTGTTTAACAGTCTGATGGCCTTGAGATAGAAGCTGTTTTTCAGTCTCTCGGTCCCAGCTTTGATGCACCTGTACTGACCTCGCCTTCTGGATGATAGCGGGGTGAACAGGCAGTGGCTCGGGTGGTTGATGTCCTTGATGATCTTTATGGCCTTCCTGTAACATCGGGTGGTGTAGGTGTCCTGGAGGGCAGGTAGTTTGCCCCCGGTGATGCGTTGTGCAGACCTCACTACCCTCTGGAGAGCCTTACGGTTGAGGGCGGAGCAGTTGCCGTACCAGGCGGTGATACAGCCCGCCAGGATGCTCTCGATTGTGCATCTGTAGAAGTTTGTGAGTGCTTTTGGTGACATGCCGAATTTCTTCAGCCTCCTGAGGTTGAAGAGGCGCTGCTGCGCCTTCTTCACGATGCTGTCTGTGTGAGTGGACCAATTCAGTTTGTCTGTGATGTGTATGCCGAGGAACTTAAAACTTGCTACCCTCTCCACTACTGTTCCATCGATGTGGATAGGGGGTGTTCCCTCTGCTGTTTCCTGAAGTCCACAATCATCTCCTTAGTTTTGTTGACGTTGAGTGTGAGGTTATTTTCCTGACACCACACTCCGAGGGCCCTCACCTCCTCCCTGTAGGCCGTCTCGTCGTTGTTGGTAATCAAGCCTACCACTGTTGTGTCGTCCGCAAACTTGATGATTGAGTTGGAGGCGTGCGTGGCCACGCAGTCGTGGGTGAACAGGGAGTACAGGAGAGGGCTCAGAACGCACCCTTGTGGGGCCCCAGTGTTGAGGATCAGCGGGGAGGAGATGTTGTTGCCTACCCTCACCACCTGGGGGCGGCCCGTCAGGAAGTCCAGTACCCAGTTGCACAGGGCGGGGTCGAGACCCAGGGTCTCGAGCTTGATGACGAGCTTGGAGGGTACTATGGTGTTGAATGCCGAGCTGTAGTCGATGAACAGCATTCTCACATAGGTATTCCTCTTGTCCAGATGGGTTAGGGCAGTGTGCAGTGTGGTTGAGATTGCATCGTCTGTGGACCTATTTGGGCGGTAAGCAAATTGGAGTGGGTCTAGGGTGTCAGGTAGGGTGGAGGTGATATGGTCCTTGACTAGTCTCTCAAAGCACTTCATGATGACGGAAGTGAGTGCTACGGGGCGGTAGTCGTTTAGCTCAGTTACCTTAGCTTTCTTGGGAACAGGAACAATGGTGGCCCTCTTGAAGCATGTGGGAACAGCAGACTGGTATAGGGATTGATTGAATATGTCCGTAAACACACCGGCCAGCTGGTCTGCGCATGCTCTGAGGGCGCGGCTGGGGATGCCGTCTGGGCCTGCAGCCTTGCGAGGGTTAACACGTTTAAATGTCTTACTCACCTCGGCTGCAGTGAAGGAGAGACCGCATGTTTTCGTTGCAGGCCGTGTCAGTGGCACTGTATTGTCCTCAAAGCGGGCAAAAAGTTATTTAGTCTGCCTGGGAGCAAGACATCCTGGTCCGTGACGGGCTGGATTTCTTCCTGTAGTCCGTGATTGACTGTAGACCCTGCCACATACCTCTTGTGTCTGAGCTGTTGAATTGAGATTCTACTTTTACACCATACACCAATATAACTATTACACCAATATAACTATTACACCAATATAACTATTACACCATACACCAATATAACTATTACACCATACACCAACATAACTATTACACCATACACCAATATAACTATTACACCGATATAACTATTACACCATACACCAATATAACTATTACACCATACACCAATATAACTATTACACCAATATAACTATTACACCATACACCAATATAACTATTACACCAATATAACTATTACACCATACACCAATATAACTATTACACCATACACCAACATAACTATTACAACATACACCAATATAACTATTACACCATACACCAATATAACTATTACACCAATATAACTATTAAACCAATAACTATTATACCAATATAACTATTACACCATACACCAATATAAGTATTACACCATACACCAATATAACTATTACACCATACACCAATATAACTATTACACCATACACCAATATAACTATTACACCATACACCAATATAACTATTACACCATACACCAATATAACTATTACACCATACACCAGTATAACTATTACACCATACACCAATATAACTATTACACCATACACCAATATAACTATTACACCATACACCAGTATAACTATTACACCATACACCAGTATAACTATTACACCATACACCAATATAACTATTACACCATACACCAATATAACTATTACAGCATACACCATACACCAATATAACTATTACACCATACACCAATATAACTATTACACCAATATAACTATTACACCAATATAACTATTACACCATACACCAATATAACTATTACACCAATATAACTATTACACCATACACCAATATAACTATTAAACCAATATAACTATTACACCATACACCAATATAACTATTACACCATACACCAATATAACTATTACACCATACACCAGTATAACTATTACACCATACACCAATATAACTATTACACCATACACCAATATAACTATTACACCATACACCAGTATAACTATTACACCATACACCAATATAACTATTACACCATACACCAATATAACTATTACACCATACACCAGTATAACTATTACACCATACACCAGTATAACTATTACACCATACATCAATATAACTATTACACCATACACCAATATAACTATTACAGCATACACCATACACCAATATAACTATTACACCATACACCAATATAACTATTACACCATACACCAATATAACTATTACACCAATATAACTATTACACCAATATAACTATTACACCATACACCAATATAACTATTACAGCATACACCATACACCAATATAACTATTACACCATACACCAATATAACTATTACACCAATATAACTATTACACCAATATAACTATTACACCATACACCAATATAACTATTACACCAATATAACTATTACATCAATATAACTATTACACCAATATAACTATTACACCAATATAACTATTACATCAATATAACTATTACACCAATATAACGATTACACCAATATAACTGTTACACAATACACCAATATAACTATTACACCATACACCATACACCAATATAACTATTACACCATACACCATACACCAATATAACTATTACACCATACACCAATATAACTATTATACCATACACCATACACCAATATAACTATTACACCATACACCAATATAACTATTACACCATGCACCAATATAACTATTACACCATGCACCAATATAACTATTACACCATACACCAATATAACTATTACACCATACACCAATATAACTATTACACCAATATAACAATTACACCAATATAACTATTACACCATACACCAATATAACTATTAAAATCAAATCAAATCAAATTTTATTTGTCACATACACATGGTTAGCAGATGTTAATGCGAGTGTAGCGAAATGCTTGTGCTTCTAGTTCCGACAGTGCAGTAATAACCAACAAGTAATCTAACTAACAATTCCAAAACTACTGTCTTATACACAGTGTAAGGGGATAAAGAATATGTACATAAGGATATATGAATGAGTGATGGTACAGAGCAGCATAGGCAAGATACAGTAGATGGTATCGAGTACAGTATATACATATGAGATGAGTATGTAAACCAAGTGGCATAGTTAAAGTGGCTAGTGATACATGTATTACATAAGGATGCAGTCGATGATATAGAGTACAGTATATACGTATGCATATGAGATGAATAATGTAGGGTAAGTAACATTATATAAGGTAGCATTGTTTAAAGTGGCTAGTGATATATTTACATCATTTCCCGTCAATTCCCATTATTAAAGTGGCTGGAGTTGAGTCAGTGTCAGTGTCAGTGTGTTGGCAGAAGCCACTCAATGTTAGTGGTGGCTGTTTAACAGTCTGATGGCCTTGAGATAGAAGCTGTTTTTCAGTCTCTCGGTCCCAGCTTTGATGCACCTGTACTGACCTCGCCTTCTGGATGATAGCGGGGTGAACAGGCAGTGGCTCGGGTGGTTGATGTCCTTGATGATCTTTATGGCCTTCCTGTAACATCGGGTGGTGTAGGTGTCCTGGAGGGCAGGTAGTTTGCCCCCGGTGATGCGTTGTGCAGACCTCACTACCCTCTGGAGAGCCTTACGGTTGAGGGCGGAGCAGTTGCCGTACCAGGCGGTGATACAGCCCGCCAGGATGCTCTCGATTGTGCATCTGTAGAAGTTTGTGAGTGCTTTTGGTGACATGCCGAATTTCTTCAGCCTCCTGAGGTTGAAGAGGCGCTGCTGCGCCTTCTTCACGATGCTGTCTGTGTGAGTGGACCAATTCAGTTTGTCTGTGATGTGTATGCCGAGGAACTTAAAACTTGCTACCCTCTCCACTACTGTTCCATCGATGTGGATAGGGGGTGTTCCCTCTGCTGTTTCCTGAAGTCCACAATCATCTCCTTAGTTTTGTTGACGTTGAGTGTGAGGTTATTTTCCTGACACCACACTCCGAGGGCCCTCACCTCCTCCCTGTAGGCCGTCTCGTCGTTGTTGGTAATCAAGCCTACCACTGTTGTGTCGTCCGCAAACTTGATGATTGAGTTGGAGGCGTGCGTGGCCACGCAGTCGTGGGTGAACAGGGAGTACAGGAGAGGGCTCAGAACGCACCCTTGTGGGGCCCCAGTGTTGAGGATCAGCGGGGAGGAGATGTTGTTGCCTACCCTCACCACCTGGGGGCGGCCCGTCAGGAAGTCCAGTACCCAGTTGCACAGGGCGGGGTCGAGACCCAGGGTCTCGAGCTTGATGACGAGCTTGGAGGGTACTATGGTGTTGAATGCCGAGCTGTAGTCGATGAACAGCATTCTCACATAGGTATTCCTCTTGTCCAGATGGGTTAGGGCAGTGTGCAGTGTGGTTGAGATTGCATCGTCTGTGGACCTATTTGGGCGGTAAGCAAATTGGAGTGGGTCTAGGGTGTCAGGTAGGGTGGAGGTGATATGGTCCTTGACTAGTCTCTCAAAGCACTTCATGATGACGGAAGTGAGTGCTACGGGGCGGTAGTCGTTTAGCTCAGTTACCTTAGCTTTCTTGGGAACAGGAACAATGGTGGCCCTCTTGAAGCATGTGGGAACAGCAGACTGGTATAGGGATTGATTGAATATGTCCGTAAACACACCGGCCAGCTGGTCTGCGCATGCTCTGAGGGCGCGGCTGGGGATGCCGTCTGGGCCTGCAGCCTTGCGAGGGTTAACACGTTTAAATGTCTTACTCACCTCGGCTGCAGTGAAGGAGAGACCGCATGTTTTCGTTGCAGGCCGTGTCAGTGGCACTGTATTGTCCTCAAAGCGGGCAAAAAAGTTATTTAGTCTGCCTGGGAGCAAGACATCCTGGTCCGTGACGGGCTGGATTTCTTCCTGTAGTCCGTGATTGACTGTAGACCCTGCCACATACCTCTTGTGTCTGAGCTGTTGAATTGAGATTCTACTTTTACACCATACACCAATATAACTATTACACCAATATAACTATTACACCAATATAACTATTACACCATACACCAATATAACTATTACACCATACACCAACATAACTATTACACCATACACCAATATAACTATTACACCGATATAACTATTACACCATACACCAATATAACTATTACACCATACACCAATATAACTATTACACCAATATAACTATTACACCATACACCAATATAACTATTACACCAATATAACTATTACACCATACACCAATATAACTATTACACCATACACCAACATAACTATTACAACATACACCAATATAACTATTACACCATACACCAATATAACTATTACACCAATATAACTATTAAACCAATAACTATTATACCAATATAACTATTACACCATACACCAATATAAGTATTACACCATACACCAATATAACTATTACACCATACACCAATATAACTATTACACCATACACCAATATAACTATTACACCATACACCAATATAACTATTACACCATACACCAATATAACTATTACACCATACACCAGTATAACTATTACACCATACACCAATATAACTATTACACCATACACCAATATAACTATTACACCATACACCAGTATAACTATTACACCATACACCAGTATAACTATTACACCATACACCAATATAACTATTACACCATACACCAATATAACTATTACAGCATACACCATACACCAATATAACTATTACACCATACACCAATATAACTATTACACCAATATAACTATTACACCAATATAACTATTACACCATACACCAATATAACTATTACACCAATATAACTATTACACCATACACCAATATAACTATTAAACCAATATAACTATTACACCATACACCAATATAACTATTACACCATACACCAATATAACTATTACACCATACACCAGTATAACTATTACACCATACACCAATATAACTATTACACCATACACCAATATAACTATTACACCATACACCAGTATAACTATTACACCATACACCAATATAACTATTACACCATACACCAATATAACTATTACACCATACACCAGTATAACTATTACACCATACACCAGTATAACTATTACACCATACATCAATATAACTATTACACCATACACCAATATAACTATTACAGCATACACCATACACCAATATAACTATTACACCATACACCAATATAACTATTACACCATACACCAATATAACTATTACACCAATATAACTATTACACCAATATAACTATTACACCATACACCAATATAACTATTACAGCATACACCATACACCAATATAACTATTACACCATACACCAATATAACTATTACACCAATATAACTATTACACCAATATAACTATTACACCATACACCAATATAACTATTACACCAATATAACTATTACATCAATATAACTATTACACCAATATAACTATTACACCAATATAACTATTACATCAATATAACTATTACACCAATATAACGATTACACCAATATAACTGTTACACAATACACCAATATAACTATTACACCATACACCATACACCAATATAACTATTACACCATACACCATACACCAATATAACTATTACACCATACACCAATATAACTATTATACCATACACCATACACCAATATAACTATTACACCATACACCAATATAACTATTACACCATGCACCAATATAACTATTACACCATGCACCAATATAACTATTACACCATACACCAATATAACTATTACACCATACACCAATATAACTATTACACCAATATAACAATTACACCAATATAACTATTACACCATACACCAATATAACTATTAAAATCAAATCAAATCAAATTTTATTTGTCACATACACATGGTTAGCAGATGTTAATGCGAGTGTAGCGAAATGCTTGTGCTTCTAGTTCCGACAGTGCAGTAATAACCAACAAGTAATCTAACTAACAATTCCAAAACTACTGTCTTATACACAGTGTAAGGGGATAAAGAATATGTACATAAGGATATATGAATGAGTGATGGTACAGAGCAGCATAGGCAAGATACAGTAGATGGTATCGAGTACAGTATATACATATGAGATGAGTATGTAAACCAAGTGGCATAGTTAAAGTGGCTAGTGATACATGTATTACATAAGGATGCAGTCGATGATATAGAGTACAGTATATACGTATGCATATGAGATGAATAATGTAGGGTAAGTAACATTATATAAGGTAGCATTGTTTAAAGTGGCTAGTGATATATTTACATCATTTCCCGTCAATTCCCATTATTAAAGTGGCTGGAGTTGAGTCAGTGTCAGTGTCAGTGTGTTGGCAGAAGCCACTCAATGTTAGTGGTGGCTGTTTAACAGTCTGATGGCCTTGAGATAGAAGCTGTTTTTCAGTCTCTCGGTCCCAGCTTTGATGCACCTGTACTGACCTCGCCTTCTGGATGATAGCGGGGTGAACAGGCAGTGGCTCGGGTGGTTGATGTCCTTGATGATCTTTATGGCCTTCCTGTAACATCGGGTGGTGTAGGTGTCCTGGAGGGCAGGTAGTTTGCCCCCGGTGATGCGTTGTGCAGACCTCACTACCCTCTGGAGAGCCTTACGGTTGAGGGCGGAGCAGTTGCCGTACCAGGCGGTGATACAGCCCGCCAGGATGCTCTCGATTGTGCATCTGTAGAAGTTTGTGAGTGCTTTTGGTGACATGCCGAATTTCTTCAGCCTCCTGAGGTTGAAGAGGCGCTGCTGCGCCTTCTTCACGATGCTGTCTGTGTGAGTGGACCAATTCAGTTTGTCTGTGATGTGTATGCCGAGGAACTTAAAACTTGCTACCCTCTCCACTACTGTTCCATCGATGTGGATAGGGGGTGTTCCCTCTGCTGTTTCCTGAAGTCCACAATCATCTCCTTAGTTTTGTTGACGTTGAGTGTGAGGTTATTTTCCTGACACCACACTCCGAGGGCCCTCACCTCCTCCCTGTAGGCCGTCTCGTCGTTGTTGGTAATCAAGCCTACCACTGTTGTGTCGTCCGCAAACTTGATGATTGAGTTGGAGGCGTGCGTGGCCACGCAGTCGTGGGTGAACAGGGAGTACAGGAGAGGGCTCAGAACGCACCCTTGTGGGGCCCCAGTGTTGAGGATCAGCGGGGAGGAGATGTTGTTGCCTACCCTCACCACCTGGGGCGGCCCGTCAGGAAGTCCAGTACCCAGTTGCACAGGGCGGGGTCGAGACCCAGGGTCTCGAGCTTGATGACGAGCTTGGAGGGTACTATGGTGTTGAATGCCGAGCTGTAGTCGATGAACAGCATTCTCACATAGGTATTCCTCTTGTCCAGATGGGTTAGGGCAGTGTGCAGTGTGGTTGAGATTGCATCGTCTGTGGACCTATTTGGGCGGTAAGCAAATTGGAGTGGGTCTAGGGTGTCAGGTAGGGTGGAGGTGATATGGTCCTTGACTAGTCTCTCAAAGCACTTCATGATGACGGAAGTGAGTGCTACGGGGCGGTAGTCGTTTAGCTCAGTTACCTTAGCTTTCTTGGGAACAGGAACAATGGTGGCCCTCTTGAAGCATGTGGGAACAGCAGACTGGTATAGGGATTGATTGAATATGTCCGTAAACACACCGGCCAGCTGGTCTGCGCATGCTCTGAGGGCGCGGCTGGGGATGCCGTCTGGGCCTGCAGCCTTGCGAGGGTTAACACGTTTAAATGTCTTACTCACCTCGGCTGCAGTGAAGGAGAGACCGCATGTTTTCGTTGCAGGCCGTGTCAGTGGCACTGTATTGTCCTCAAAGCGGGCAAAAAAGTTATTTAGTCTGCCTGGGAGCAAGACATCCTGGTCCGTGACGGGCTGGATTTCTTCCTGTAGTCCGTGATTGACTGTAGACCCTGCCACATACCTCTTGTGTCTGAGCTGTTGAATTGAGATTCTACTTTTACACCATACACCAATATAACTATTACACCAATATAACTATTACACCAATATAACTATTACACCAATATAACTATTACACCATACACCAATATAACTATTACACCAATATAACTATTACACCATACACCAATATAACTATTACACCATACACCAGTATAACTATTACACCAATATAACTATTACACCAATATAACTATTAAACCAATATAACTATTACACCAATATAACTATTACACCAATATAACTATTACACCAATATAACTATTACACCAATATAACTATTACACCATACACCGATATAACTATTACACCAATATAACTATTACACCATACACCAATATAACTATTACACCAATATAACTATTACACCAATATAACTATTACACCATACACCAATATAACTATTACACCAATATAACTATTACACCAATATAACTATTACACCATACACCAATATAACTATTACACCAATATAACTATTACACCAATATAACTATTACACCAATATAACTATTACACCATACACCAATATAACTATTACACCATACACCAATATAACTATTACACCAATATAACTATTACACCAATATAACTATTACACCAATATAACTATTACACCAATATAACTATTACACCAATATAACTATTACACCATACACCGATATAACTATTACACCAATATAACTATTACACCAATATAACTATTACACCATACACCAATATAACTATTACACCAATATAACTATTACACCAATATAACTATTACACCGATATAACTATTACACCAATATAACTATTACACCATACACCAACATAACTATTACACCAATATAACTATTACACCATACACCAACATAACTATTACACCAATATAACTATTACACCAATAACTATTACACCATACACCAATATAACTATTACACCAATATAACTATTACACCATACACCAGTATAACTATTACACCATACACCAACATAACTATTACACCATACACCAATATAACTATTACACCATACACCAATATAACTATTACACCATACACCAACATAACTATTACACCATACACCAATATAACTATTACACCGATATAACTATTACACCATACACCAATATAACTATTACACCATACACCAATATAACTATTACACCAATATAACTATTACACCATACACCAATATAACTATTACACCAATATAACTATTACACCATACACCAATATAACTATTACACCATACACCAACATAACTATTACACCATACACCAATATAACTATTACACCATACACCAATATAACTATTACACCATACACCAATATAACTATTACACCATACACCAATATAACTATTACACCAATATAACTATTACACCAATATAACTATTACACCATACACCAACATAACTATTACACCAATATAACTATTACACCATACACCAATATAACTATTACACCATACACCAATATAACTATTACACCATACACCAATATAACTATTACACCATACACCAACATAACTATTACACCAATATAACTATTACACCATACACCAATATAACTATTACACCATACACCAATATAACTATTACACCATACACCAATATAACTATGACACCAATATAACTATTACACCATACACCAATATAACTATTACACCATACACCAGCATAACTAGTACACCATACATTGTGAACACTTGTAAGTCAGTGTGTCTCTGCTTCTACTTGTGGTCCAGACCAACTGTAAAGCTTTGACAAACACTGATATTAAAATGGCTTTATACATACATCTGATTGATCCACACACACACACACACACACACACACACACACACACACACACACACACACACACACACACACACACACACACACACACCTTGATCTTGAGGCTGGGCAGGGGTCCAGCAGGGGAGAGGTTGTCATGGGGATCTTGTGGTGACCATCGTTGGCACCCTGCCGCAGGGAGAAGAGAGGATCCCTGAAGGTACCCGCTGTGGCTGTCAGGTCTGGGGGCGCAGAGGGGTGGAGGAGGTGAGGGTTGTCTGCAGCAGGAGGAGAGAGGGGAGTTGTTTAATAGTTTCATCGGCTGATTGTGATTTTTGGGAGCAAAGTGGTTACAATACATGCTTTATTGGTCCATTTAAAAATATATATATATATTTAACCTTTATTTAACTAGGCAAGTCAGTTAAGAACAAATTCCTATTTACAATGACGGCCTACACCGGCCAAACCCCGGATGACGCTGGGCCGATGGTGCGCCGCCCTATGGAACTCCCAATCACAGGCGGTTGTGATACAGCCTGGAATCAAACCAGGGTGTCTGTAGTGACGTCTCAAGCGCTGAGATGCAGTGTCTTAGACAGCTGCGCCTCTCGGGAGCCCATTTGCACAGATATTATTTATGCTTTGCTGTACCAGTACCCAAGCTGACACATACACACTACAGGCTGGGAGCAGCTGATGGAGCGGTAGCTAGTACACTGGGATAATGATACCCTCTGGCTGGTGGTAGCTAGTACACTGGGATAATGATACCCTCTGGCTGGTGGTAGCTAGTACACTGGGATAATGATACCCTCTGGCTGGTGGTAGCTAGTACACTGGGATAATGATACCCTCTGGCTGGTGGTAGCTAGTACACTGGGATAATGATAACCCTCTGGCTGGTGGTAGCTAGTACACTGGGATAATGATACCCTCTGGCTGGTGGTAGCTAGTACACTGGGATAATGATACCCTCTGGCTGGTGGTAGCTAGTACACTGGGATAATGATACCCTCTGGCTGGTGGTAGCTAGTACACTGGGATAATGATAACCCTCTGGCTGGTGGTAGCTAGTACACTGGGATAATGATACCCTCTGGCTGGTGGTAGCTAGTACACTGGGATAATGATACCCTCTCTGGCTGGCTGGTGGTAGCTAGTACACTGGGATAATGATACCCTCTGGCTGGTGGTAGCTAGTACACTGGGATAATGATACCCTCTGGCTGGTGGTAGCTAGTACACTGGGATAATGATACCCTCTGGCTGGTGGTAGCTAGTACACTGGGATAATGATACCCTCTGGCTGGTGGTAGCTAGTACACTGGGATAATGATACCCTCTGGCTGGTGGTAGCTAGTACACTGGGATAATGATACCCTCTGGCTGGTGGTAGCTAGTACACTGGGATAATGATACCCTCTGGCTGGTGGTAGCTAGTACACTGGGATAATGATAACCCTCTGGCTGGTGGTAGCTAGTACACTGGGATAATGATACCCTCTGGCTGGTGGTAGCTAGTACACTGGGATAATGATACCCTCTGGCTGGTGGTAGCTAGTACACTGGGATAATGATAACCCTCTGGCTGGTGGTAGCTAGTACACTGGGATAATGATACCCTCTGGCTGGTGGTAGCTAGTACACTGGGATAATGATACCCTCTGGCTGGTGGTAGCTAGTACACTGGGATAATGATACCCTCTGGCTGGTGGTAGCTAGTACACTGGGATAATGATAACCCTCTGGCTGGTGGTAGCTAGTACACTGGGATAATGATACCCTCTGGCTGGTGGTAGCTAGTACACTGGGATAATGATAGCCTCTGGCTGGTGGTAGCTAGTACACTGGGATAATGATAACCCTCTGGCTGGTGGTAGCTAGTACACTGGGATAATGATACCCTCTGGCTGGTGGTAGCTAGTACACTGGGATAATGATACCCTCTGGCTGGTGGTAGCTAGTACACTGGGATAATGATACCCTCTGGCTGGTGGTAGCTAGTACACTGGGATAATGATAACCCTCTGGCTGGTGGTAGCTAGTACACTGGGATAATGATACCCTCTGGCTGGTGGTAGCTAGTACACTGGGATAATGATACCCTCTGGCTGGTGGTAGCTAGTACACTGGGATAATGATACCCTCTGGCTGGTGGTAGCTAGTACACTGGGATAATGATACCCTCTGGCTGGTGGTAGCTAGTACACTGGGATAATGATACCCTCTGGCTGGTGGTAGCTAGTACACTGGGATAATGATACCTCTCTGGCTGGTGGTAGCTAGTACACTGGGATAATGATACCCTCTGGCTGGTGGTAGCTAGTACACTGGGATAATGATACCCTCTGGCTGGTGGTAGCTAGTACACTGGGATAATGATACCCTCTGGCTGGTGGTAGCTAGTACACTGGGATAATGATACCCTCTGGCTGGTGGTAGCTAGTACACTGGGATAATGATACCCTCTGGCTGGTGGTAGCTAGTACACTGGGATAATGATACCCTCTGGCTGGTGGTAGCTAGTACACTGGGATAATGATACCCTCTGGCTGGTGGTAGCTAGTACACTGGGATAATGATACCCTCTGGCTGGTGGTAGCTAGTACACTGGGATAATGATAACCCTCTGGCTGGTGGTAGCTAGTACACTGGGATAATGATACCCTCTGGCTGGTGGTAGCTAGTACACTGGGATAATGAAGCCAACAACCCTCCGGCTGGTGGTAGCTAGTACACTGGGATAATGAAGCCAACAACCCTCTGGCTGGTGGTAGCTAGTACACTGGGATAATGATACCCTCTGGCTGGTGGTAGCTAGTACACTGGGATAATGATACCCTCTGGCTGGTGGTAGCTAGTACACTGGGATAATGATACCCTCTGGCTGGTGGTAGCTAGTACACTGGGATAATGATAACCTCTGGCTGGTGGTAGCTAGTACACTGGGATAATGATAACCCTCTGGCTGGTGGTAGCTAGTACACTGGGATAATGATAACCCTCTGGCTGGTGGTAGCTAGTACACTGGGATAATGATAACCCTCTGGCTGGTGGTAGCTAGTACACTGGGATAATGATAACCCTCTGGCTGGTGGTAGCTAGTACACTGGGATAATGATAACCCTCCGGCTGGTGGTAGCTAGTACACTGGGATAATGATACCCTCTGGCTGGTGGTAGCTAGTACACTGGGATAATGATACCCTCTGGCTGGTGGTAGCTAGTACACTGGGATAATGATAACCCTCTGGCTGGTGGTAGCTAGTACACTGGGATAATGATAACCCTCCGGCTAGTGGTAGCTAGTATACTGGGATAATGAAGCCAACAACCCTCTGGCTGGTGGTAGCTAGTACACTGGGATAATGATAACCCTCTGGCTGGTGGTAGCTAGTATACTGGGATAATGATACCCTCTGGCTGGTGGTAGCTAGTACACTGGGATAATGAAACCAACAACCCTCTGGCTGGTGGTAGCTAGTACACTGGGATAATGAAACCAACAACCCTCTGGCTGGTGGTAGCAAGTACACTGGGATAATGAAACCAATAACCTCCTGCTGGTGGTAGCTAGTACACTGGGATAATGATAACCCTCCGGCTGGTGGTATCTAGTACACTGGGATAATGAAACCAATAACCCTCTGGCTGGTGGTATCTAGTACACTGGGATAATGAAACCAACAACCCTCTGGCTGGTGGTAGCTAGTATACTGGGATAATGAAACCAATAACCCTCCGGCTGGTGGTAGCTAGTATACTGGGATAATGAATCCAATAACCCTCTGGCTGGTGGTAGCTAGTACACTGGGATAATGAAACCAATAACCCTCTGGCTGGTGGTAGCTAGTACACTGGGATAATGAAACCAATAACCCTCCGGCTGATGGTAGCTAGTACATTGGGATAATGATAACCCTCCGGCTGGTGGTAGCTAGTACATTGGGATAATGAAACCAATAACCCTCTGGCTGGTGGTAGCTAGTACACTGGGATAATGAAACCAATAACCCTCTGGCTGGTGGTATCTAGTACACTGGGAAAATAAAACCAATAACCCTCTGGCTGGTGGTATCTAGTACACTGGGAAAATAAAACCAATAACCCTCTGGCTGGTGGTAGCTAGTACACTGGGATAATGATAACCCTCCGGCTGGTGGTAGCTAGTACATTGGGAAAATGAAACCAATAACCCTCTGGCTGGTGGTAGCTAATACACTGGGATAATGATACCCTCTGGCTGGTGGTAGCTAGTACACTGGGATAATGATAACCCTCTGGCTGGTGGTAGCTAGTACACTGGGATAATGATACCCTCTGGCTGGTGGTAGCTAGTACACTGGGATAATGATACCCTCTGGCTGGTGGTAGCTAGTACACTAGGATAATGATACCCTCTGGCTGGTGGTAGCTAGTACACTGGGATAATGATACCCTCTGGCTGGTGGTAGCTAGTACACTGGGATAATGATACCCTCTGGCTGGTGGTAGCTAGTACACTGGGATAATGATACCCTCTGGCTGGTGGTAGCTAGTACACTGGGATAATGATACCCTCTGGCTGGTGGTAGCTAGTACACTGGGATAATGATACCCTCTGGCTGGTGGTAGCTAGTACACTGGGATAATGATACCCTCTGGCTGGCTGGTGGTAGCTAGTACACTTGGATAATGATACCCTCTGGCTGGTGGTAGCTAGTACACTGGGATAATGATACCCTCTGGCTGGTGGTAGCTAGTACACTGGGATAATGATACCCTCTGGCTGGTGGTAGCTAGTACACTGGGATAATGATACCCTCTGGCTGGTGGTAGCTAGTACACTGGGATAATGATACCCTCTGGCTGGTGGTAGCTAGTACACTGGGATAATGATAACCCTCTGGCTGGTGGTAGCTAGTACACTGGGATAATGATACCCTCTGGCTGGTGGTAGCTAGTACACTGGGATAATGAAGCCAACAACCCTCCGGCTGGTGGTAGCTAGTACACTGGGATAATGAAGCCAACAACCCTCTGGCTGGTGGTAGCTAGTACACTGGGATAATGATACCCTCTGGCTGGTGGTAGCTAGTACACTGGGATAATGATACCCTCTGGCTGGTGGTAGCTAGTACACTGGGATAATGATACCCTCTGGCTGGTGGTAGCTAGTACACTGGGATAATGATAACCTCTGGCTGGTGGTAGCTAGTACACTGGGATAATGATAACCCTCTGGCTGGTGGTAGCTAGTACACTGGGATAATGATAACCCTCTGGCTGGTGGTAGCTAGTACACTGGGATAATGATAACCCTCTGGCTGGTGGTAGCTAGTACACTGGGATAATGATAACCCTCTGGCTGGTGGTAGCTAGTACACTGGGATAATGATAACCCTCCGGCTGGTGGTAGCTAGTACACTGGGATAATGATACCCTCTGGCTGGTGGTAGCTAGTACACTGGGATAATGATACCCTCTGGCTGGTGGTAGCTAGTACACTGGGATAATGATAACCCTCTGGCTGGTGGTAGCTAGTACACTGGGATAATGATAACCCTCCGGCTAGTGGTAGCTAGTATACTGGGATAATGAAGCCAACAACCCTCTGGCTGGTGGTAGCTAGTACACTGGGATAATGATAATCCTCTGGCTGGTGGTAGCTAGTACACTGGGATAATGAAACCAAGTAACCCTCCGGCTGGTGGTAGCTAGTATACTGGGATAATGAATCTCTGGCTGGTAACCCTCTGGCTGGTGGTAGCTAGTACACTGGGATAATGAAACCAATAACCCTCTGGCTGGTGGTAGCTAGTACACTGGGATAATGAAACCAATAACCCTCCGGCTGGTGGTAGCTAGTACATTGGGATAATGATAACCCTCCGGCTGGTGGTAGCTAGTACATTGGGATAATGAAACCAATAACCCTCTGGCTGGTGGTAGCTAGTACACTGGGATAATGAAACCAATAACCCTCTGGCTGGTGGTATCTAGTACACTGGGAAAATGAAACCAATAACCCTCTGGCTGGTGGTATCTAGTACACTGGGAAAATAAAACCAATAACCCTCTGGCTGGTGGTAGCTAGTACACTGGGATAATGATAACCCTCCGGCTGGTGGTAGCTAGTACATTGGGAAAATGAAACCAATAACCCTCTGGCTGGTGGTAGCTAATACACTGGGATAATGATACCCTCTGGCTGGTGGTAGCTAGTACACTGGGATAATGATAACCCTCTGGCTGGTGGTAGCTAGTACACTGGGATAATGATACCCTCTGGCTGGTGGTAGCTAGTACACTGGGATAATGATACCCTCTGGCTGGTGGTAGCTAGTACACTAGGATAATGATACCCTCTGGCTGGTGGTAGCTAGTACACTGGGATAATGATACCCTCTGGCTGGTGGTAGCTAGTACACTGGGATAATGATACCCTCTGGCTGGTGGTAGCTAGTACACTGGGATAATGATACCCTCTGGCTGGTGGTAGCTAGTACACTGGGATAATGATACCCTCTGGCTGGTGGTAGCTAGTACACTGGGATAATGATACCCTCTGGCTGGTGGTAGCTAGTACACTGGGATAATGATACCCTCTGGCTGGTGGTAGCTAGTACACTGGGATAATGATACCCTCTGGCTGGTGGTAGCTAGTACACTGGGATAATGATACCCTCTGGCTGGTGGTAGCTAGTACACTGGGATAATGATACCCTCTGGCTGGTGGTAGCTAGTACACTGGGATAATGATACCCTCTGGCTGGTGGTAGCTAGTACACTGGGATAATGATACCCTCTGGCTGGTGGTAGCTAGTACACTGGGATAATGATAACCCTCTGGCTGGTGGTAGCTAGTACACTGGGATAATGATACCCTCTGGCTGGTGGTAGCTAGTACACTGGGATAATGAAGCCAACAACCCTCTGGCTGGTGGTAGCTAGTACACTGGGATAATGAAGCCAACAACCCTCTGGCTGGTGGTAGCTAGTACACTGGGATAATGATAACCCTCTGGCTGGTGGTAGCTAGTACACTGGGATAATGATACCCTCTGGCTGGTGGTAGCTAGTACACTGGGATAATGATACCCCTCTGGCTGGTGGTAGCTAGTACACTGGGATAATGATAACCTCTGGCTGGTGGTAGCTAGTACACTGGGATAATGATAACCCTCTGGCTGGTGGTAGCTAGTACACTGGGATAATGATAACCCTCTGGCTGGTGGTAGCTAGTACACTGGGATAATGATAACCCTCTGGCTGGTGGTAGCTAGTACACTGGGATAATGATAACCCTCTGGCTGGTGGTAGCTAGTACACTGGGATAATGATAACCCTCTGGCTGGTGGTAGCTAGTACACTGGGATAATGATAACCCTCCGGCTGGTGGTAGCTAGTACACTGGGATAATGATACCCTCTGGCTGGTGGTAGCTAGTACACTGGGATAATGATACCCTCTGGCTGGTGGTAGCTAGTACACTGGGATAATGATAACCCTCTGGCTGGTGGTAGCTAGTACACTGGGATAATGATAACCCTCCGGCTAGTGGTAGCTAGTATACTGGGATAATGAAGCCAACAACCCTCTGGCTGGTGGTAGCTAGTACACTGGGATAATGATAATCCTCTGGCTGGTGGTAGCTAGTACACTGGGATAATGATAACCCTCCGGCTGGTGGTAGCTAGTATACTGGGATAATGATACCCTCTGGCTGGTGGTAGCTAGTACACTGGGATAATGAAACCAACAACCCTCTGGCTGGTGGTAGCTAGTACACTGGGATAATGAAACCAACAACCCTCTGGCTGGTGGTAGCAAGTACACTGGGATAATGAAACCAATAACCCTCCTGCTGGTGGTAGCTAGTACACTGGGATAATGATAACCCTCCGGCTGGTGGTATCTAGTACACTGGGATAATGAAACCAATAACCCTCTGGCTGGTGGTATCTAGTACACTGGGATAATGAAACCAACAACCCTCTGGCTGGTGGTAGCTAGTATACTGGGATAATGAAACCAATAACCCTCCGGCTGGTGGTAGCTAGTATACTGGGATAATGAATACCAATAACCCTCTGGCTGGTGGTAGCTAGTACACTGGGATAATGAAACCAATAACCCTCTGGCTGGTGGTAGCTAGTACACTGGGATAATGAAACCAA
>NC_056453.1:44877623-44895123 GCF_018296145.1 Oncorhynchus tshawytscha
AACTGGCTATAGTTAGTCAATGGGGTTAACTGGCTATAGTTAGTCAATAGGGTGAACTGGCTATAGTTAGTCAAGAGGGTGAACTGGCTATAGTTAGTCAATAGGGTTAACTGGCTATAGTTACCCAGTGAATGGGGAGATAAAGTGTGAGGTAATACAGTAGCGGGAGTGTGAGGTAATACAGTAGGGGGTGTGTGAGGTAATACAGTAGGGGAGTGCTGCTCAGTGTGAGTTAATACAGTAGGGGAGTGTGAGGTAATATAGTAGGGGGTGGGAGGTAATACAGTAGGGGGAGTGTGAGAGTAGTACAGTAGGGGAGTGTGAGGTAATATAGTAGGGGGAGTGCTGAGGTAATACAGTAGGGGAGTGTGAGGTAATACAGTAAGGGGAGTGCGAGGTAATACAGTAGGGGAGTGGGAGGTAATACAGTAGGGGAGTGTGAGGTAATATAGTAGGGGAGTGCTGAGGTAATACAGTAGGGGAGTGCTGAGGTAATAGTTAGGGGGAGTGTGAGGTAATACAGTAGGGGAGTGCTGCTCAGTGTGAGGTAATACAGTAGGGGAGTGTGAGGTAATACAGTACTGGCTAGTGGGAGGTAATACAGTAAGTGGAGTGTGAGGTAATACAGTAGGGGAGTGGGAGGTAATACAGTAGGGGAGTGCTGCTCAGTGTGAGGTAATACAGTAGGGGGAGTGTGAGGTAATACAGTAGGGGAGTGTGAGGTAATACAGTAGGGGAGTGTGAGGTAATACAGTAGGGGAGTGGGAGGTAATACAGTAGGGGAGTGCTGCTCAGTGTGAGGTAATACAGTAGGGGAGTGTGAGGTAATACAGTAGGGAGTGCGAGGTAATACAGTAGGGGAGTGTGAGGTAATACAGTAGGGGGAGTGGGAGGTAATACAGTAGGGGGAGTGCTGCTCAGTGTGAGGTAATACAGTAGGGGGAGTGTGAGGTAATACAGTAGGGGAGTGCTGAGGTAATACAGTAGGGGAGTGTGAGGTAATACAGTAGGGGAGTGCGAGGTAATACAGTAGGGGGAGTGTGAGGTAATACAGTAGTCAATGGGAGTGTGAGGTAATACAGTAGGGGGAGTGTGAGGTAATACAGTAGGGGAGTGCGAGGTAATACAGTATGGGGGGAGTGTGAGGTAATACAGTAGGGGAGTGCGAGGTAATACAGTAGGGGGAGTGTGAGGTAATGCAGTAGGGGGAGTGTGATGTAATACAGTAGGGGAGTGTGAGGTAATACAGTAGGGGAGTGCTGCTCAGTGTGAGGTAATACAGTAGGGGAGTGCTGCTCAGCGTGAGGTAATACAGTAGGGGAGTGCGAGGTAATACAGTAGGGGAGTGCAAGGTAATACAGTAGGGGAGTGTGAGGTAATACAGTAGGGGGAGTGTGAGGTAATACAGTAGGGTGTGTGTGAGGTAATACAGTAGGGGAGTGCTGCTCAGTGTGAGGTAATACAGTAGGGGAGTGTGGGGTAATACAGTAGGGGAGTGCTGCTCAGTGTGAGGTAATACAGTAGGGGAGTGCTGAGGTAATACAGTAGGGGGAGTGCTGAGGTAATACAGTAGGGGAGTGTGAGGTAATACAGTAGGGGAGTGTGAGGTAATACATTAGGGGAGTGGGAGGTAATATAGTAGGGGAGTGCTGCTCAGTGTGAGGTAATACAGTAGGGGGTGTGTGAGGTAATACAGTAGGGGAGTGTGAGGTAATACAGCAGGGGAGTGGGAGGTAATATAGTAGGGGAGTGCTGAGGTAATACAGTAGGGGAGTGTGAGGTAATATAGTAGGGGAGTGCTGCTCAGTGTGAGGTAATACAGTAGGGGTGTGTGAGGTAATACAGTAGGGAGTGGGAGGTAATATAGTAGGGGAGTGCTGCTCAGTGTGAGGTAATACAGTAGGGGGTGTGTGAGGTAATACAGTAGGGGAGTGTGAGGTAATACAGTAGGGGGAGTGTGAGGTAATACAGTAGGGAGTGTGAGGTAATACAGTAGGGGAGTGGGAGGTAATATAGTAGGGGAGTGCTGAGGTAATACAGTAGGGGAGTGTGAGGTAATACAGTAGGGGAGTGTGAGGAGGTAATACAGTAGGGGTGTGAGGTAATACAGTAGGGGAGTGCTGAGGTAATACAGTAGGGGAGGGGAGCTCAGGGAGGTAATACAGTAGGGGAGTGCTGAGGTAATACAGTAGGGGAGTGCTGAGGTAATACAGTAGGGGAGTGTGAGGTAATACAGTAGGGGGAGTGCTGAGGTAATACAGTAGGGGGGAGTGCTGCTCAGCGTGAGGTAATACAGTAGGGGAGTGCTGCTCAGTGTGAGGTAATACAGTAGGGGGGGAGTGGGAGGTAATACAGTAGGGGAGTGTGAGGTAATGCAGTAGGGGAGTGCTGCTCAGTGTGAGGTAATACAGTAGGGGGAGTGTGAGGTAATACAGTAGGGGAGTGCTGCTCAGCGTGAGGTAATACAGTAGGGGAGTGCTGCCAGTGTGAGGTAATACAGTAGGGGAGTGCTGCTCAGTGTGAGGTAATACAGTAGGGGAGTGCTGCTCAGTGTGAGGTAATACAGTAGGGGGAGTGCTGCTCAGCGTGAGGTAATACAGTAGGGGAGTGTGAGGTAATACTAGGGGGAGTGTGAGGTAATACAGTAGGGGAGTGCTGAGGCTCAGTAGGGGAGTGGGAGGTAATACAGTAGGGGAGTGCTGCTCAGGAGGTATACAGTAGGGGAGTGCTGCTCAGCGTGAGGTAATACAGTAGGGGAGTGCTGTAATACTCAGTGTGAGGTAATACAGTAGGGGGAGTGGGAGGTAATATAGCTCAGGGGGAGTGCTGAGGTAATACAGTAGGGGAGTGCTGCTCAGCGTGAGGTAATACAGTAGGGGAGTGTGAGGTAATACAGTAGGGGAGTGTGAGGTAATACAGTAGGGGAGCTGGGAGGTAATATAGTAGGGGAGTGCTGAGGTAATACAGTAGGGGAGTGCTGCTCAGCGTGAGGTAATACAGTAGGGGAGTGCTGCTCAGTGTGAGGTAATACAGTAGTGCTGCTCAGTGGGAGGTAATACAGTAGGGGAGTGCTGCTCAGTGTGAGGTAATACAGTAGGGGAGTGGGAGGTAATATAGTAGGGGAGTGCTGAGGTAATACAGTAGGGGAGTGCTGCTCAGCGTGAGGTAATACAGTAGGGGAGTGCTGCTCAGTGTGAGGTAATACAGTAGGGGAGTGCTGCTCAGCGTGAGGTAATACAGTAGGGGAGTGCTGCTCAGTGTGAGGTAATACAGTAGGGGAGTGCTGCTCAGCGTGAGGTAATACAGTAGGGGAGTGCTGCTCAGTGTGAGGTAATACAGTAGGGGAGTGCTGGTCACAGTAGGGGGTGTGTGAGGTAATACAGTAGGGGAGTGCTGCTCAGTGTGAGGTAATACAGTAGGGGAGTGCTGAGGTAATACAGTAGGGGAGTGGGAGGTAATGCAGTAGGGGAGTGCTGAGGTAATACAGTAGGGGAGTGCTGCTCAGCATGAGGTAATACAGTAGGGGAGTGCTGCTCAGCGTGAGGTAATACAGTAGGGGAGTGCTGCTCAGCGTGAGGTAATACAGTAGGGAGTGCTGCGTGAGGTAATACAGTAGGGGCTGCTCAGCGTGAGGTAATACAGTAGGGAGTGTGAGGTAATACAGTAGGGGTGCTGAGTGTGAGGTAATACAGGGGAGTGCTGCTCAGTGTGAGGTAATACAGTAGGGGAGTGCTGCTACAGTAGGGGAGTGTGAGGTAATACAGTAGGGGAGTGCGAGGTAATACAGTAGGGGAGTGTGAGGTAATGCAGTAGGGGAGTGTGATGTAATACAGTAGGGGAGTGTGAGGTAATACAGTAGGGGGAGTGCTGCTCAGTGTGAGGTAATACAGTAGGGGAGTGCTGCTCAGCGTGAGGTAATACAGTAGGGAGTGCGAGGTAATACAGTAGGGGAGTGCAAGGTAATACAGTAGGGGGGGCTGTCAGCGTGAGGTAATACAGTAGGGGGAGTGTGAGGTAATACAGTAGGGGGTGTGTGTGGTAATACAGTAGGGGAGTGCTGCTCAGTGTGAGGTAATACAGTAGGGGGAGTGCTGGGGTAATACAGTAGGGGAGTGCTGCTCAGTGTGAGGTAATACAGTAGGGGAGTGCTGAGGTAATACAGTAGGGGAGTGCTGAGGTAATACAGTAGGGGGAGTGTGAGGTAATACAGTAGGGGAGTGGGAGGTAATACAGTAGGGGTGCTGCTGTGGTAATACATTAGGGGAGTGGGAGGTAATATAGTAGGGGAGTGCTGCTCAGTGTGAGGTAATACAGTAGGGGGTGTGTGAGGTAATACAGTAGGGGAGTGCTGAGCGTGGTAATACAGTAGGGGGAGTGGGAGGTAATATAGTAGGGGAGTGCTGAGGTAATACAGTAGGGGAGTGTGAGGTAATATAGTAGGGGAGTGCTGCTCAGTGTGAGGTAATACAGTAGGGGGTGTGTGGTAATACAGTAGGGAGTGGGAGGTAATATAGTAGGGAGTGCTGCTCAGTGTGAGGTAATACAGTAGGGGTGTGTGAGGTAATACAGTAGGGGAGTGTGAGGTAATACAGTAGGGGAGTGTGCAATACAGTAGGGAGTGTGAGGTAATACAGTAGGGGAGTGGGAGGTAATATAGTAGGGGAGTGCTGAGGTAATACAGTAGGGGAGTGTGAGGTAATACAGTAGGGGATGTGAGGTAATACAGTAGGGGGAGTGCGTGGTAATACAGTAGGGGCTGAGCTGAGGTAATACAGTAGGGAGTGGGAGGCTACAGTAGGGAGTGTGAGGTAATACAGTAGGGGAGTGCTGAGGTAATACAGTAGGGGTGGAGTGTGAGGTAATACAGTAGGGGAGTGCTGAGGTAATACAGTAGGGGGAGTGTGAGGTAATACAGTAGGGGAGTGCTGAGGTAATACAGTAGGGGAGTGCTGCTCAGCGTGAGGTAATACAGTAGGGGAGTGCTGCTCAGTGTGAGGTAATACAGTAGGGGGTGTGGGAGGTAATACAGTAGGGGAGTGTGAGGTAATACAGTAGGGGGAGTGCTGCTCAGTGTGAGGTAATACAGTAGGGGGAGTGCTCAGAGGTAATACAGTAGGGGAGTGCTGCTCAGCGTGAGGTAATACAGTAGGGGAGTGCTGCTCAGTGTGAGGTAATACAGTAGGGGAGTGTGAGGTAATACAGTAGGGGAGTGCTGCTCAGTGTGAGGTAATACAGTAGGGGGAGTGCTGCTCAGCGTGAGGTAATACAGTAGGGGAGTGCTGCTCAGTGTGTGAGGTAATACAGTAGGGGAGTGTGAGGTAATACAGTAGGGGAGTGGAGGTAATATAGTAGGGGAGTGCTGAGGTAATACAGTAGGGGAGTGCTGCTCAGCGTGAGGTAATACAGTAGGGGCTCAGTGTGAGGTAATACAGTAGGGGAGCTGTGAGGTAATACAGTAGGGGGTGGGAGGTAATATAGTAGGGGAGTGCTGAGGTAATACAGTAGGGGAGTGCTGCTCAGCGTGAGGTAATACAGTAGGGGGAGTGTGAGGTAATACAGTAGGGGAGTGTGAGGTAATACAGTAGGGGAGTGGGAGGTAATATAGTAGGGGAGTGCTGAGGTAATACAGTAGGGGAGTGCTGCTCAGCGTGAGGTAATACAGTAGGGGAGTGCTGCTCAGTGTGAGGTAATACAGTAGGGAGTGGGAGGTAATACAGTAGGGGAGTGCTGCTCAGTGTGAGGTAATACAGTAGGGGGTGCTGGGGAGGTAATACAGTAGGGGAGTGCTGAGGTAATACAGTAGGGGAGTGCTGCTCAGCGTGAGGTAATACAGTAGGGGGAGTGCTGCTCAGTGTGAGGTAATACAGTAGGGGAGTGCTGCTCAGCGTGAGGTAATACAGTAGGGGAGTGCTGCTCAGTGTGAGGTAATACAGTAGGGGAGTGCTGCTCAGTGTGAGGTAATACAGTAGGGGAGTGCTGCTCAGTGTGAGGTAATACAGTAAGGGGAGTGTGAGGTAATACAGTAGGGGTGTGTGAGGTAATACAGTAGGGGAGTGCTGCTCAGTGTGAGGTAATACAGTAGGGGAGTGCTGAGGTAATACAGTAGGGGAGTGGGAGGTAATGCAGTAGGGGGAGTGCTGAGGTAATACAGTAGGGGAGTGCTGCTCAGCGTGAGGTAATACAGTAGGGGGAGTGCTGCTCAGCGTGAGGTAATACAGTAGGGGAGTGCTGCTCAGCGTGAGGTAATACAGTAGGGGAGTGCTGCTCAGTGTGAGGTAATACAGTAGGGGAGTGCTGCTCAGCGTGAGGTAATACAGTAGGGGAGTGCTGCTCAGTGTGAGGTAATACAGTAGGGGAGTGTGAGGTAATACAGTAGGGGGTGTGTGAGGTAATACAGTAGGGGGAGTGCTGCTCAGTGTGAGGTAATACAGTAGGGGAGTGCTGAGGTAATACAGTAGGGGAGTGCTGAGGTAATACAGTAGGGGAGTGCTGCTCAGCGTGAGGTAATACAGTAGGGGAGTGCTGCTCAGTGTGAGGTAATACAGTAGGGGAGTGCTGCTCAGCGTGAGGTAATACAGTAGGGGAGTGCTGCTCAGTGTGAGGTAATACAGTAGGGGAGTGCTGCTCAGTGTGAGGTAATACAGTAGGGGAGTGCTGCTCAGTGTGAGGTAATACAGTAGGGGAGTGTGAGGTAATACAGTAGGGGTGTGTGTGAGGTAATACAGTAGGGGGAGTGCTGCTCAGTGTGAGGTAATACAGTAGGGGAGTGCTGAGGTAATACAGTAGGGGAGTGGGAGGTAATGCAGTAGGGGAGTGCTGAGGTAATACAGTAGGGGAGTGCTGCTCAGCGTGAGGTAATACAGTAGGGGAGTGCTGCTCAGCGTGAGGTAATACAGTAGGGGAGTGCTGCTCCGCGTGAGGTAATACAGTAGGGGAGTGCTGCTCAGTGTGAGGTAATACAGTAGGGGAGTGCTGCTCAGCGTGAGGTAATACAGTAGGGGAGTGCTGCTCAGTGTGAGGTAATACAGTAGGGGAGTGTGAGGTAATACAGTAGGGGTGTGTGAGGTAATACAGTAGGGGAGTGCTGCTCAGTGTGAGGTAATACAGTAGGGGAGTGCTGAGGTAATACAGTAGGGGAGTGCTGAGGTAATACAGTAGGGGAGTGCTGCTCAGCGTGAGGTAATACAGTAGGGGAGTGCTGCTCAGCGTGAGGTAATACAGTAGGGGGAGTGGGAGGTAATACAGTAGGGGAGTGCTGCTCAGCGTGAGGTAATACAGTAGGGGAGTGCTGCTCAGCGTGAGGTAATACAGTAGGGGGAGTGGGAGGTAATACAGTAGGGGGAGTGTGAGGTAATACAGTAGGGGAGTGCTGCTCAGTGTGAGGTAATACAGTAGGGGGTGTGTGAGGTAATACAGTAGGGGAGTGCTGCTCAGTGTGAGGTAATACAGTAGGGGAGTGTGAAGTAATACAGTAGGGGGAGTGTGAGGTAATGCAGTATGGGGACTGCGAGGTAATACAGTAGGGGGAGTGTGAGGTAATACAGTAGGGGGAGTGTGAGAGCTTCTCAAATGTACCGTTTTATGCATTGACCCACACTCTAGTCCTCACAAGAACATCCTGGGAGAATGTACTCTGAATGGAGCGGAGTAGTATGGGATTGTCCTCTGAGAATGAGAGCGTGGTGCACGGTAGTTTTGCATATAGCCTGGCTGCCAATCCTCATCGCTCCGGCCAACTGGCGTATCTGGATTAGCCTCCCTCCCTGAACACGTTCTGACTGTTTCGATTGGTCCCAGGAACTGATAGGATGGGCCAGAGTCGGGCCTACACGATAACGTCTTCAACTTTGACACCGATTGGTTTAGAGACGATCCAACCCGCTGATTAATTTTGTTTTATACAACGCCCCTTGTTTTTTGAAATCACACAAAACGACTTATAGGATGGCAGATTCCGACTGAATGTATGTAGCGATCAATAGACGAGACGTTACATTCAGGATGAGTCGTCAGACGACTGCAGACGGCCTTGGAGTCGTCATGTTTAGGATTCATCATTCAGGATGAGTCGTCATGTTTACCACTGATGGTTGAACCAGACGGTTCCATTGTAGGCTTTAGATGCTGCTCAGGTGCTCTACTAATCCAGGAAGTGTGTTGATGCTATATAAAAAAGAAAACATTCACAAGACACTGACAATGCCCTTTGTTAGGGAGTGCTAATTGGTTGATTTGGGGAAATATTCATAAGACACTGACACTGCCCTTTGTTAGGGAGTGCTAATTGGTTGATTTGGGGAAATATTCATAAGAATGCGATGACAAGAGTTAATACCACTAGTACTACTATAATGTGCTTATTAAGATATGAATCCTATTAGCTACCCTAATACCACTAGTACTACTATTATGTACTTATTAAGATATGAATCCTATTAGCTACCTTAATACCACCAGTACTACTATTATGTGCTTATTAAGATATGAATCCTATTAGTTACGTTAATACCACTAGTACTACTATTATGTGTTTTTAGGTTCTTTCCGTTGTCAGACAACTCTACAATTACAGCTCTGTCAATAAAAACAGGCACTGGGGGTGTTGTAATGGTCCCTCGGTGTTTCCATCCCTCCGTCAATGTCCGGTCATGATACCAGCAGCCCTGTTAATGATAGCTGTAGCTGGTTATAGACTTGTCTTGTTGCTCTGATGTCAGGTGGGAAGCTGTAGCTGGTTATAGACCTGTCTTGTTGCTCTGATGTCAGGTGGGAAGCTGTAGCTGGTTATAGACTTGTCTTGTTGCTCTGATGTCAGGTGGGAAGCTGTAGCTGGTTATAGACCTGTCTTGTTGCTCTGATGTCAGGTGGGAAACTGTAGCTGGTTATAGACCTGTCTTGTTGCTCTGATGTCAGGTGGGAAGCTCTGATGTCAGGTGGGAAGCTGTAGCTGGTTATAGACCTGTCTTGTTGCTCTGATGTCAGGTGGGAAGCTGTAGCTGGTTATAGACCTGTCATGTTGCTCTGATGTCAGGTGGGAAGCTCTGATGTCAGGTGGGAAGCTCTGATGTCAGGTGAGAAGCTCTGATGTCAGGTGAGAAGCTGTAGCTGGTTATAGATCTGTCTTGTTTCTCTGATGTCAGGTGGGAAGCTGTAGTTGGTTATAGACCTATCTTGTTGCTCTGATGTCAGGTGGGAAGCTGTAGCTGTTAACAGACCTGTCTTGTTGAGAAGCCACTGTGGCACAGTTGTCCAGCTAAGTTGTTGTCATGCTGTGGTAGATTGCAAGGAGGGTGTGCAGATTTGCCCTTTTAGTGTGCCAATCCCAGACAGGAGTTTACCTGTGACCAGGCTGGTCCAGCTCCGTCCCCAGGTACAACAGTTTACCTGTGACCAGGCTGGTCCAGCTCCGTCCCCAGGTACAACAGTTTGCCTGTGACCAGGCTGGTCCAACTCTATCCCCAGGTACAACAGCTTGCCTGTGACCAGGCTGGTCCAGCTCCGTCCCCAGGTACAACAGTTTGCCTGTGACCAGGCTGGTCCAGCTCCGTCCCCAGATACAACAGTTTGCCTGTGACCAGGCTGGTCCAACTCTATCCCCAGGTACAACAGTTTGCCTGTGACCAGGCTGGTCCAGCTCCGTCCCCAGGTACAACAGTTTGCCTGTGGCCAGGCTGGTCCAACTCTGTCCTCAGGTACAACAGTTTACCTGTGACCAGGCTGGTCCAACTCTATCCCCATGTACAACAGTTTGCCTGTGATCAGGCTGGTCCAGCTCCGTCCCCAGGTACAACAGTTTACCTGTGACCAGGCTGGTCCAGCTCCGTCCCCAGGTACAACAGTTTGCCTGTGACCAGGCTGGTGCAACTCTATCCCCAGGTACAACAGCTTGCCTGTGACCAGGCTGGTCCAGCTCCGTCCCCAGGTACAACAGTTTGCCTGTGGCCAGGCTGGTCCAACTCCATCCCCAGGTACATCAGTTTACCTGTGACCAGGCTGGCCTGTTCAGTTCAGGTGTTAGTCCAACTCCATCCCCAGGTACATCAGTTTACCTGTGACCAGGCTGGCCTGTTCAGTTCAGGTGTTAGTCCAACTCTATCCCCAGGTACAACAGTTTACCTGTGACCAGGCTGGCCTGTTCAGTTCAGGTGTTAGTCCAACTCTGTCCCCAGATACATCAGTTTACCTGTGACCAGGCTGGCCTGTTCAGTTCAGGTGTTAGTCCAACTCTATCCCCAGGTACAACAGTTTACCTGTGACCAGGCTGGCCTGTTCAGTTCAGGTGTTAGTCCAACTCCATCCCCAGGTACAACAGTTTACCTGTGACCAGGATGGCCTGTTCAGTTCAGGTGTTAGTCCAACACTGTCCCCAGGTACATCAGTTTGCCTGTGACCAGGCTGGTCCAACTCCATCCCCAGGTACATCAGTTTACCTGTAACCAGGCTGGTCCAACTCCCCAGGTACATCAGTTTACCTGTGACCAGGCTGGTCCAATTCCCCAGGTACAACAGTTTACCTGTGACCAGGCTGGTCCAACTCCCCAGGTACATCAGTTTACCTGTGACCAGGCTGGTCCAACTCCCCAGGTACATCAGTTTACCTGTGACCAGGCTGGTCCAACTCCATCCCCAGGTACATCAGTTAACCTGTGACCAGGCTGGTCCAACTCCATCCCCAGGTACATCAGTTTACCTGTGACCAGGCTGGTCCAACTACCCAGGTACATCAGTTTACCTGTGACCAGGCTGGTCAAACTCCCCAGGTACATCAGTTTACCTGTGACCAGGCTGGTCCAACTCCCCAGGTAATTTATTTACTTGTTATTATGTTTTTGTTTCTTCATATCTTATTGTAATACTTTTTAATGTGGGTTTTGCCCAACAGCATTGTCTTCTGAGGGTGTAGGGAGAACTGGTCAGATAACCAAGCTGCTGCTCGGGGGTTTATGGATGTAGTCTGAATGGATTCTGTTCTAGTCTGAGACAGACTGGGTCTTAGTTTCATAGGTTTTAAAGAGAAAGTGGATAGTTCTGCCTCAGCTTTACACCGTTTATGTGTTGATTATAAATGATCACAGGGAGGGGGAACACACAAAAACTGAGCATATAAATGATGCAAAATGTTTTCATACATCCAAATATTTCCCCTGCATGTAGGTCAAGACCATTAGCTCTAAGCTTTGTCGGTTTGAGAGAAAAGATGCACACATTTGGAGGTAGAATTCCACCACTTAGTATTGGAATCTCCAGGCATGAAAAGGTTCTGCGTTTAAGTTTAATGAGAAGAGAGAAATGTCAAGTGGTGAGCATTCATCATAGCTGTCCTTGGAGCGACCTCTGTCACCCTTGGATCACGGAAACACACGCACGCACACACACGCACGCACGCACGCACACACATACATTTTTTAGGCCATTAGGTTTAGCTAACAGTGAGTCCATGGGGACTGAGGGTGAAGGTATAGCAGTGTCTCAGCTGTATTTACATAGAGAAATGGAGAAAGGAGAGAGGGAGGTTAGGAGGAATGTGTGTCACACTCAATGTCTTCCCCCACCATGGATGGTATGGCTTGACTTTCAGAGGTTAGGAGGAATGTGTGTCACCCTCAATGTCTTCCCCCACCATGGATGGTATGGCTTGACTTTCAGAGGTTAGGAGGAATGTGTGTCACACTCAACGTCTTCCCCCACCATGGATGGCATGGCTTGACTTTCAGAGGTTAGGAGGAATGTGTGTCACACTCAATGTCTTCCCCCACCATGGATGGCATGGCTTGACTTTCAGAGGTTAGGAGGAATGTGTGTCACACTCAATGTCTTCCCTTTTCCTTCAGAGAAGCATGCTACCTTAAAGAGCCAGATATCTTCCCTTTGTCTCGCACATCAGAAGGCGAGAAGAAGAGCAAGAGGGGGAGGGCGAGAAGACGCGCAAGAGGGGGAGAAGACACGCGAGAGGGGGAGAAGACACGCGAGAGGGGGAGAAGACGCGCGAGAGGGGGAGAGAAGACGCGCGAGAGGGGGAGAAGACGCGCGAGAGGGGGGAGAAGACGCGCGAGAGGGGGAGAAGACGCGCGAGAGGGGAGAAGACGCACGAGAGGGGGGAGAAGACGCGCGAGAGGGGGAGAAGAAGCTCGTGAGGGTAGAAACATTTTACAGACACTCTTATCCAGAGCGATTTTCAGTCAGTCCACTAATCTTAAGATAGTTAGGTGGAACCACCACATATCACAGGCATACAGTACACTTTTCCTATAAAGTAGTTATCAGTAGAGTGAGAGCTAGAACGGGAGGGGGGTTAAGTGCAAATGTTGGTGTTTAAAAAAAAAACATTTCGGGGGGGTGGTGAAGATGGGAAGTGAATCTGCTGTCCTAGTATCAGGGGAAGATGGGAAGGGACTCTGCTGTCCTAGCATCAGGGGTGAGATGGGCAGGGACTCTGCTGTCCTAGCATCAGGGGTAAGATGGACAGGGACTCTACTGTCCTAGCTTAAGGGGGAAGATGGACTCTGCTGTCCTAGCTTCAGGGGGAAGATGGACAGGGACTCTGCTGTCCTAGCTTCAGGGGAAGATGGACTCTGCTGTCCTAGCTTCAGGGAGAAGATGGGCAGGGACTCTGCTGTCCTAGCGTCAGGGGAAGATGGACAGGGACTCTGCTGTCCTAGCATCAGGGGGAAGATGGACAGGGACTCTGCTGTCCTAGCTTCAGGGGGAAGATGGACAGGGACTCTGCTGTCCTAGCATCAGGGGGAAGATGGACTCTGCTGTCCTAGCATCAGGGGGAAGATGGACAGGGACTCTGCTGTCCTAGCATCAGGGGGAAGATGGACTCTGCTGTCCTAGCATCAAGGGGAAGATGGACAGGGACTCTGCTGTCCTAGCATCAGGGGGAAGATGGACAGGGACTCTGCTGTCCTAGCATCAGGGGGAAGATGAACAGGGACTCTGCTGTCCTAGCATCAGGGGGAAGCTGGTTCCACCATTGGGGTGCCAGGACAGAGAAGAGCTTGGACTGTGCTGAGCGGGAGCTGCCTCCTGTAGGGGTGGGAGGTACAAGAGACCAGAAGTGGCAGAACGGCTTGAGGTTTAGGGTTTGAGCAGAGCCTGAAGGTAGAGAGGGGCAGTTCCTCTTGCTGCTCCGTAGGTAAGCAACATGGTCTTGTAGTGGATGTGAGCTTCAACTGGAAGCCAGTGGAGGGTTCAGAGGAGCAGGGTGACATGGGAGGAGCTGGGTGACATGGGAGGAGCAGGGTGACATGGGAGGAGCAAGGTGACATGGGAGGAGCAGGGTGACATGGGAGGAGCAGGGTGACATGGGAGGAGCAGGGTGACATGGGAGGAGCAGGGTTATATGGGAGAACTTGGGAAGGTTGAACACCAGGCGAGCTGCAGCCTTCTGGATTAGTTGCAGGGGTTTGATGACACAAATAGAGAGTGCAGCCAACAGAGAGTTGCAGTAGTCCAGACGGGAGATGAACAGAGAGTTGCATTAGTCGAGACGGGAGATGAACAGAGAGTTGCAGTAGTCCAGACGGGAGATGAACAGAGAGTTGCAGTAGTCCAGACGGGAGATGAACAGAGAGTTGCAGTAGTCCAGACGGGAGATGAACAGAGAGTTGCAGTAGTCCAGACGGGAGATGAACAGAGAGTTGCAGTAGTCCAGACGGGAGATGAACAGAGAGTTGCAGTAGTCCTGTGTGAGGTCGGGTCGTACTCTACGGATGTTGTAGAGAGCATGAACCTGCAGTAGTGAATCACTGCTTTAATGTTTGCCGAGAAAGACAGGGTGTTGTCCAGGGTCACGCCAAGGTTCTTTGCACTCTGGGAGGGCAACACTGTGGCGTTGTCAACCGTTAAAAGAGAGGTCTTTGAGAGGGCAGGCCTTCCTCGTGAGGAAGAGCAGTTCCATCTTGTTGAGCTTGAGGTGGTGGGCCAGCATCCAAGCTGAGATATTTGCCAGGCACACAGTGTGTCACCACCTTGGTGTCATAAGGGGGAAGGAGAAAAGTAGTCATTCTCAAAGCAGTGATAGGAGACACCATGTGAGGATATGACAGAGCTAAGTGACTTGGTGTATAGAGAGAAGAGGAGAGGGCCTAGAACCGAGCCCTGGGGGACACCAGTAGTGAGAGTGAGTGGTGCAGACACAGATCCTCTCCACGTCACCTGGTAGGAGCGGCCTGCCACGTTGGATGCAATCCAGGAGTGTGTAGAGCCTGAGACGCCCAGCCCTGAGAGGGTGGAGAGGAGGATCTGATAGAGCCTGAGACACCCAGCCCTGAGAGGGTGGAGAGGAGGATCTGATAGAGACTGAGACGCCCAGCCCTGAGAGGGTGGAGAGGAGGATCTGATAGAGACTGAGGCGCCTAGCCCTGAGAGGGGGAGAGGAGGATCTGATAGAGCCTGAGACACCCAGCCCTGAGAGGGTGGAGAGGAGGATCTGATAGAGCCTGAGACGCCCAGCCCTGAGAGGGTGGAGAGGAGGATCTGATAGAGCCTGAGACGCCCTGCCCTGAGAGGGTGGAGAGGAGGATCTGATAGAGACTGAGACGCCCAGCCCTGAGAGGGTGGAGAGGAATATCTGATAGAGCCTGAGACACCCAGCCCTGAGAGGGTGGAGAGGAGGCAGAGCCTGAGACATCCAGCCCTGAGAGGGTGGAGAGGAGGCAGAGCCTGAGACGCCCAGCCCTGAGAGGGTGGAGAGGAGGATCTGATTGTCCACTGTGTCCACGACAGCAGATAGATCTATGAGGATGAGAACAGAGGAGAGAGAGTCAGCTTTGGCAGAGCAGAGAGACCCGTGTGACACAGAGAAGAGCAGTCTCTGTTGAGTGACCCGTCTTGAAGCCTGACTGGTTAGGGTCAAGAAGATCATTCTGAGAGAGCTAACGAGAGAGTTGATCAGAGACAGCACGCTCAAGATGTCATAGGAGAGACAGAGAGGTGGGATGTAAATCCCCATGATGTAATCACTTAGAGACCGGGTCAGGATAGGGTCGCTGAGAGAGGTGAACAGAGATGAAGAGAGGGATGGAGAGTGAGGAAGAGGAGAAAGGGGAAATGAAAGAGGTGTACACAAATAAAGGAAATGGGATGGAGGGAGTGAGGGAGAGAGAGGAGAGAGGGAGGGAGGGAGAGAGTGAGGGAGGGAGAGAGGAGGAGTGACTGAGAAGGGAAGGAGGGGATGGAAGGCGGGCAGAGAGTGAGGGAGAGGAGGAGAGAGTGACTGAGAAGGGAAGGAGGAGATGGAAGGCGGGCAGAGAGGGAGTGAGGGAGCGGAGGAGAGAGTGAGGGAGGGAGAGGAGGAGAGAGTGACTGAGAAGGGAAGGAGGAGATGGAAGGCAGGCAGAGAGGAGGGAGGGAGAGGAGGAGAGAGTGACTGAGAAGGGAAGGAGGGGATGGAAGGCGGGCAGAGAGTGAGGGAGAGGAGGAGAGAGTGACTGAGAAGCGAAGGAGTTGGCGGGCAGAGAGTGAGGGAGAGGAGGAGAGAGTGACTGAGAAGGGAAGGAGGAGATGGAAGGCGGGCAGAGAGGAGTGAGGGAGCGGAGGAGAGAGTGAGGGAGGGAGAGGAGGAGAGAGTGACTGAGAAGGGAAGGAGGAGATGGAAGGCGGGCAGAGCGTGAGGGAGGGAGAGAGGAGGAGAGAGTGACTGAGAAGGGAAGGAGGAGATGAAAGGCGGGCAGAGAGTGAGGGAGAGGAGGAGAGAGAGTGAGGGAGAGAGGAGGAAAAAGAGAAGAAGATAGGAGACAGGTACCATGCATTATTCATTGATCCAGCAGTCACTGACAGTCAGTCTGTTCTATTATTCATTGATCCAGCTGATACTGACAGTCAGTCAGTTCCATTATTCATTGATCCAGCTGATACTGACAGACAGTCATTCTTTGTGTTGCAGTATAGTAGTGTAGTAGCATAATGACATTGATTTCCTGTGACACACGTCGGTCTCACCACACCTCGCTCTAATTCATCAATCTAGACTTTAGACAGGGGTGTCAAACTCATTCCACGTAGGGCTGAGTGTCTGCAGGTTTTTGGTTTTCCTTTCAGTTAAGACCTAGACAACGAGGTGATGAGAGTTCATTACTAATTAGTGACATTCATTCATCAGTCAAGTGCAAGGGTGGAGCGAAGACCCGCAGACACTCAGCCCTCCGAGGACTGAGTTGGACACCTCTGCTCTAGAGGATGTGCTTGAAATGTGTTTTTATCCTGGATGTCCTAGTATAGTACAGATGGTTTAACCCAGGATGGTACAGATGGTTTAACCCAGGATGGTACAGATGGTTTAACCCAGGATGGTACAGATGGTTTAACCCAGGATGGTACAGATGGTTTAACCCTGAATGGTACAGATGGTTTAACCCAGGATGGTACAAATGGTTTAACCCAGGATGGTACAGATGGTTTAACCCAGGATGGTACAGATGGTTTAACCCAGGATGGTACAGATGGTTTAACCCAGGATGGTACAGATGGTTTAACCCAGGATGGTACAGATGGTTTAACCCAGGATGGTACAGATGGTTTAACCCAGGATGGTACAGATGGTTTAACCCAGGATGGTACAGACATCTCATCTGGCTTGAGGGTCCAATACTGAATGTGTTATAGCCAATTCTACTGTAATCAACACCAGTTGGCTATAATCACGTATGACAACACCAGTTGCACCAATATTCAATAATAATGTAATTAGCAATAATTATGTTGGTAACCAATTGATAATATACTGTATAATATATGCCATTTGTCAACCGCTTTCATCCAAAGCGACTTACCGTCAAGGGTGTTTAAAATGTTTAGTATGGGTGGTCCTGGGAATCAAACCGACGCTCCTGGTGTTGCAAGCATCCTGCTCAACCAACTGAGCTTCTCTTTTTGCATTATGCATCCCTTCTTTCTTCCCTATCCCCACCAGCATCCCATCTTTCTTCCCTATCCCCACCAGCATCCCATCTTTCTTCCCTATCCCCACCAGCATCCCTTCTTTCTTCCCTATCCCCACCAGCATCCCTTCTTTCTTCCCTATCCCCACCAGCATCCCATCTTTCTTCCCTATCCCCACCAGCATCCCTTCTTCTTCCCTATCCCCACCAGCATCCCATCTTTCTTCCCTATCCCCACCAGCATCCCTTCTTTCTTCCCTATCCCCACCAGCATCCCTTCTTTCTTCCCTATCCCCACCAGCATCCCATCTTTCTTCCCTATCCCCACCAGCATCCCTTCTTTCTTCCCTATCCCCACCAGCATCCCATCTTTCTTCCCTATCCCCACCAGTATCCCATCTTTCTTCCCTATCCCCACCAGCATCCCTTCTTTCTTCCCTATCCCCACCAGCATCCCTTCTTTCTTCCCTATCCCCACCAGCATCCCTTCTTTCTTCCCTATCCCCACCAGCATCCCTTCTTTCTTCCCTATCCCCACCAGCATCCCATCTTTCTTCCCTATCCCCACCAGCATCCCATCTTTATTCCCTATCCCCACCAGCATCCATTATTTCCTC
>NC_056453.1:44897023-45102023 GCF_018296145.1 Oncorhynchus tshawytscha
TTGTCTGTCATATTATCATAGAGACAGTAGAATTAGCTGGTCTGTCATAGATTAATAGAGACAGTAGATCTAGCTGGTCTGTCATAGTAAAATAGAGACAGTAGATATAGCTGGTCTGTCATAATATAATAAAGACAGTAGATCTAGCTGTTCTGTCATAATATAATTGAGACAGTAGTTCTATCTGGTCCTTCATATTATAATAGAGACAGTAGATCTAGCTGGTCTGTCATATTATAATAGAGACAGTAGATGTAGCTGGTCTGTCATAATATAATAGAGACAGTTGATCTAGCTGGTCTGTCATAATATAATTGAGACAGTAGTTCTAGCTGGTCCTTCATAATATAATAGAGACAGTAGATCTAGCTGGTCTGTCATAATATAATAGAGACAGTAGATCTAGCTTGTCTGTCATATTATCATAGAGACAGTAGAATTAGCTGGTCTGTCATAGATTAATAGAGACAGTAGATCTAGCTGGTCTGTCATAGTAAAATAGAGACAGTAGATATAGCTGGTCTGTCATAGTATAATAGAGACAGTAGATCTAGCTTGTCTGTCATATTATAATAGAGACAGTAGATCTAGCTGTCTGTCATATCATAATAGAGACAGTAGAATTAGCTGGTCTGTCATAATATAATAGAGACAGTAGATCTAGCTGGACTGCAATAATATAATAGAGACAGTAGAATTAGCTGGTCCTTCATAATATAATAGAGACAGTAGATCTAGCTGGACTGCAATAATATAATAGAGACAGTAGATCTGTCCAGACAACATGTAGAGGTCCACCCCAACTGTCCAGACAACATGTAGAGGTCCACCCCCAACTGTCCAGACAACATGTAGTGGTCCACCCCCAACTGTCCAGACAACATGTAGTGGTCCACCCCAACTGTCCAGACAACATGTAGTGGTCCACCCCCAACTGTCCAGACAACATGTAGTGGTCCACCCCCAACTGTCCAGACAACATGTAGTGGTCCACCCCAAACTGTCCAGACAACATGTAGAGGTCCACCCCCAACTGTCCAGACAACATGTAGAGGTCCACCCCAAACTGTCCAGACAACATGTAGCGGTCCACCCCAAACTGTCCAGACAACATGTAGCGGTCCACCCCAAACTGTCCAGACAACATGTAGAGGTCCACCCCCAACTGTCCAGACAACATGTAGTGGTCCACCCCAAACTGTCCAGACAACATGTAGAGGTCCACCCCCAACTGTCCAGACAACATGTAGTGGTCCACCCCAAACTGTCCAGACAACATGTAGAGGTCCACCCCCAACTGTCCAGACAACATGTAGTGGTCCACCCCAAACTGTCCAGACAACATGTAGTGGTCCACCCCCAACTGTCCAGACAACATGTAGTGGTCCACCCCCTACATGATGTGGCATGTCAGAGGAAGATGTGCATAAGTCACATTAGCTAGCTACCTTGCTAACAACAGCTAACTGTAGCCCATTGGCATTTAGAATCAAAACAGGGCACCCAACTAACAATTCTAGGGAGTGAGAACGTTTTTGTAATGTTAACCGTAATGTTCCACTAATGTTTGAGTCCAGTTTTCCATTAGTTACGGGAACATTCTATCCATGTTTGCAAAAAACCTTCTGAGAACCTTTTAAGCATGTTTTGGCGTTAGAGGTAGAAGAACGTTGCCTTAATGTCAAACAGAACAAACCCAGAACATGGTTACTAACATCAAACATACACAGGACACGGTTGCCATGTTCTCATAATATAACATATTAATGTTCTACACACGTTTCATGAGAACTCCTGAATCACTATGATTAATACAATAATTTTTCTTGACTTTTTTAACAGAGTTGTGATTTACTTCAAAGAGCATTCATCCTACTGCTCACACCTACCAGGTTGTTTCAGATCGACACAAATACCTAGGGAGGAAGGGTTAGGCCTTCTTCTGGACAGGGGCTAACTATTCTGGCCCAATAAGCACATGACCTAGAGATATCCCTTATTGAGACAGCAGTTAGGGCATTTGTCATTGGTGGCCCGGGTTCAAAGGTCCGATAGAGGAGACCCCTACTGTCACATTCAATAGAAGAAACTCGAACCCTTTCGCCCTAGGCCCATGTGAACTGGATAGTTCTTAGCATTAGGGTGAACGCTGCTGTTGGCTAAACACAAGGTCAGCGCAGGCTTTATGGTGTCCGCATTCTTAGGTTGGGTTTGCTCCCAGCAGAACTCGGCTAGGCTCGTATACTACCTTAAGATCTTCCCTTTTAAAAAAACAAGGAAAAAGCAGCAAAATCAAATCACATTTTATTGGTCACATACACATGGTTAGTAGATGTTATTGCAGGTGCAGTGAAATGCTTGTGTTTCTAGATCCGACAGTGCAGCAGTATCTAACAGATAATATCAGCAATTCTACAACAAAACCTAATACACACAATCTAGTAAAGGAATGGGATGAGAATATATAAGTATAAAATATATGGATGAGCAGTGACAGAGTAGCTAAGATGCAATAGATAGTAAAGAATAGATAGAAGGATACAGTATATATATATGAGATGAGTAATGCGATATATGTAAACATTCTTAAAGTGGCGTTATTAAAGCGACAAGTGATCTATTTATTAGTGGCCAATGATATCAAGTCTGTAGGTAAGCAGCCACCTCTCTGTTCTAGTGATGGCTATTTAACAATCTGATGTTCTTGTTTTTCTGTTTTTCAGTCTCTCTTTCCCAGCTTTGATGCACCTGTACTGACCTCGCCTTCTGGATGATAGCGGGGTGAACAGGCAATGGCTAGGGTGGCTGTTGTCCTTGATGATCTTTTTTGCCTTCGTGTTACATTGCTCCCAGTGATGCGTTGTGCTGACAGCACCACCCTCTGGAGAGCCCTGCGGTTGTGGGCCGTGCAGTTGCCGTACCAGGCGGTGATACAGCCAGACAGGATGCTCTCAATTGTGCATGTGTAAAAGTTTGAGTGTTTTCGGTGACAAGCCACATATCTTCAGCCTCCTGAGGTTGAAGAGGCCCTGTTTTGCGTTCTTCACCACGCTGTCTGTGTGGGTGGACCAATTCAGTTTGTCGGTGATACAGTTTGTACACTGAGGAACTTAAAACTGTCCACCTTCTCCACTGCTGTCCCGTCGAAGTAGATAGGGAGGTGCTCCCTTTCCTGAAGTCCACGATCATCTCTTTTGTTTTTCTGACATTGAGTGAGAGGTTATTTTCCTGACACCACACTCCGAGGGCCCTCACCTCCTCCCTGTACGCGGTCTCGTCGTTGTTGGTAATCAAGCCTACTACTGTTGTGTTGTCTGCAAACTTGATGATTGAGTTGGAGGTGTGCATTGCCACGCAGTCGTGGGTGAACAGGGAGTACAGGAGGGGACTGAGAATGCACCCTTGTGGGGCCCCAGTGTTGAGGATCAGCGGAGTGGAGATGTTGTTTCCTACCTTCACCACCTGGGGGCAGCCAATCAGAACGTCCAGGACCCAGTTGCACAGGGTGGGGTTGAGACCCAGGGTCTCAAGCTTAATGATGAGTTTGGAGGGTACTATGGGGTTTAAAGCTGAGCTGTAGTCAATGAACAGCATTCTTACATAGTATTCCCCTTGTCCAGATGGGATAGGGCAGTGTGCAGTGTGATGGCGATTGCATCGTCTGTGGACCTATTGGGGCGGTAAGCAAATTGAAGTGGGTATAGCGTGACAGGTAGGGTGGAGGTGATATGATCCTTGACTAGTCTCCCAAAGCACTTCATGATGACAGAAGTGAGTGCTACGGGTCGATAGTAATTTAGTTCAGTTACCTTTGCTTACTTGGGAACAGGAATAATGGTGGCCATCTTGAAGCATGTGGGGACAGCAGATTGGGATAGGGATTGATTGACAATGTCCATAAACACTCCAGCCAGCTGGTCTGCACATGCTCTGAGGACGTGGCTAGGGATGCCGACTGGGCCAGCAGCCTTGCGAGGGTTAACACGTTTAAATGTTTTACTCATGTCGACCATGGAGAAGGAGATCCCACAGTCCTTGGTAGGGGGCCGCGTCGGTGGCACTGTGTTATACTCAAAGCGGGCAAAGAAGGTATTTAGTTTGTCTGGATGCAAGACATAGATGTCCGTGACGGGGCTGGTAATCTGTGATTGTCTGTAGAAACAGCCACATACGTCTCGTGTTTGAGCCGTTGAAATGCGACTCCACTTTGTCTCTATACTGACAATTTGCTTGTTTGATTGCCTCATGGAGGGAATAACTACACTGATTGTATTCAGCCAGATTCCCAGTCTCCTTGCCACGATTAAATATGGTGGAACATGCTTTCAATTTAGCATGAATGCCGCCACCCATCCACGGTTTCTGGTTAGGGAAGGTTTTAATAGTCACAGTGGGTCCAACATCTCCTATACACTTCCTTATAAACTCACTCACTGAGTCAGCGTATACGCCAATGTTATTCTCTGAGGCTACCCGGAACATATCCCAGTTCACGTGATCAAAACTATCTTGAAGCGTGGAATCCAATTGGTCAGACCAGCATTGGATAGACCTAAGCACAGGAGATTCCTGTTTTAGTTTCTGCCTATAGGAAGGGAGCAACAAGATGGAGTCATGGTCAGATTTTCCAAAAGGAGGGCAGGGGAGGGCCTCGCGGAAGCCAAGCGTGTTACTCACTCGTGGACCTCATTCAATATGCTGATGTTTACCTTTGATGATCTTCGGATGTTTTCACTGATGAGACTCCCAGTTAGACAGCAAATATTCCTTTTGTTCCAAAAAGATGATTTTTATACCCAAAATTCCTCCATTTGCTTGTCACGTTATGTTCAGAAATCCACCGGAAATAGCGGTCACGACAACGCCGGAAAAAATGTCAAATTATATCCATAATATCGACAGAAACATAGCAAACGTTTTTTATAATCAATCCTCAAGGTGTTTTTCAAATATCTATTCGATAATATTACAACCGGGACAATTGGCTTTTCAGTAGGAGCGAGAGCAAAAATGACTACCTCTGTCTTTTAGGCAAGAATCACTCTGAGAGCCCTCAGCTGGCCACTTACGCAATGTAGTCGTTTACGCTCATTCTTCAACATAAAGGCGTGAAACTACGTCAAAATGCTGTAGACACCTTAGGGAATACGTAGAAAAAAAGGAATATGGTTGATATCCCTTTCAATGGCCAATAGGGGTACATAGGAACACAACGGTTTCAAAACATGAGTCACTTCCAGATTGGATTTTTCTTAGGCTTTCGCCTGCAATATCAGTTCTGTTATACTCACAGACAATATTTTGACAGTTTTGGAAACTTTAGAGTGTTTTCTATCCTAAGCTGTCAATTATATGCATATTCTAGCATCTGGTCCTGAGAAATAGGCGGTTTACTTTGGGGACGTTATTTTTCCCAAAATAAAAATAGTGCCCCCTAGTTTCAAGAGGTTAATGCAACCGCTGTGTCAGATTTCAAACAAGCTTTACCGAAAAAGCACACCATGCAATAATCTGAGTACAGCGCTCAGACAACAAAACAAGCCATACAGATATCTGCCATGTTGTGGAGTCAACAGAAGTCAGAAATAGCATGATTAATATTCACTTACCTTTGATGATCTTCATCAGAATGCACTCCCAGGAATCCCAGTTCCACAATAAATGCTTGATTTGTTTGATAAAGTCCATCATTTATGTCCAAATACCTCCTTTTTGTTTGCGTGTTTAGCCCAGTAATCCAAATTCATGAGACGCGAGCAGACGAAAAGTAAAAAGTTCCATAGAAACATGTCAAACGATGTATAGAATCAATCTTTAGGATGTTTTTATCATAAATCTTCAATAATGTTCCAACCGGACAATTCCTTTGTTTGCAGAAATGTAATGGAACGCAAGCCAACTCTTACGTGAACGCACGTGACCAGCTCATGCCACTCTGGCAGACCTCTGACTCATTCAGCTTCCATTCCCCCCTCCTTCACAGAAGCATCAAACAAGGTTCTAAAGACTGCTGACAGCTAGTGGAAGCCTTAGGACGTGCAATATGACCCCATAGACACTGTATATTCGATAGGCAATGACTTGAAAAACTACAAACCTCAGATTTCCCACTTCCTGGTTGGATTTCTTTCTCAGGTTTTTGCCTGCCATATGAGTTCTGTTGTAATCACAAACATCATTCAAACAGTTTCGGAAAGGTCAGAGTGCTTTCTATCCAAATATACTAATGATATGCATATATTCGCAACTGGGCCTGAGTAGCAGGAAGTTTACTCTGGGCACCTTATTTATCCAAGCTACTCAATACTACCCCCAGCCATAAGAAGTTAAGGTTTTCTGGGCTAACAATGTAAGAAATAAAACATAAAAAAAAAAAAAATACTGCACAGTTTCCTAAGGACTAGGAGCAAAGCTGCCATCTCTATCGGCGCCATCTTGAGTCTAAGGACTTCTACACAATATTACTGTTGTTTGTCCTTCTTGAGCCACTTTAACATTGCCGGAAACACTCCTTCAAGATCAATGAAGACATCTGTAATAGTAGAAAGAGGAGGGAGGGAAGAGCTACTAAGGTACACAAGAGTAAATTTGGTAGATAGAAGGTGCTCTTTGGTAAAAGGGGTAAATTGGTCATCAAAAAGAAAGGAGGACCAAGGCACTCTTCATATAATTAATTAAAATGCCTTTATTAGTATGGCATGTTCAATAGAAACAAAGGTTTTTTTTTAAACAACACGTTTCGGCTGCATGGCCTTTGTCAGGGAGTACAAAAAAAAGGAATACAATGTCCTCTTTTGAACAGCTTTTCCAATTAGCCCTAATTGAAAGAAGGAGTGGTTACAAAATTGATTGGACACACCAAATAAGCAATAATATACACATTAAAAGGTGAAATGCTGTAGCTATGTTATCATAAAGATACAACTCCAAGCTAGAAATATCAGAACACTTAGAAAGGTAGTTCTAACCTTAAATATGACTGGCAGAAGTGTCAAGAATAAGAAAGCAATACTAGAACACAGCAAAACATGAACAACAACAGTCTAACCATAGCTGAGGGCAATTGAGCAAAATGTCCACTAGATGACAGCAAATGGACCCATCACGACCCTACGGGAAGGGTGAGAAATCCATATCTTCATTTAAACCAGGGTATTTAGTGGCCTGTAGTTTGTAAATCCATATCTTCATTTAAACCAGGGTACTTAGTGGCATGTAGTTTGTAAATCCATATCCCCATTTAAACCAGGGTATTTAGTGGCCTGTAGTTTTTATATCCATATCTTCATTTAAACCAGGGTATTTAGTGGCCTGTAGTTTGTAAATCCATATCCCCATTTAAACCAGGGTACTTAGTGGCCTGCAGTTTGTAAATCCATATCCCCATTTAAACCAGGGTACATAGTGGCCTGTAGTTTGTAAATCCCAAAACTTTCCCTTTGGTTTAACTGTTTAAGACGGTCCCCTTTTCTAACAGAGGCCGGAACATGATCAATACCTATAGCTTGTAGGGAGGCAGGGTTGCCATGGTGTAAGGACTTGTAGAGCCTTGCCATGGGGTAGTCTTCATTGCCTACCCATATGGCGTACTTGTGTTCCGCTAAGCGGTCTTGAAGGCGTCTCTTTGTCCGTCCAATGTAGAACACCTTGCACTGTGGACATTCCAATCTATAGATGACATGAGTGGTGTTACAGTTAATGAAATGCTTGACGTGATACTCCATTTTGGAAGCTGTGTCAACAAAATACTTATTCTGTGCAATATTTCTGCAATGGTTGCAATGGTTACAATTAAAAGAGCCCTTGGGTTTGTGGTCAAGCCAAGTGTTTTGAGAGTCACCCGGAAGATAACTGTGGACTAATTTGACATTTAGGGTAGGACATCTCTTAAAGCTTATGACTGGTGGCTCAGGAAAGACTTGGCGTAGAAGCGTATCACTTTGGATGATTCCCCAATTGTTTTTAATGATTATTTTAATGTTCTCTGCTTCAGTGCTATATTTTGTAACAAAATACACTCTCTCTGATGTGTCACGAGGCACTCCCCTTCGCCACAAGTTCTCTCTGTCAAGTAATTCAGCAGATTTGACACTGTAGTCTGTTTCCTGATCGCAAATTCTGCGGACTCTTTGGAATTTGGAATATTCTCTTTTAGCCTTTTGGGGTGAAAGCTGTCTGCCCTCAGAATGGTATTCCCATCTGTAGGCTTCCTAAAGATTGATGTGTGCAAACAACCTTTGTCATTTTTACTAATGTCGAGGTCCAAAAAATGAATGTTATCCTTGCTGTACTCCATAGTTAGTTTGATGTGAGGGAAACATATATAATATATAGAAAATATATTTTCTAGTAATATTTTTTGACTGTTGCGCTATGCTAATTAGTGTAGTTGATGACAATTCTCCCGGATCCGGGATGGGTAGTTTCAAGATTAAGGAGAAGTTTATCTAAAGTTCCATGCATAACACTTGTATTTTCATCAACATTTATGATGAGTATTTCTGTAAATTGATGAGGCTCTCTGCAAAATCACCGGATGTTTTGGAACTACTGAACATAACTCACCAATGTACACTCAGATCTTTGTATATAAATATGAACTTTATCAAACAAAACATACATGTATTGTGTAACATGAAGTCCTATGAGTGTCATCTGATGAAGATCATCAAAGGTTAGTGATTAATTTTATCTCTATTTCTGCTTTTTGTGACTCCTCTCTTTGTCTGGAAAAATGGTTGTGTCTTGGATGCCTTGGTTCTCCGTTCTTTTTGAAGACATCTGTAATGATGTTTTTTCCAAGGAGGTCTTAGTCGTGCAATTTTAAATCTAGATAAGCTGTTTGGTGCAGTATTTCTCAAGTTAAAAATTCTGCATGAAAACTAGTCATCTCTTGTTCGATGACAACAAACACTTAATGTTCCCACTCCTACTAACAGTAGTACTATTAACCAATCACTGACGAAGGGGTGTAGACTTCAGCTACAAAAAAATTGACTTACCTCTAGAAAATGTTTTGTGTGCACAAACATAGCAAAAAAAAACCCTGCCAAAGACCAAAACGAACTTCAGAAAATGTTGCCATAATATATGCTGGGAAGCACACGGTAAACTTTAGCCTACACATACAATTGAATTAGCTGACCATTTTGAAAAGTCTTCAACTTCAAAACTTTGTTCTCTCTATAGCAAAGCTTAGTGTAACAGTATAACTTTAGACCGTCCCCTCGCCCATACCCGGGCGCGAACCAGGGACCCTCTGCACACATCAACAACAGTCACCCACGAAGCATCATTACCCATCGCTCCACAAAAGCCACAGCCCTTGCAGAGCAAGGGGAACTACTACTTCAAGGTCTCAGAGCAAGTGACGTCACCGATTGAAATGCTATTTAGCTCGCACCACCGCTAACTAAGCTAGCCGTTTCACATCCATTACATTAGATAATATGGCTGTACTCACTAATGGCCTCATTTGTTGTTATTGAATGGCAAAGACACACCCAAGAAACTCCCACATCAAACCACACCCCCAAGATAATGGTTGTTTGCATTCAGTCATGGCAGCTAGCATTTCTTAATGAGCATTAATGGAAAAACAAGGGTAAATCAGGAAGTGCAGTCACCCTTTAACGTTTCCATTTGTTTTAGGGAACTGTACTATTGGGAACAGATGGAGATGTCACTGGGTGATCAGTGACCAGGTCCTTTGAAGAGGGCAATAAACAAAGTCCTTAAAAGTATAATGTTAATTTGAAATATATTCATGTTTGAAGTCGATATGTCCAGTTCCTGTAATAACATACATCGGGCACATGTGCAAATACCTACCCTACAGAGTAGGTGGCCTGTGACTTGTGAATTGTGACTTGTGATTGTGAATTAGAGCCATGGTGATTTGACTTACCACCATCCCTCCCGCGTCACAGGGTTTTGACAAGAAGGGATGAACTAAATGTCAGAAGTGATTTTTCATAGCAGGTTAGAATTTATGCTGTACATTGAGAGAATTACGTAACAGGTTGAGATAATTAACGTAACAGGTTAGGATAATTAACTTAAGGTTAGGAAAATAGTTCGGGTTAGATAAAATACAATATATATACGTTCGACGTCAATTTGACATGACCCTTCTAGACATGACCCGTATCGGGCGCTGAAGGGAGAGAAAGGGGGAGGGGGAGTTGACAGCAAACCAGCAGAGGGGCGTATTAAAAAAATCACTGGCAGCGCGCTGCAACAGAAAACAGCCTGTATAGCATGCCCATAGTATAGGAGTGTGGATTGACTGCGGTTTGGTTTACACCCTTTGGACACGGTGAGGAACGGGACGCACTTGGAGCTTGGATTGGATAGCTGCTGGTTTTAAACTGCGCAGAACTCAGCCCAGAATTATCACCACCACGCCTATATTCGCCACTAATGGACGGATAATGTTCGTGGTTGAAAAGGATAACTATTCAAACTAGAAAGGATTATTTTGGGGGGATCCACTTCTTGGCGGTTGGATGGTGTGCGAAAGGTAGCCACACCAGCAAGTTCACTCTCTACGCAAATTCAAAATGACAATTTTTGGATAGGGGATAGCCTATGTAATGCATAAGGGATCATTTGTGTCCAAAGCATCAAAACCCAGGAGTGCTGCATACCACAGATGAGAGAGAAGGGAACGAGGTTTGATTCTGAAGTATTCGTGTAAACAGTGGAGAATGCAGTGGGGGAAACACGGGTCTGGAACTGGGCTGCACGTTTCTTGATCGTGGAGAGGACCTGGAGTGCAACAAGCAATAGCCTACATTTCTATAACATACTAAATTGTGCGCAAGAAAATTGTCCCGCTGTTATTTAAATACTTTTCTCATGGGTAGTGTTATTCAGTCGCCCTGGCAGCATTTGGATAATTAACTTTGGAGATCCATGCCAACATAGAAGGAGCATAGTTCAAGGGGATACCACAGGAAACCTTGCTGAATGGACCTTTAACTTTGGTTTGGTTTAACGTTATCCTTTTTACACAGCGAATCCGGACTCGCTTTTTGGCACATTTGAAGAACGCTCTCCACCGAGGCTGGTCTGATGTAATTCAAAATAAACAAAATCAACCTAACCTGATCCCAAACACAAACTTTAGACAGATTGTATTTTATTACGTCCTACCCCCCCTTTCCCATTAAAAGTGTACTTCTGAACCTCGAAGTGGCTCCGAAGTGGTGTTGTGACTCCTCGCCCGCAGCGGATCCGGAGCTTGGAGTGTCTGTAGCGGGAGGAGTTGGCGGCGGACCCCCTGTCACACAGCAGGGACCCAAGACGGGTAGGGTGAAAAAGATGGTTCGATTGGCGGCAGAACTGTTGTTGCTTTTTGGACTTCTACTTCTTACCTTACACATTACGGTGTTAAGGAGCAGCCCGCTGAATCAAGGGAATTTAACTTTGAGCCAGGATCAGCAGTATACAGTGATTGCAGAGGTGAGTGCTATTTAATTATTATATTCTGTCGGAACCTGCAGTTTACATTGCAGGGACTCTAGGCTATTGAGTTTGGGGTTAGGGCTCAATATCAACATGGGGAATAAGCCTGTAACTTCTATTCTATGGGATCCACAGTCCTTTTCAGAAATGCTTCTGTAACACATTGGCTCTGAAATGGGAAGTGCAAAGGGTCTATTTAACCACAGATAACAGACATGATATATTATGGACACATTCCCAGAGGGTCATTGAGGTTTGGGGTTTATGATATACAGCCCCCAAACTCAACTGGCTGATCGGATCCAGACCCAGAACGGTGTCAAAACGGACCACGGGTCCCAAAATAATATTTGTACAGTACCAGTCAAAAGTTTTAGAAAACCTACTCATTCAAGGGTTTTTCTTTATTTTGACTATTTTCTACATTGCAGAATAATATGTGTTATTTCATAGTGATGTCTTCACTGTCACGTTCTGACCTTAGTTTTTATGTCTTTGTGTTAGGTTGGTCAGGGCGTGAGTTGGGGTGGGTAGTCTAGGTTCTTTTTTCTATGTTATATTTCTATGTGTTTGGCCTGGTATGGTTCTCAATCAGAGGCAGGTGTCGTTCGTTGTCTCTGATTGAGAATCATACTTAGGTAGCCTGTTTTCCCCATTTTGGTTGTGCGTGTTTAACTTCTGTTGTGTCTGTTCACCTGGCAGAACTGTTTCGTTTTCTCTTCGTTGCGTTTGGGGTCGCATGGGTTGCGAGGTGGGGGTTTGTTGGGACAGCGGTAAATGACATTATCCATCCAGATCTCCTGCCACCTAGGAAATGTGTGGGACCAGACCTTCTCAAATAGCACTTGAGTACCCCTGATATACAGTATAAAGAGACAGTCTATCTATCAGTCCATTCATAGAGCCTCAGTCCCCTGGGAGAGGCCGGTAGTAGGAGGTGAAATGGTACATACACACACACACACACACACACACACACACACAATAGTCTCCCTAGGAGAGGCTAGTAGTAAGAGGTGAAATGGTACACACACACACACACACACACACACACACACACACACACACACACACACACACACACACACACACACACACAATAGTCTCCCTAGGAGAGGCTAGTAGTAAGAGGTGAAATGGTACACACACACACACACACACACAATAGTCTCCCCTAGGAGAGGCTAGTAGTAAGAGGTGAAATGGTACATACACACACACACACAATAGTCTCCCCTTGGAGTGGCTGGTAGTAAGAGGTGAAATGGAAGATGGAGAGAGGGGGTCACATGGTCATAGTCCACTCACCTTCATCATAGTTGGGGGTTCCGTGGGGATTCCATTCCTTAGTTGCAGGCACTACTCTTGTCATCACAGCCTCATCACAGTCACCCTCGTCTCCTACTTGGGGATGGGGAGAGAGGTCAGGTCAGCGCTAGAGGTACCCACCCTTCCCACCACATCCCTATGGTGTGGCCTGTACCTGCAAGGAACACTCGGCTCTGATTGGCTTTCTGGTTTCACATGACATTTCTAGTTAATACTTTACTATTTATAGTTAGCTTTCCAACAGAAGGGCTCTCTCTCTCCACACTTTTACACCGCACTGTTGCTGCCTTTACTTTAAAACCACTGTTATACTGCAGCTTTACAGGCAAAATGAAACCTCTCTTTTTGTCTCCCCATTTTAATTCAAATCCATCACATTTAATCCCCTTTGATGACTGGAAATGTGTCTGTTTGTTCAGGCTGACCCTTGTCTCCACCTGTTTTAACCAGGTCAGTATGGTTTATTACCGTAGACATATTTAGGACTCCCCATCATCAGAATCAATTGAACTGATATCCACCAATGGACCTGACCCTGTTCTAGAATTAGAATTATATCCATTCTAAAATCAGTCATTCTAGTTCTATGGTTTGAGCTGCACATCTAAAATAGCCACAGTGCACAGGACAGAGGGCAGCTACTTTGATGAATCTCAAATTTCAAATATATTTTGATTTGATTAACACTTTTTTTTGGTTACTACATAATTCCATATGGTGTGTCCAAACTTTTGACTGGTACTGTATATAAATATCTTTGAAAATACCATATTAGTACAGATGTAGGGTCTTAATTTGATCACTCTTTTATTGATTACAATTTTCCTGCACAGGAGGACATGCAATCTTTCCCTCAAGAATTTCCCTGTATTTAGCGCCATCCATCATTCCTTCAATTCTGACCAGTTTCCCAGTCCCTGACGATGAAAAACATCCCCACAGCATGATGCTTCTCTGTGGGGATAGTGTTCTCGGGGAGATGAGAGGTGTTGGGTTTACGCCAGACATTTTCGTTGATGGCCAAAAAGCTCAATTTAGACTCATCTGACCAGAGTACCTTCATCCATATGTTTGGGGGAGTCTCCCACATGCTTTGTGGCGAACATCAAACGTGTTTGCTTATTTTTTCTTTAAGCGATAGCTTTTTTTCTGGCCACTCTTCTGTAAAGCCCTGCTCTGTGGAGTGTACCAGATCCACTTCTAGTAGAAACCACCAACTCTAATTAGTGTGGACAGAGCAGGGCCATAGTATTTTAGACAGAAATGAAACCATCAAAGAACAATGAAATAACACAGGACAGGACTAGGATAGAGAACCGATTGGGAATAGCCCTGTCATAGGTACTGGCTCTGTGGGCTTTAGCTGATGTGTTGTGAGTAATGAGGTGGCCTATCTTGGGGAGGGGGATCAATCTGATGTAGCTAAGTGGTCCTCTATAGTGGGTACAGAGGTAAAGATAGATCCAAAGGGGGAGCCCAGGGCCTGTATCCACAAAGCTTTTCAGAGGATTTGTTAAATATAATCTTATTCATTCTGATCTAAATGTCAGAAATGATCTTAGATCATAATTTCTACTCTGAGACACTTCATACAGGCCCTGGTCTCTGTGGGGGGCCAGGTGTAGAGGTACAGACTGACCCCCATCCATCAAACAGGCACATAAATTACAGGACAACTGAGAATAAGAGATATGGTTCTCTCTGTTGGTTTAAGGAAGGTTAAACTGATTGCCCTAAATAAATACAGTCAGCTCTAAAAGTATTGGGGACAGTGACATATTTCTTGTTGTTTTGGCTCTGTATTTCAGCACTTTGGATTGGAAATGATATAATGACTGTAAGGTTAAATTGCAGACTGTCAGCTTTCATTTGAGGGTATTTCTATCCATATTGGGTGAACCATTTAGAAATGACAGCACTTTTTGTACACAGCTCCCCCATTTTAGGGGACCAAAAGTATTGGGCCAAATTCACTTGTGTATTAAAGTAGTAAAAAGTGTAATATTTGCTCCCATAATCCCAGGACACAATGATTATGTCCTAGCACAGTATGCAGTCACCCCCCACCTACATGTACAGATTACCTCTACTAACCTGTACCCCCGCGCACCGACTCAGTACCAGTGCCCCCTGTATATAGTCTCGTTATTCTTATTGTGTTACTTTTTATTATCGTCTATTTGGTAAATATTTTCTTCTTGAACTGCACTGTTGGTTAGGGGCTTGTCAGTAAGCATTTCACGGTGAAGTTTACACTTGTTGTATTTGGCGCAGTTTGGTTTGATTACATTCATTTTAATAGGATTCTTGAAATATTTTATTTTCACTGTGTGTTTCAAATATGAGTTTACCTAAAATAAAGACTTCATCAAGCTTGTGACCACACAACTTGTTGGTTGCATTTGCTGTGTTTCAGATTCTTTTTAGCCAAACAGAAATGAATGGTAAATAATGTATTGTGTCATTTTGGAGTCGCTCTTATTGTAAATAAGAATATAATATATTTCTAAACACTTCTACATTAATGTGGATGCTACCATGACTACAAATAATTCTGAATGAATCATGAATAATGATGAGTGTGAAAGTTACTGACGCACAAATATCATAATACTCAAATATCTCTTTCTCTCTCTCTTTCTCTCCCCCCATCTAGAATAATGTCAGAACAGAGAGCAGTTTGTTAGCCCAGAAGGGTCCAGGGAAGCGGAGAGGATCAGAGCCCCAGTCAGCCCAGAGGCCTGCTGCCCTCCCCTGGGCCCCGAGTCAGGCTACCGGAGGCAGCCTGCAGAGAGACAGGCCTGGGGCCTTCCTCCTGGACCTCAGCAACTTCCCTGACCTCTCCAAGGCTGATATAAACCGACAGAACCCAAACATACAGGTAACACTGTCCCTCCGTGTAAACAGACAGGTAACACTGTCCCTCCTTGTAAACAGACAGGTAACACTGTCCCTCCGTGTAAACAGACAGGTAACACTGTCCCTCCTTGTAAACAGACAGGTAACACTGTCCCTCCTTGTAAACAGACAGGTAACACTGTCCCTCCGTGTAAACAGACAGGTAACACTGTCCCTCCTTGTAAACAGACAGGTAACACTGTCCCTCCTTGTAAACAGACAGGTAACACTGTCCCTCCTTGTAAACAGACAGGTAACACTGTCCCTCCTTGTAAACAGACAGGTAACACTGTCCCTCCTTGTAAACAGACAGGTAACACTGTCCCTCCTTGTAAACAGACAGGTAACACTGTCCCTCCGTGTAAACAGACAGGTAACACTGTCCCTCCTTGTAAACAGACAGGTAACACTGTCCCTCCTTGTAAACAGACAGGTAACACTGTCCCTCCGTGTAAACAGACAGGTAACACTGTCCCTCGTGTAAACAGACAGGTAACACTGTGTAAACAGACAGGTAACACTGTCCCTCCGTGTAAACAGACAGGTAACACTGTCCCTCCTTGTAAACAGACAGGTAACACTGTCCCTCCGTGTAAACAGACAGGTAACACTGTCCTTGTAAACAGACCTCCTGTGTAAACAGACAGGTAACACTGTCCCTCCGTGTAAACAGACAGGTAACACTGTCCCTCCGTGTAAACAGACAGGTAACACTGTCCCTCCGTGTAAACAGACAGGTAACACTGTCCCTCCGTGTACACAGACAGGTAACACTGTCCCTCCTTGTAAACAGACAGGTAACACTGTCCCTCCTTGTAAACAGAGGCAGGAAGAGCAAACAGGAAGAGGCAGGAAGAGCAAACAGGAAGAGGCAGGATACCCTGGTGGACATCACTACCCTCTCTCAACAATTCAATGAAATTCAAAGAGCTTTATTGGGAAACATATTTTTACATTGATAGTTAATGTACAAAAAGGGAAAATAAATAAACATGAATATAAACTCAGCAAAAAAAAAAACGTCCCTTTTTCAGGACCCTGTCTTTCAAAGATAAATTGTAAAAATCCAAATAACTTCACAGATCTTCATTATAAAGGGGTTAAACACTGCTTATTCAATGAACCATAAACAATTAATAAACATGCACCTGTGGAACGGTCGGTAACACACTAACAGCTTACAGACGGTAGGCAATTAAGGTCACAGTTATGAAAACTTAGTAGAAAGGTCTCTTTAGTGTCCTGACTCTGAAAAACACCAAAAGAAAGATGCCCAGGGTCCCTTCTCATCTGCGTGAACGTGCCTTAGGCATGCTGCAAGGAGGCATAAGGACTGCAGATGTGGCCAGGGCAATAAATTCCAATGTCCGTACTGAGACACCTAAGACAGCGCAACAGGGAGACAGCTGATCATCCTCGCAGTGGCAGACCACTTGTAACAACACCTGCACAGCATCGGTACATCCGAACATCACACCTGCGGGACAGGTACAGGATGGCAACAACAACTGCCCGAGTTACACTGGGAATGCACAATCCCTCCATTTTTTAAAATGATTTTACTTACCTTTATTTAACTAGGCAAGTCAGTTAAGAACAAATTCTTATTTTCAATGACGGCCTAGGAACAGTGGGTTAACTGCCTGTTCAGGGGCAGAACGACAGATTTGTACCTTGTCAGCTCGGGGATTTGAACTTGCAACCTTTTGGTTACTAGTCCAATGCTCTAACCACTAGGCTACCCTGCCGCCCCATCAGTGCTCAGGCTGTCCACAATAGGCTTTAAGGCAGGTCCTCACCAGACATCACCGGCAACAATGTCGCCTATGGGCACAAACCCATCGTCTCTGGACCAGACAGGACTGGCAAAAAGTGCTCTTCACTGACGAGTCGTGTTTTTTTACTGTTATATTGATGCTGTTGACCCGGATCACTGGTTGCTGCGGAAACGGAGGAAGGTCAAAACGGGGGTGAGTGTAACGGATGTGAAACGGCTAGCTTAGTTAGCGGTGCGCGCTAAATAGCGTTTCAATCGGTGACGTCACTTACTCTGAGACCTTGAAGTGGTGGTTCCCCTTGCTCTGCGAGGGGTAACGATGCTTCGTGGGTGACTGTTGTTGATGTAACAGTAACAGTATAACTTTAGACCGTCCCCTCGCCCATACCCGGGCGCAAACCAGGGACCCTCTGCACACATCAACAACAGTCACCCCTCGAAGCATCGTTACCCATCGCTCCAGAAAAGCCGCGGCTTTTAATGCAATAAAATGCAAATTAATAACTTAAAAATCATACAATGTGATTTTCTGGATTTTTGTTTTAGATTCCGTCTCTCACAGTTGAAGTGTACCTATGATAAAACATTACAGACCTCTACATGCTTTGTAAGTAGGAAAACCTGCAAAATGTTGGTTCCATACATAACCTTTTTTGGTAAGAGTATACCATATGTAGGTCATATGGACTTAATCCACAACAATTCAGATGGTTTTGGAGCTGTATAGGCCTGAGGCCAAACCCATCTCTCCCGATCTTCCCCAACCAGCTCTCCAGACTTCCGAAGAAAAGGTATCATGCACCCTCCCATATAACGTTCTTGTCTTCCTTCACAACCATCACTCTGAGACCCAGGGCTGTAGCCTCGCGGATTTGTTCCTCTGTCCACCACAGCCTTTAGTGGGGACACAACTGTCAGAATTTGAGGTTGTTTTCCTAGCTTCTTGAAGACTAAAACTAGCTAGCTAGCAAAAAATGCCAATATATCCTCCCCTCGCACAACAGATCGAAATGCTTCAAGTTGCTCTTATTTGAATGAAATGAAAACTAATTTGTTTGTTGCTATGTGGCAGTGTTGTGACTATCTCCTTTTTAGGAAGCTAGCTAGCCTAATTGACAAGGAAGCTAACCTCCCATTTTACCAGAGATACCAGACCAGTGAGTCATGAGGTACACTTGAAAACGAGGGGAATGAGCCAATGAGTCAGGACTATACCAAGCTTATAAGCTCAGTGGGACTGCTCAGGGAGTTGACCTTTTTACTCTTGATTTGTATTTTATTCCTCAGAGTATCAAAACTAGACCAGACAGGCTGTTGTTTTGTGTCTGGAATGCAACAGGCTAGGCTAGGCAGAGACAGGCTAGACAGACTGGTGTTTTGTGTCTGGAATATAACTTCTCTAGGGTAGGGGGCAGTATTTTGAAATCCGGATGAAATGTGCGCCCAGAGTAAACGGCCTGTTACTCAGGCCAAGAAGCTAGGATATGCATATAATTCGTAGATTTGGATAGAAAACACTCTAAAGTTTCCACAACTGTTAAAATAATGTCTGTGAGTATAAGAAAACTGATATGGTAGGCGAAAACCTGAGAAAAATCCATCCAGGAAGTGGGATTTTTTTATGTTTGTAGTTTTTCCATAGACTGCCTATACAGATTCCAATGACTTAGGACTCAAATTGCACTTCCTATGGCTTCCACTAGATGTCAACAGTCTTTAGAAATTGTTTCAGGCTTGTATTCTGAAAATTGAGGGAGTAAGACCACTCTGAATGAGTGGGCACTGCAGTGTCCCAGAGGTTTTTCACGTGCGCGACCGAGAGCATGTCTGCCTTGTTTTCCTTTTTATATTGACGAAGCTTTTGTCCGGTTGAAATGTTATTGATTATTATGACTAAAAACAACCTAAGGATTGATTATAAACATCGTTTGACATGTTTCTACAAACTTTACTTTTCGGATTTTTCATCTGCCTGTTGTGACTGCCTTTGAGCCTGTGGATTACTGAACAAAACTGAGAGTTTTGGATATAAAGAGGGACTTTAAAGAGTAATTGGGAGTCTTGTGAGTGCAACCATATGAAGATCATCAAAGGTAAGTAATTCATTTTATCGTTATTTCTGACTTTTGTGACTACTACTACTTGGCTGGTAACTGTATGTAATGATTTGTCTACTGGGCGCTGTCCTCAAATAATCGCATGGTTTGCTTTCGCTGTAAAGCCTTTTTGAATCTGACACAGCGGCTGGATTAACAAGAAGTTAATCTTTAAACTGATGGATAACACTTGTATGTTTTATGAATTTGTAATATGAGTATGTCTGTTTTTGAATTTGGCGCTCTGCAATTTCACTGGATGTTGGTCAGGTGGGACGCTACCATCCCACATACCCTAGTGAGGATAACAGGCTGGATGGTAACACATGAGAAGTAAACCATGTACAATTGTATCAAGACTGATTTCACGTCTAAATCAAGTCGCAGCATGCAATAAAAGTTATTTTTAATGTTAGATCTGAGAGAATGTTGTTGCCCTCCCAACAGACATACAGATACACTCCAGACAGACACACTTACCTTGGACCCTGCTCCTCCCTCTCCCTCTCCTTCCCCTCCTCTCCAGGTGACCATAGAGGTGGTGGACGATCTAGACGGGGCGGAGCATGAGAAAGGCCTGAAGAAGGAGAACAAACCAGGTTTGGCCGCTCCCAACTGGAGAAACTGGTGGCAAACCACCTCTTCATCCACCTCCTCTTCTTCTTCGGTCTTGACCCCACGTCGACCCAAGGAGCAGGCTAGGGAGCAGCAGCCCACCTACAGAGGAGGAGTAGCAAGTGGCAGTAACACAGAGGATAGTAACTTCCTAAAACCACTAGGGGGCTGGGAGAGGAGAGGAGGCGCAGGAGGAGGACGTGCCAGCAAGGTTCAGGCTGAATATGGTGAGTGTAGTGTGAGGAGGACTGACTGCAAGAGTATGTGTGTGTGTTTGTTAAGGGTTGTGTGTGTGTGTGTGTTTAAGGGCTGTGTTTATGTGTATATATGTGCATGTGTATTCTAAGTGTGCAAGTGTGTTTGACACAGAAAGCGGGTGTATGATTGAAGCCTTAAATCAAATGTATTTATATAGCCCTTCTTACATCAGCTGATATCTCAAAGTGCTGTACAGAAACCCAGCCTAAAACCCCAAACAGCTAGCAATGCAGATGTAGAGGCACGGTGGCTTGGAAAAACTCCCTTGAAAGGCCAGAACCTAGGAAGAAACCTAGAGAGGAACCAGGCTCTGAGGGGTGGCCAGTCCTCTTCTGGCTGTGCCGGGTGGAGATTATAACAGAACATGGCCAAGATGTTCAAACGTTCATAGATGACCAGCAGGGTCAAATGAAAGACTCTTTAGTTTCATCAGATGGATTTGTCCATTGTGTGTGTGCGTGACAGATTAGACACCTCTCGAACATCAAAGTCCTCCGACAGGAACAGGGCCAAATCAGGATGCTTCCTAAATGGCACCCTATTCCCTATATAGTGCACTACCCAGCTAGCACATAATGTTCTGAGAACCATATGTTTCTTAGAGCGTGGTTTGTCCTATGGTTATTTTGCATACAACCTTCCCACAACGTTCTGGAGAATGGTGCAGGATAGTTGTTCCAAAGCCAAGCATTCTCGGCACATTTTATTTTCTTAGCATTTCATTACTTTAACAGAATGTTTCCTGAACGTTTGAACATAGTTAATTTCATTTCAATTTTGTTTCAATTTTGGTAATGTTCCAGGAACGTTCTCCAACTGGTTTGACATTGGGAATGTTCTCAAATAGTTCAGAGAACGTTAAGAAACGACTTTCTTCTGTAGGAATTTCAGTACTTCAGTGTTTCCTCAGGTTCTATTTAAAGTCATTTTCTCAAATTATTACGAGGATGTTAAACACAAGAACACTATAGTACACTAGCATTGAAACATTCAGTCAAAGTTTTTAAGGAACCTAAAATTTCTGTTATCAGAACATTAATAAAATCTACAAGGTAAGCTTTCAAGGAACCAGAGTAAAATGTTCTCAGATGTTCTCCCTGCAACCTAAAAATAAACATTCCCAGAACATTTAATACACTGTCTGTTTTACCGGTCAGGAAACATATGGCTTCATTACCACAACCAATGTGAAACCAAAATCATACATTCCCACAACTTCCAAGGAACCAATGTGCTAGCTAGGTACTTTTCTGGTCAAAAGAATTGCACTACATGGGGGAATAGCAGACCAGTTCATATCATTCTCAATAACTGTCTATATACACACCCCTCTCTCTCTCGCGCCCCCCCACCGCCCCACAGCTGGCCTGCTAGATAGATACATTTGATGTAGAATAATTCACCCTCCCCATGGTTCGTACAGTATCCATCCACACCATGTCTCAGCTTGTCCAGCAGCTCAAACATAACACTGTTAAACAGGAATGTGGGTGCTATGGAGAGAGAGAGGAGAAATGTCATTTTATCCATCTGGGTACGGCTGTCAGGAATGAATGAGCAGGTTCATAAATTGTTACATTCTTATTCAAACCCTAAGCCCATGTTACTGACTATTTAGGACTTAATCAGGTCACAGGAACTCATGTTACTGTATCTGTGGTACTGACTGTCACTCAGCAGTGACTGAGCCAGGTCTGTAGTAGTGACTGTCACTCAGCAGTGACTGAGCCAGGTCTGTAGTAGTGACTGTCACTCAGCAGTGACTGAGCCAGGTCTGTAGTAGTGACTGTCACTCAGCAGTGACTGAGCCAGGTCTGTAGTAGTGACTGTCACTCAGCAGTGACTGAGCCAGGTCTGTAGTAGTGACTGTCACTCAGCAGTGACTGAGCCAGGTCTGTAGTAGTGACTGTCACTCAGCAGTGACTGAGCCAGGTCTGTAGTAGTGACTGTCACTCAGCAGTGACTGAGCCAGGTCTGTGGTAGTGACTGTCACTCAGCAGTGACTGAGCCAGGTCTGTGGTAGTGACTGTCACTCAGCAGTGACTGAGCCAGGTCTGTGGTAGTGACTGTCACTCAGCAGTGACTGAGCCAGGTCTGTGGTAGTGACTGTCACTCAGCAGTGACTGAGCCAGGTCTGTGGTAGTGACTGTCACTCAGCAGTGACTGAGCCAGGTCTGTGGTAGTGACTGTCACTCAGCAGTGACTGAGCCAGGTCTGTGGTAGTGACTGTCACTCAGCAGTGACTGAGCCAGGTCTGTGGTAGTGACTGTCACTCAGCAGTGACTGAGCCAGGTCTGTAGTAGTGACTGTCACTCAGCAGTGACTGAGCCAGGTCTGTAGTAGTGACTGTCACTCAGCAGTGACTGAGCCAGGTCTGTAGTAGTGACTGTCACTCAGCAGTGACTGAGCCAGGTCTGTAGTCGTTCATTTTGAGATTGTGAGAACCTTTTACTTTGGTTCCTTGAAGGTTTTCCTGGGAGGTTTTTATTCATTGCAATTGTAGGTTATTTGACTTTTTTTAATAACACTGCTAGTTTAGGTTAGCTCTTTGGAACGCCACACACAGATAGGACACTTTAATTAACTCTACCTACATGTGCTACCTCAACTAACCCGAGCCCCCGCACATTGACTCTGTACCAGCACCCCCCTGTATACAGTTGAAGTCCATACAACTTAGCCAAATACATTTAAACTCAGTTTTTCACAATTCCTGACATGTAATCCTAGTAAAAAGTTCCCTGTCTTAGGTCATTTAGGATCACCACTTTATTTTAAGAATGTGAAATGTCAGAATAATAGTAGAGGGAATGATTTATTTCAGCTTTTATTTCTTTCATCACATTCCCAAGGGGTCAGAAGTTTACATACACTCAATGATGAGCATTCTTTCATCACATTCACTCAATTAGTATTTGATAGCATTGCCTTTAAAATGTTTAACTTGGGTCAATCGTTTCTCGTAGCCTTCCACAAGCTTTCCATAATAAGTTGGGTGAATTTTGGCCCATTCCTCCTGACAGAGCTGGTGTAACTGAGACAGACAGGTTTGTAGGCCTCCTTGCTCGCACACTCTTTAAGTTCTGCCCACAAATGTTCTATAGGATTGAGGTCTGGGCTTTGTGATGGCCACTCCAATACCTTGACCATTTTGCCACAAGTTTGGAAGTATGCTTGGGGTCATTGTCCATTTGGAAGACCCATTTGCGACCAGGCTTTAACTTCCTGACTGATGTCTTGAGATGTTGCTTCAATATATCCACATTATTATCATGATGCCATCTATTTTGTGAAGTGCACCAGTCCCTCCTGTAGCAAAGCACCCCCACAACATGATGCTGCCACCCCTGTGGTTGGGATGTTGTTCTTCGGCTTGCCAGCCTCCCCCTTTATCCTCCAAACATAACGATTAATAATTTTCTGAAATGTTCCAAGCTGTTTAAAGGCACAGTCAACTTAGTGTATGTAAACATCTGACCAACTGGAATTGTGATACAGTGAATTATAAATTAAATAATCTGTCTGTAAACAATTGTTGGAAACATTACTTGTGTCATGCACAAAAGTAGATGTCCTAACCGACTTTGCCAAAACTATAGTTTGTTACCAAGAAAATGGGTTGTAATTTAATCTTCTGACTTCAACTGTACATTGTTATTTCACTGCTGCTCTTTCTCTTTAATTACTCATTACTATTATCTCTTATTCATATATTTTTTTAACCTTTCTAGCGCTAGCGGAACCCCTTGACAACATTCCGGTGAAAAGGCAGCACGCGAAATTCAAAAATATTTTTTAGAAATATGGAACTTTCAAACATTAACAAATACAGCAAATGAAAGATAAACATCTTGTTAATCTACCCATCATGTCTGATTTCAAAAATGATTTATAGCGAAAGCCCAACATATGATTATGTTAGATCACAGCCAAGTCGAAAAAACACAGCCATTTTTCAATTTTTTCAATCAAATTAAATCATTTACCTTTGATCTTCGGATGTTTTCACTCACAAGACTCCCAGTTAGACAGCAAATGTTCCATAAAGAATATTTTTATAGCCGAAATATCTCCGTTTCTTGTCCACGTTTTGTTGAGAAATCCACCGGAAATTACGGTCATGACAACACCGAAAAAAACTCCAAATTAGATCCATAGTATCGACAGAAACATGGCAAACATGGCTTTTCAGCGAGAGGAACAATGGCCGCCTTTGTCTATTATGCACAAATCACTCTGAGAGTCACCACCTGACCACTGACGCAATGTTGTCGTTCACGCTCATTTTTCAAAATAAAAGCCTGAAACTATGTCTAGTGGCTGTAGACACATTAGGGAAGCCATGGAAAAAGGAATCTGGTTGATATCCCTTTCCATGGGCAATAGAGATGCATAGAAAGACAGGGGTTTCAAAATAAGAGTCACTTCCTGATTGGATTTTTGTCAGGCTTTCGCCTGCAATATCAGTTCTGTTATACTCACAGACAACATTTTTACAGTTTTGGAAACTTTAGAATGTGCTAAGATGTCAATTATATGCATATTCCAGCATCTGGTCCTGAGAAATAGCCCATTTACTTTGGGAACGTTATTTTTCCAAAAATGAAAATAGTGCCTCCTAGTTTCAATAGGTTAAGAGTGTGCTCCTAATCTCAGCTCGTTACCTGTATAAAAGACACCTGGGGGTCAGAAATCCTTCTGATTGAGAGGGGGTCAAATACTTATTTCCCTTATTAAAATGCAAATAAATTTATAACATTTTTGACATGCTTTTTTTTTTTTTTTTTTTTTTTTTGTGTTGTTGTTATTTGTCTCTCACTGTTCAAATGAACATACCATTAAAATTAGACAGATCATTTCTTTGTCAGTGGGCAAAAGTACAAAATCAGCAGGGGATCAAATACTTTTTTCCCTCACTGTGTTTTGTTCAATAATGTGCATATTTATATAAAAACATCTGTTTACATTGGCGCCTTACGTGCAGTAATGTTTTGATTCCAAAACATCTGGTGATTTTGCAGAAATACTCATAATAAACATTGATAAAAGATACAAGTGTTATTCACAGAATTAAAAATAGACTTCTCTTTAATGTGTCAGATTTTTTCAAAACTCTATGGAAAAAGCATAATCTGAGAACGGTGCTCAGAACCCAAAACAGCCAGAGGAATCTGCCATTTTGCAATCAACAAAGTTAGAAACAACACCATAAATATTCACTTACCTTTGATGATCTTCATCAGAAGGCACTCCCAGGAATCCCAATTCGACAATAAATTAATGATTTGTTCCATAAAGTTCCATCATTTATGTCCAAATAGCCACTTGGTGTTAGCATGTTCAGCCCAGTAATCCATCTTCACGAGGCGCAGGCACATCATCCATGTCAAACAATGTATGGAATCAATCTTTAGGATGTTTTTAACATAAAACATCAATAATGTTCCAACCGGAGTATGCCTTACGAGAGTTACGAGAGGTAACTCTGTAGGGAGCGCGCGTCATGAGACCAAGGCTCTCTGCCAGACTACTGACTCAAAGAGGTCTAATGAGCCCCTCCTTTATAGCAGAATCCTCATTCAAGTTTCAAAAGACGGTTGACATCTAGTGGAAGCCGTAGGAAGTGCAACTTTATCAATATCTCAATGTGTATTCGGCAGGCCAAGCTTTGAAAAACTACAAACCTCAGATGTCCTACTTCCTGGTTGGATTTCTCCCAGGTTTTCACCTGCCATATGAGTTCTGTTATACTCACAGACATCATTCAAACAGTTTTAGAAACTTCAGAGGGTTTTCTATCCAATAGTAATAATAATATGCATATATTAGCATCTGGGTCAGAGTAGGAGGCAGTTCGCTATTCATCCAAAAGTGAAAATGCTGTCCCCTATCACAAAAACTGCATTGTTGGTTTGGGGCTCGTAAGTAAGCATTTCACTAAGGTCTACACCTGTTGTATTTGGCGCTTGTGACTAATAAAATTTGATTCGATTTGACACATAGAAATTAATTGTCTTAGGGATTAATCATGCAAGCACATTACCTTTTTATTTTGTTTTATTGCGGCACAGCGTCAGTGAGATTCAAACCTATAATCTTCTATTCTATATTAATGGATTCAGTCCACTGCAACAACCAGGATGGAACTAGCATGACATGTTCATTTTTGTCTATTCAAACATTTCAAAGGAGACACACTACATTTACGTTTTAATCATTTTAGCAGACACTCTTATCCAGAGCGACTTACAGGAGCAATTAGGGTTCAGTGCCATGCTCAAGGGCACATCGTCAGAGTTTTCACCAAGTCGTCTCAGAGATTCGAACCGCCTACCTTTCAGTTACCGGCCTAACGATCTTAACCCGCTAGGCTACCTGCCACCCAGCACTCATTAAGATTAACACACTTAACAAGATAGAGGATCGAGATGTGTTGACGCTGAGGACAGAATGTATATGTTTTTAAATAACATTCTTAGAATCTTAGGTCTTTGAACGTTACTAATGTTTTCTTGTGTTTTTATAGAATGTTTTCTTAATGTTCTGAGAACATGACTTTAAATAGAACCATGTGGAAACCTGTAGGAAACGTTAAGTTGTTGTACTGAAATTCCCACATCAGAAACATATGGTTCTCAGAACGTTATGTGTTAACTTGGTATCCTGCACCTTTCCCAGAACATTGTGGGAAGGTTGTATGAAAAATGACCCCGCTCTCACTAAGCTCTTATAAAATATGGTTCTGTGCTGCTGGTCTTGCTGAGTGGGCTGTTCTGTGTTTCTGTGAGAGCTGTGACTAGTGCGCTTTAAGTGTAATTTGTGTATGGGGGTGTAGTGGCAGGGGGGTAGAGGAAGGGGCTACGCTGCTATCTAGACTTTAATCTGTGAAATGAAGACAATGTGTGGCAGATGTTGGTTAGGGGGTGGTGTGTGTGTGTGTGTGCGCCATACGTTTAATGTAATAGTTTAGTACTCAGTTCAGGAAATGTTTCCATTTATTTTCATTAAACTTCAATGATCATTGGAACAAAAGGGAATTTCTTGCCATTTCAGCCCCATTTCCAAACAACACATTAACAGTCAGAAAAAAGCAGCCCCGGGACTCATTTGAATGTGACTTGTGCCAAGACGAGTATTTGATGACTTTTTTTTTACACTTCATTTGAGAGTATTACAGAGATTTAAGTGCCCAGGACCCACCAACCTCCCAAGGTAGAACTTGGCAAAGCAGCATATTAAGTTGCGTTGCGTCAGAAGCTTTCCTGGAAAATCTATTTTCTTGCCAAATACTTCCAGGTATGTTTGTAATTGATAACACTGAAACTCACTCACTCTGCCCTGGACTATAGTTAGACTACGACCACACTGGGGGATGGAGGAGTGACCAGGTACTAGGAATGGAGCATGTGGACAGAGGAGATGTAATCTTTGTTTTAGTCTGTAAGTTGTTCGTATGTTTGTATTTTTAAAAAAAAAAAGTGTGTATATATAAAAAAAGTGTGTATATATATATATATATGAAAATATAAACAGGAAAATAAACACGGCGACGGGACGATAGTTAAAAGTACTAATACAACCTACGCAGATCGATCTAGATGGCGAAACACAAATATAGGGACAAAGTGGAAGAAGAATTCAGCGGGTCGGTCATGTGGCTTGGGCTCCTAACGATCACGGATTACAAAAAGAAAGTTAGCTACATCGTGGTCACCAACACCACCCTACCAGACGAGCTAAACACCTTTTTCACACACTTCAAGCACAACAACGACTGAGCAGCCGAAGCCCCTTGAGGATAATGAGCGCTACATACTGACGGTCTCCACAGAGGACGTATGGAAGTCTTTCAAACGTGTTAGCCCTCTCTTAAGGTCTGCCGGGCCAGATGGCATCTCTAGCCGTGTCCTCCAGAGCATGTACAGACCAGCTGGCTGTTGTGTTCTCTGACATTTTCAATCTCTCTCTAGTGAAGGCCATTATCCTGCTTCAAGATGTCCACTATCATCCCAGCGCCCATGAAAGGGAAAGTAACCGAAATGACTACTGACCCGTAGCCCTCACTTCCTTCACCAGGAAGTGCTTAGAGAGGCTAATCAAAGACCATATCACCTCCTCCCTCCCTGACACACTCAACCCTCTCCAATTCATCTACTGCCCTGACAGATCCACGAACGAAGCAATCGCCATATTACCGCACACTGCCCTCACCCACCTGGACAAAAGGAATGCATATGTGAGGATGCTTTTCTTCGACTACAGCTCGGCTTTCAATACCATAGTGTCGTCTTAGCACAAAGCACACGGCCCTGGGTCTGAACTCCTCCCTATGCAACTGGGTCCTAGACTTCCTGACAGACCACCCCAAGGTGGGGAAGGTAGGCAAAATGACCTCCAACACTGATTATCAACTCAGGGGCCCCACAAGGGTGTGTCCTCAGCCCCCTCTTTTACTCCCTGTTTCCCCACAACTGACTGGCCTCACAGTTCCAACTCCATTATCAAGGTAGCTGACGACATGACAGTAGTAGGCCTGATCACCAACAACGACGAGACAGCCTACAGGGAGGAGGTAGGCACTCTGACGGACGTGGTGCCAAGTAAACAACCTCTTCCGCAACATCAGCAATACAAAGGATCTGATTGTGGATGAACCAGGCTGGACACACCCCCATCCTCATCAACGGGGTTGCCACGGAGACGGTCAAAAATATCAAGTTCCTCATTGGACTCATCTCGGAGGATCTCCCTCGTCCTCCTCCTGCCCTGAATAGCCACCAGCTACTGACTATTAACCTCTAATCTGAACCCGGAATTTTGGACAGAAAATCTCAATGTGGCCGCAGCCTTTTCAGTGTTTTTCCCGGTGACTAAACAGACGGTCACAAACATATTTTCCGGCAACATTTTTTCCCACTTCATAAATTGACTAGGCTTCTTTTCATTTAAAAGAACATGGAACATGAAAAAAATATTTCTGCTGAGGCGCACTTTGAATACGTTAGACCTGCCCACGTGTACTTTTCCTCTGCCATCAAAATGTGTGACAAACAGGAAATCAGACAGACGTTTAATTGCCATCGTTAAAAAGAGGGAGATTTCAGCTTTCCAGTGCTACCACGTTTATTTCTCAACTCCTGCAGTTGCAGGCGTGGCATCATTTTAAACATGCACATCAGCTACAACCAGAGTTTCGAGGTTTAGGCAGAATGACATCTTTAAAGGGGCAATGGCGTACTTTGTAATATTATTAAAACATATATATAATAATTATTATTCATAATTAATAAATGATAAAATTAAATATATTGAAAGTTCTAAAATAATACTTATGTGGTATTGTTAAAGATATTGATATATATTATTGATATATTATTGATATATTATATAATATTGATATAGATATTGAGATATTGATATAGGCCAACTGGTTAAAGTGTCGACAATGGAGTAGTCGACTGCTGTTCATTTAGTTAGCAGACTCTTCAAAAAGAAATCTGTAGCTCAGTTGCTAAACATTTTATGAATAAATGACATACTGCCATTCACGAAGAGATTCGAAAATACTCGAAATGATATTTTAAAAAATGCATAATATAAAGAACAAATTGTGTCAATTAATTCAGTAAAACTGTACATGTACTGTACTTTAATCTCAAGAGAAGATGGATTTAATGTTAAAGGATTAATGTTTTCTTACTTAGAAAATAGTCCTGAACATAGTGACCTGGACCATATCCAAAACAACTAACAATACACTGAATTCATACATTTTCAGTCATTTTTTTGTAAAATCACAACTAATTTCACCAATCTGGGGGGTAAACTCATTAAAGTATTTAAACATTTAGCTGTGTATTTAGGATGGAATCAAGGCGTTAGAATTTATCAGAGGCCACCAAAAGAGAGCTTGTTAGACAACCCCTTAGACAGCCCAGAACGCCCTGACTAGCTACCTTTTCTATTTGGCTGGCTACTCTGTGTGCTGCCTTATATTGACAGAGTTTTCTCTGTTTCCCACTTTCACCTTCTCCCTCTCTCTCCCTCTCTTTCTCTCTCTTTCTGCTCCCCCCCCCACTCCAGACTATATAGATGGAGACGGTGGCTGGAGTAACTGGTCTCCATGCAGTGTAACCTGTGGGAACAGGAACCAGAAGAGGACCAGGTCATGTGGTTACGCCTGCAGCGCCACAGAGTCACGCACCTGTGACATGCCACCCTGCCCAGGTGAGGAGGGAGGGTGTGTGTGTGTGTGTGTGTGTGTGGATCCAGGGTTGTAATCATTAGTCCAAACCGTAGAAAACAGTTGTGATGAAAGCAAGAGTTTATGTTGGACAAATTCAGGTAGGTCCCTCCCCATTTGGTTGTGTTTGGTTCCTAGTGAATGCCTGGTCATCAGTTAAATGTTCTTTTTAAAGCTGTTTTCTACTTGAATCGACATCTACAGCATTTACAGCCAACGTGATCTTTGTGAACGTCGGGGTAAATTGTCTTTAAAAGTCTATCGCTACTCTTCCTGGAGTTTATTATGGATCCCCATTAGTTCCTGCCAAGGCAGCAGCTACTCTTCCTGGGGTTTATTAAGGATCCCCATTACTTCCTGCCAAGGCAGCAGCTACTCTTCCTGGGGTTTATTATGGATCCCCATTAGTTCCTGCCAAGGCAGCAGCTCCTTCCATTACTTCCTGCCAAGGCAGCAGCTACTCTTCCTGGAGTTTATTATGGATCCCCATTACTTCCTGCCAAGGCAGCAGCTACTCTTCCTGGAGTTTATTATGGATCCCCATTAGTTCCTGCCAAGGCAGCAGCTACTCTTCCTGGGGTTTATTATGGATCCCCATTGCTTCCTGCCAAGGCAGCAGCTACTCTTCCTGGAGTTTATTATGGATCCCCATTACTTCCTGCCAAGGCAGCAGCTACTCTTCCCGGGGTTTATTATGGATCCCCATTAGTTTCCTGCCAAGGCAGCAGCTACTCTTCCTGGGGTTTATTATGGATCCCCATTAGTTCCTGCCAAAGCAGCAGCTACTCTTCCTGGGGTTTATTAAGGATCCCCATTAGTTCCTGCAAAAACAGCAGCTACTCTTCCTGGGGTTTATTAAGGATCCCCATTACTTCCTGCCAAGGCAGCAGCTACTCTTCCTGGAGTTTATTATGGATCCCCATTAGTTCCTGCCAAGGCAGCAGCTACTCTTCCTGGAGTTTATTATGGGTTCGTGCCAAGGCAGCAGCTTTATTATGGATCCCCATTACTTCCTGCCAAGGCAGCAGCTACTCTTCCTGGGGTTTATTATGGATCCCCATTAGTTCCTGCCAAGGCAGCAGCTACTCTTCCTGGAGTTTATTATGGATCCCCATTAGTTCGTGCCAAGGCAGCAGCTACTCTTCCTGGGGTTTATTAAGGATCCCCATTAGTTCCTGCCAAGGCAGCAGCTACTCTTCCCGGTTATCCAACAACATTAAGGCAGTTATATACAATTTAAAACATTACAATACTTTTCACAACTCATTGTGTTTCCTCAGGCCACTATTGTATTACCACATATCTACGAAATCTACAAAATACGTGTGTGTCTGTGTGTGTGTGTGTGTGTGTGTGTGTGTCTCTTCACAGTCCCCACTGTTCCATAAGGTGTATTTTTATCTGGTTTTAAAATCTGATTCTACTGCTGCATCAGTTACCTGATGTGGAATAGAGTTCCATGTAGTCATGGCTCCATGTAGTACTGTGCACCTCCCATAGTCTGTTCTGGACTTGGGGACTGTGAAGAGACCTCTGATGGCATGTCTTGTGGGGTATGCATGGGTGTCTGAGCTGTGAGCTAGTAGTTTAAATAAGACCGCTCAGTGCATTCAACATGTCAATACTTCACACAAATACAAGTAGTGATGAAATCAATCTCTCTACTTTGAGCCAGGAGAGATTGACATGCATATTATTCATGGCAGCTCTCCTGGCACATTTAAGAGCTCGCCGTGCTGCCCTGTTTGTGGCACCTGACCACACGACTGAACAGTAGTCTAGGTGCGACAACTAGGGGCCTGTAGGACCTGCCTTTGTTGATAGTGTTGTTAAGAAGGCAGACCAGCACTTTATTATAGATGTAGAAGTGATAAGCTCGTCTGTTACATCATTAACTGACCGTGTGTCTGTCTAAAGGTATTGAAGATGCGTTCAAGACAGCCGCCACTGAGGTCAGTCTGCTGGCTGGAACCAATGAGTTCAACGCTACAGAGCTCTTTGGTGTCGGTAAGATTCTTCCCTCTTTACTCTTTTTATTTTCATCAGATTCATCCCTCTAGCTATGTGTCAGGTTCTTCAAACGTGATTCTATTTAGCATTAGTGTCCAACTCAGGGTTGGGATCCCATGTCTATACAGTCAATTCCATGTCTATACAGTCAATTCCATGTCTATTCAGTCAATTCCATGTCTATTCAGTCATTTCCATGTCTATTCAGTCAATTCCATGTCTATTCAGTCAATTCCATGTCTATTCAGTCAGTTCCATGTCTATTCAGTCAGTTCCATGTCTATTCAGTCAGTTCCATGTCTATTCAGTCAGTGCCATGTCTTTTCCTGGTCCCAATAACACACTGTGATCTGGTTCCAATAACATGCTCTGTGATCTGGTCCCAATAGCACACTCTGCTCTGTGATCTGGTCCCAATAGCACACTCTGCTCTGTGATCTGGTCCCAATAACACGCTCTGCCATCTGGTCCCAATAACACGCTCTGCCATCTGGTCCCAATAACACGCTCTGCCATCTGGTCCCAATAACACGCTCTGCCATCTGGTCCCAATAACACACTTGGCCATCTGGTCCCAATAACCTCAGCATGGAGAAACAGGCACATCTTTGTTTTGCTACAACCTTAACATGCTGCACATAGCAACCCAGCAATAACGCCTGCAAAATATGTCTACGGGACCAATACGAATATGCACATTGTTACGTCAAACCAATAAAGCCAGTTTTTAAATGAAATAAAGGGACCGAGCGAGAGAGGAAGAGAGCGAGAGATCCAGACTAACTAACTCTGTCTCTTCTAGACCCAGACAGCTGTAGGGAGAGATCCAGGCTAACTATGTCTCTTCTAGACCCAGACAGCTGTAGGGAGAGATCCAGGCTAACTATGTCTCTTCTAGACCCAGACAGCTGTAGGGAGAGATCCAGGCTAACTATGTCTCTTCTAGACCCTGACAGCTGTAGGGAGAGATCCAGAATAACTAACTCTTTCTCTTCTAGACCCAGACAGCTGTAGGGAGAGATCCAGACTAACTCTGTCTCTAATGTCTTCTAGACACAGACAGCTGTAAGGATAGATCCAGGCTAACTCTGTCTCTGTCTCTAATGTCTTCTAGACCCAGACAGCTGTAGGGAGAGATCCAGGCTAACTCTGTCTCTGTCTCTAATGTCTTCTAGACCCCGACAGCTGTAGGGAGAGATCCAGGCTAACTCTGTCTCTGTCTCTAATGTCTTCTAGACACAGACAGCTGTAAGGATAGATCCAGGCTAACTCTGTCTCTGTCTCTAATGTCTTCTAGACCCAGACAGCTGTAGGGAGAGATCCAGGCTAACTCTGTCTCTGTCTCTAATGTCTTCTAGACCCAGACAGCTGTAGGGAGAGATCCAGGCTAACTCTGTCTCTGTCTCTAATGTCTTCTAGACCCAGACAGCTGTAGGGAGAGATCCAGGCTAACTCTGTCTCTAATGTCTTCTAGACACAGACAGCTGTAGGGAGAGATCCAGACTAACTCTGTCTCTAATGTCTTCTAGACACAGACAGCTGTGAACGCTGGATGAACTGTAAGTCTGAGTTCCTGAAGAAATACATGACCAAGGTCTCCAACGACCTCCCCAGCTGCCCCTGCTCCTACCCCACCGAGGTGGCCTACAGCACGGCCGACGTCCCCGACCCCACCACACACCGGGACTTCCGCTGGAAAGACGCCAGCGGCCCCAAGGAGAAACTAGAGATCTACAAACCCACGGCCCGGTACTGCATCCACTCTATGTTAACTCTAGAGTCCACTACTCTGGCCGCACAGCACTGCTGCTACAATGACAACATGAAGCTCATCACCCGGGGTAAAGGAGCAGGAACACCCAACCTCATCAGCAATGAGTTCTCTGCTGACCTCCACTACAAGGTCGACGTCCTGCCCTGGATCATCTGTAAGGGGGACTGGAGTCGCTATAACCAGGTCAGGCCTCCTAACAACGGGCAGAAGTGCCCAGACAACCCCCTGGATGAGGATTACCTCAAACAAGTTGAGGAGGCATGGGAGTTTTAGAGCTGGAGAGATGAACATATTAAGGGAAAAAACATATGAAATATTTGTATGAATCTTGTACTTCAATTGCTGCTTCAAACCATCCAAGGCTAGAGTCTAAATGAACAGGTCTGTCTGTTGATATCAGCCAACGTGATAAAGAGACAACGTATTGCTCACATGGACACATCATTGTCCTCAACAGAGACTATGGACTTTATTTTAATAAAACCTAACTCAATGGTAAATCTAACCACTGTCGCTAGGGCTACAGGTTCGGGGGCGTGTCAGAAATATTTTTGGCTATTTTCATAACCAGAATTATTGTCTCAGTAGCAGGAGGTGGTGCATAAGGGCTGGGTTTTGATAGCAGGCGGTGGTGCATAAGGGCTGGGTTTTGATAGCAGGCGGCGGTGCATAAGGGCTGGGTTTTGATGGCAGGCGGTGGTGCATAAGGGCTGGGATTTGATGAATAAACAAGTTGATGCTACAGAATGTCGAAGGCTTGTTGACTCCTCACTGGCCAATCAGAATGGGCTCCATGCTAAATTATGTGGTTTCTTCAAGCTGTGTATTTATGGTATTTTATGTATTGTCATTAACTCCAATGTTCGTCCGTTATAGTTTGTTAAAGAGCCTACAGAAACAAAACATACTAAACATAGTACATTTGTAGTAAATGTTTTTGAACAGTAATTGCTTCAATATGCAAATATATTGTTAACATAGCATTCACACTGATATACAGAGAACGTATGTGAACCCTTTGAATGACCTGGATTTCTGCATAAATTGGTCATAGATTTGATCTGATCTTCATCTAGGTCACAACAATAGACAAACACAGTCTGCTTAAACTAATAACATACAAAGAATGATACGTTGTCATGTCTTTATTAATCACAATGTGTAAACATTCACAGTGGAGGGTGGGGAAAAGTATGAGACCCTTTGTATTTAATAACTGGTTGACCCTCCTTCGGCAGCAATAACCTCAACCAAACATTTTCTGTAGTTGCAGATCAGACCTGCAAAACGGCCAGGAGGAATTTTGGACCATTCCTCTTTACTCTTAACCTCCTTACCATCAGCCAAACACAGTATCATAACACGACCTCCTTACCATCAGCCAAACACAGTATCATAACACAGTCTCCTTACCATCAGCCAAACACAGTATCATAACACAGTCTCCTTACCATCAGCCAAACACAGTATCATAACACAGCCTCCTTACCATCAGCCAAACACAGTATCATAACACAGCCTCATTACCATCAGCCAAACACAGTATCATCATAACAGTCTCCTTACCATCAGCCAAACACAGTATCATAACACAGTCTCCTTACCATCAGCCAAACACAGTATCATAACACAGTCTCCTTACCATCAGCCAAACACAGTATCATAACACAGTCTCCTTACCATCAGCCAAACACAGTATCATAACACAGTCTCCTTACCATCAGCCAAACACAGTATCATAACAGTCTCCTTACCATCAGCCAAACACAGTATAATCACAACACACCCTCCTTACCATCAGCCAAACACAGTATCATAACAGTCTCCTTACCATCAGCCAAACACAGTATAATCACAACACACCCTCCTTACCATCAGCCAAACACAGTATCACAACACAGTCTCCTTACCATCAGCCAAACACAGTATCATCATAACACAGCCTCCTTACCATCAGCCAAACACAGTATCATCACAACACAGCCTCCTTACCATCAGCCAAACACAGTATCATCACAACACAGCCTCCTTACCGCCAGCCAAGCACAGAGCCTTCATTTGTATGATATATGCCTCTGTAATGATCAATGTAATGATTAAAAGTAAAACTGTATAATGGATTTTGCAAATATTCTGTCTGATAATTCTTTAAGTTTTGGGGTTAAAAAGGACAGCTTGATGTAGATTCAGAAAAAAATTGTAGATTTTTATGTTATTTTAAATTGTTTCTGATTGGTCAAAAGGAGAACTCTGGTATCTCCATTGCCCAATTGGACACTATGTTTTGAGTGACACCCACCCTGACCCATCAGAAGCTATAGAGAGACACCCCTGACCTATCAGAATCGGAAAGGGTCTCTGTGCTGTGGATAATACAGTTATCCTATTGGAGCTGAGTGTATAGGGGAGGAGCAACATCAGAACCCAGAAACAAATCTTGTGTGTTAGCTATGACATGCATGTTAAGTCTGTCAAGAGTGAATTATCATGACCACGGCTCCCATCGAGAACCTGTGGCGGGATGGGTGACCATTCTACTAGTTTCCCACTGCCAGACATAACACACAGACTGGCTGTGGTCAGGGCTAGCTTTCTACCGCCCTCTCCTAAAGGTGACTTGGGCAGATATATGATATTCCGGGTCCCATATGTGATTATACACTTGTTTATTTAGAATGCACTTGTTTATTTTTGTTGTTGTTGACGAATCCGATCTGCCCTCCACTCTGCCCTATGGATCTGCCCTCCACTCTACCCTATGGATCTGCTCTCCACTCTGCCCTATGGATCTGCCCTCCACTCTGCCCTATGGATCTGCCCTCCACTCTGCCCTATGGATCTGCCCTCCACTCTGCCCTATGGATCTGCCCTCCATGCCCTGCCCTCCACTCTGCCCTATGGATCTGCCCTCCACTCTACCCTATGGATCTGCCCTCCACTCTGCCCTATGGATCTGCCCTCCACTCCCTCCACTCTACCCTATGGATCTGCCCTCCACTCTGCCCTATGGATCTGCCCTCCACTGCCCTCCACTCTGCCCTATGGATCTGCCCTCCCTCTGCCCTCTGCCCTATGGATCTGCCCTCCACTCTGCCCTATGGATCTCTCCACTCCCTATGGATCTGCCTCCACTCTGCCCTATCCATCTGCCCTCCACTCTGCCCTATGGATCTGCCCTCCACTCTGCCCTATGGATCTGCCCTATGGATCAGCCCTCCACTCTACCCTTTGGATCTGCCCTCCACTCTGCCCTCCACTCTGCCCTATGGATCTGCCCTCCACTCTGCCCTCCATCTGCCCTCCACTCTGCCCTATGGATCTGCCCTCCACTCTGCCCTATGGATCTGCCCTCCACTCTGCCCTCCACTCTGCCCTCCACTCTACCCTATGGATCTGCCCTCCACTCTACCCTATGGATCTGCTCTCCACTCTGCCCTCCACTCTACCCTATGGATCTGCCCTCCACTCTGGATCTGCCCTCCATGGATCTGCCCTCCACTCTGCCCTATGGATCTGCCCTCCACTCTGCCCTATGGATCTGCCTCCACTCTGCACTCCACTCTGCCCTCCACTCTGCCCTATGGATCTGCCCTCCACTCTGCCCTGTGGATCTGCCCTATGGATCAGCCCTCCACTCTGCCCTCCATCTACCCTTGGATCTGCCCTCCATCTCTACCCTCCACTCTGCCCTATGGATCTGCCCTCCACTCTCAGCCCTCCCCTCTGCCCTCCACTCTGCCCTCCATCTGCCCTCCACTCTACCCTATGGATCTGCCCTCCACTCTACCCTATGGATCTGCCTCCACTCTGCCCTATGGATCTGCTCTCCACTCTGCCCTCCACTCTGCCCTATGGATCTGCTCTCCACTGTGCTCTCCACTCTACCCTATGCATCTGCCCTCCACTCTGCCCTCCACTCTGCCCTATGGATCTGCCCTCCACTCTACCCTCCACTCTACCCTATGGATCTGCCCTCCACTCTACCCTCCACTCTACCCTATGGATCTGTCCTCCACTCTACCCTATGGATCTGCCCTCCACTCTACCCTATGGATCTGCTCTCCACTCTGCCCTATGGGTCTGCTCTCCACTCTGCCCTATGGATCTGCCCTCCACTCTGCCCTCCACTCTGCCCTGTGGATCTGCCCTATGGATCTGCCCTCCACTGCCCTATGGATCTGCCTCCACTCTGCCCTATGGATCTGCCCTCCACTCTGCCCTATGGATCTGCTCTCCACTCTACCCTATGGATCTGCTCTCCACTCTGCCCTATGGATCTGCTCTCCACTCTACCCTATGGATCTGCTCTCCACTCTGCCCTATGGATCTGCTCTCCACTCTACCCTATGGATCTGCTCTCCACTCTGCCCTATGGGTCTGCTCTCCACTCTGCCCTATGGATCTGCTCTCCACTCTGCCCTCCACTCTGCCCTATGGATCTGCTCTCCACTGTCTCTCCACTCTACCCTATGCATCTGCCCTCCACTCTACCCTATGGATCTGCCCTCTACTCTACCCTATGGATCTGCTCTCCACTCTACCCTATGGATCTGCTCTCCACTCTACCCTATGGATCTGCCCTCCACTCTACCCTATGGATCTGCCCTCCACTCTACCCTATGGATCTGCCCTCCACTCTGCCCTATGGATCTGCCCTCCACTCTGCCCTATGGATCTGCCCTCCACTCTGCCCTATGGATCTGCCCTCCACTCTGCCCTGTGGATCTGCCCTGGATCTGCCTCTCCACTCTGCACTCCACTCTACCCTCCACTCTGCCCTATGGATCTGCCCTCCACTCTGCCCTGTGGATCTGCCCTTGGATCTGCCCTCCCCAGCCCTCCACTCTGCCCTCCATCTGCCCTCCACTCTACCCTATGGATCTGCCCTCCACTCTGCCCTATGGATCTGCTCTCCACTCTGCCCTCCACTCTGCCCTATGGATCTGCTCTCCCTGTGCTGCCCTCCACTCTCTCACTCTACCCTATGCCCATCTGCCCTCCACTCTACCCTCCACTCTGCCCTATGGATCTGCCCTCCACTCTGCCCTATGGATCTGCCCTCCACTCTACCCTATGGATCTGCTCTCCACTCTGCCCTATGGGTCTGCTCTCCACTCTACCCTATGGATCTGCCCTCCACTCTGCCCTCCACTCTGCCCTGTGGATCTGCCCTATGGATCTGCCCTCCACTCTGCCCTATGGATCCGCTCTCCACTCTGCCCTATGGATCTGCCCTCCACTCTAACTCCCTATGGATCTGCCCTCCACTCTACCCTATGGATCTGCCCTCCACTCTACCCTATGGATCTGCTCTCCACTCTACCCTTTGGATCTGCCCTCCACTCTACCCTATGGATCTGCCCTCCACTCTGCCCTATGGATCTGCCCTCCACTCTACCCTATGGATCTGCTCTCACTCTACCCTATGGATCTGCTCTCCACTCTACCCTATGGATCTGCCCTCCACTCTACCCTATGGATCTGCCCTCTTCTCTACCCTATGGATCTGCTCTCCACTCTACCCTATGGATCTGCCCTCCACTCTGCCCTATGGATCTGCCCTCCACTTTACCCTATGGATCCGCTCTCCACTCTGCGCTTCACTCTGCCCTCCACTCTGCCCTATGGATCTGCCCTCCACTCTGCCCTATGGATCTGCCCTCCACTCTGCCCTCCACTCTGCCGCTATGGATCTGCTCTCCACTCTGCCTCCACTCTGCCCTCCACTCTGCCCTATGGATCTGCCCTATGGATCTGCCCTCCACTCTGCCCTATGGATCTGCCCTCCACTCTGCCCTATGGATCTGCCCTCCACTCTACCCTATGGATCTGCCCTCCACTCTACCCTATGGATCTGCCCTCCACTCTGCCCTATGGATCTGCTCTCCACTCTGCCCTATGGATCTGCCCTATGGATCTGCCCTCCACTCTGCCCTATGGATCTGCCCTCCACTCTGCCCTATGGATCTGCTCTCCACTCTGCCCTCCACTCTGCCCTGTGGATCTGCCCCCTATGGATCTGCCCTCCACTCTGCCCTCCACTCTACCCTATGGATCTGCCCTCCACTCTACCCTATGGATCTGCCCTCCACTCTGCCCTATGGATCTGCTCTCCACTCTGCCCTATGGATCTGCCCTATGGATCTGCCCTCCACTCTGCCCTCCACTCTGCCCTATGGATCTGCCCTCCACTCTGCCCTATGGATCGCTCTCCACTCTGCCCTCCCTCTGCCCTGTGGATCTGCCCTATGGATCTGCCCTCCACTCTGCTCTCCACTCTGCCCTATGGATCTGCCCTCCACTCTGCCCTATGGATCTGCCCTCCACTCTGCCCTATGGATCTGCCCTCCACTCTACCCTATGGATCTGCCCTCCACTCTACCCTATGGATCTGCCCTCCACTCTGCCCTATGGATCTGCCCTCCACTCTACCCTATGGATCTGCCCTCCACTCTACCCTATGGATCTGCCCTCCACTCTGCCCTATGGATCTGCCCTCCACTCTGCCCTATGGATCTGCCCTATGGATCTGCCCTCCACTCTGCCCTCCACTCTGCCCTATGGATCTGCCCTCCACTCTGCCCTATGGATCCGCTCTCCACTCTGCCCTATGGATCAGCCCTCCATTCTGCCCTCCACATCTGCCCTCCACTCTGCCCTATGGATCTGCCCTCCACTCTGCCCTATGGATCTGCCCTCCACTCTGCCCTCTGCCCTCCATCTCTACCCTCCACTCTGCGCTATGGATCAGCCCTCCACTCTGCCCTCCACTCTGCCCTATGGATCTGCCCTCCATTCTGCCCTATGGACTCTGCCCTCCACTCTGCCCTATGGATCTGCCCTCCACTCTGCCCTCCACTCTGCCCTGTGGATCTGCCCTCCACTCTGCCCTGTGGATCTGCCCTCCACTCTGCCCTATGGATCTGCCCTCCACTCTGTCCTATGGATCTGCTCTCCACTCTGCCCTATGGATCTGCCCTATGGATCTGCCCTCCACTCTGCCCTCCACTCTGCCCTGGATCTGCCCTCCACTCTGGATCCCTCCACTCTGCCCTATGGATCTGCCCTCCACTCTGCCCCCCATCTGCCCTCCACTCTACCCTCCCTCTACCCTCCACTCTCCCCTATGGATCTGCCCTCCACTCTGCCCTCCACTCTGCCCTCCACTCTGTCCTATGGATCTGCCCTCCACTCTGCCTTCCACTCTGCCCTCCACTCTGCCCTCCACTCTGCCCTATGGATCTGCCCTCCACTCTGCCCTATGGATCTGCCCTCCACTCTGCCCTCCACTCTGCCCTATGGATCTGCCCTCCACTCTGCCCTCCACTCTGCCTTATGGATCTGCCCTCCACTCTGCCCTCCACTCTGCCCTATGGATCTGCCCTCCACTCTGCCCTCCACTCTGCCCTATGGATCTGCCCTCCTCTCTGCCCTCCACTCTGCCCTATGGATCTGCCCTCCACTCTGCCCTATGGATCTGCCCTCCACTCTGTCCTATGGATCTGCCCTCCACTCTGCCCTCCACTCTGCCCTCCACTCTGCCCTATGGATCTGCCCTCCACTCTGCCCTATGGATCTGCCCTCCACTCTGCCCTCCATCTGCCCTCCACTCTGCCCTCCACTCTGCCCTATGGATCTGCCCTCCACTCTGCCTTCCACTCTGCCCTATGGATCTGCCCTCCACTCTCTGCCCTCCACTCTGCCCTATGGATCTGCCCTCCACTCTGCCCTATGGATCTGCCCTCCACTCTGCCCTATGGATCTGCCCTCCACTCTGCCCTATGGATCTGCCCTCCACCTGCCCTATGGACTCTGCCCTATGGATCTGCCCTCCACTCTGCCCTATGGATCTGCCCTCCACTCTGCCCTATGGATCTGCCCTCCACTCTGCCCTATGGATCTGCCCCCTATGGATCTGCCCTCCACTCTGCCCTCCACTCTGCCCTCCACTCTGCCCTATGGATCTGCCCTCCACCTATGGATCTGCCCTCCACTCTGCCCTTCCCTCTGCCCTCCACTCTGCCCTCCACTCTGCCCTATGGATCTGCCCTCCACTCTGCCCTCCACTCTGCCTTATGGATCTGCCCTCCACTCTGCCTTATGGATCTGCCCTCCACTCTGCCTTATGGATCTGCCCTCCACTCTGCCCTATGGATCTGCCCTCCACTCTGCCCTCCACTCTGCCCTATGGATCTGCCCTCCACTCTGCCCTCCACTCTGCCCTATGGATCTGCCCTCCACTCTGCCCTATGGATCTGCCCTCCACTCTGCCCTCTGCCCTCCACTCTGCCCTCCACTCTGCCCTATGGATCTGCCCTCCACTCTGCCCTATGGATCTGCCCTCCACTCTGTCCTATGGATCTGCCCTCCACTCTGCCCTGGATCTGCCCTCTATGGATCTGCCCTCCACTCTGCCCTATGGATCTGCCCTCCACTCTGCCCTATGGATCTGCCCTCCACTCTGTCCTATGGATCTGCCCTCCACTCTGCCCTCCACTCTGCCCTATGGATCTGCCCTCCACTCTGCCCTATGGATCTGCCCTCCACTCTGCCCTCCACTCTGCCCTATGGATCTGCCCTCCACTCTGCCCTCCACTCTGCCCTATGGATCTGCCCTCCACTCTGCCCTATGGATCTGCTCCACTCTGCCCTATGGATCTGCCCTCCACTCTGCCCTGGATCTGCCCTCCACTCTGCCCTATGGATCTGCCCTCCACTCTGCCCTATGGATCTGCCCTCCACTCTCCACCCTATGGATCTGCCCTCCACTCTGCCCTATGGATCTGCCCTCCCTCTGGATCTGCCCTATGGATCTGCCCTCCACTCTGCCCTATGGATCTGCCCTCCACTCTGCCCTATGGATCTGCCCTCCACTCTGCCCTCCACTCTGCCCTATGGATCTGCCCTCCACTCTGCCCTCCATGGATCTGCCCTCCTCTCTGCCCTCCACTCTGCCCTATGGATCTGCCCTCCACTCTGCCCTATGGATCTGCCCTCCACTCTGTCCTATGGATCTGCCCTCCACTCTGCCCTCCACTCTGCCCTCCACTCTGCCCTATGGATCTGCCCTCCACTCTGCCCTATGGATCTGCCCTCCACTGCCCTGGATCTGCCCTCCACTCTGCCCTATGGATCCACTCTGCCCTCCACTCTGCCCTATCCATCTCTGCCCTCCATGGATCTACCCCTCCACCCCTGCCCTCCACTCTGCCCTCCACTCTGGATCTGCCCTCCACTCTGCCCTATGGATCTGCCCTCCACTCTGCCCTATGGATCTGCCCTCCACTCTGCCCTATGGATCTGCCCTCCACTCTGCCCTATGGATCTGCCCTCCACTCTGCCCTATGGATCTGCCCTCCACTCTGCCCTCCACTCTGCCCTCCACTCTGCCCTATGGATCTGCCCTCCACTCTGCCCTCCACTCTGCCCTATGGATCTGCCCTCCACTCTGCCCTATGGATCTGCCCTCCACTCTGCCCTATGGATCTGCCCTCCACTCTGCCCTATGGATCTGCCCTCCACTCTGCCCTATGGATCTGCCCTCCACTCTGCCCTCCACTCTGCCCTCCACTCTGCCCTAGATCTGCCCTCCATCTGCCCTCCCATGGATCTGCCCTCCCTCTGCCCTCCACTCTGCCCTCCACTCTGCCCTATGGATCTGCCCTCCACTCTGCCCTCCACTCTGCCCTATGGATCTGCCCTCCACTCTGCCCTATGGATCTGCCCTCCACTCTGCCCTATGGATCTGCCCTCCACTCTGCCCTATGGATCTGCCCTCCACTCTGCCCTATGGATCTGCCCTCCACTCTGCCCTATGGATCTGCCCTCCACTCTGCCCTCCACTCTGCCCTATGGATCTGCCCTCCACTCTGCCCTATGGATCTGCCCTCCACTCTGCCCATGGATCTGCCCTCCACTCTGCCCTATGGATCTGCCCTCCACTCTGCCCTATGGATCTGCCCTCCACTCTGCCCTATGGATCTGCCCTCCACTCTGCCCTATGGATCTGCCCTCCACTCTGCCCTCCATCTGCCCTCCACTCTGCCCTATGGATCTGCCCTCCACTCTGCCCTATGGATCTGCTCCACCTCCACTCTGCCCTCCACACTCTGCCCTATGGATCTGCCCTCCACTCTGCCCTATGGATCTGCCCTCCACTCCCTCCACTCTGCCCTATGGATCTGCCCTCCACTCTGCCCTATGGATCTGCCCCTCTCTGCCCTATGGATCTGCCCTCCATCTGCCCTCCACTCTGCCCTATGGATCTGCCCTCCACTCTGCCCTATGGATCTGCCCTCCACTCTGCCCTATGGATCTGCCCTCCACTCTGCCCTATGGATCTGCCCTCCACTATGGATCTGCCCTCCACTCTGCCCTATGGATCTGCCCTCCACTCTGCCCTATGGATCTGCCCTCCACTCTGCCCTATGGATCTGCCCTCCACTCTGCCCTATGGATCTGCCCCTATGGATCTGCCCTCCACTCTGCCCTATGGATCTGCCCTCCACTCTGCCCTATGGATCTGCCCTGCCCTATGGATCTGCCCTATGGATCTGCCCTCCACTCTGCCCTATGGATCCCTCCACTCTGCCCTCCACTCTGCCCTATGGATCTGCCCTCCACTCTGCCCTCCACTCTGCCCTGCCCTATGGATCTGCCCTCCACTCTGCCCTATGGATCTGCCCTCCACTCTGCCCTATGGATCTGCCCTCCACTCTGCCCTCCACTCTGCCCTATGGATCTGCCCTCCACTCTGCCTTATGGATCTGCCCTCCACTCTGTCCTATGGATCTGCTCTCCAGACCAATATCTCCGGTGTAAAACAAAGCTGCATCTATTTTCTAAAGTATTTATTGAGCTGTCCCTTCATTTACCAGTGTTGGGTGTGCTTATTATGGTCTCTGATTAGTTAATGGTTGAATGCTGACTTGGGATGCATCTAGAAACACTCAAGTCAGAAACACCTAGCAACACTCAAACTTTAGCTTAAATCATTGTTTAATGTCGATCTTTGTGCCAAAGCCCCTCATCTCAAGTTAGGATTCAGCCCAGTAATAGAGGATGCAATATGTCAATGCAGTTGTTGTGATATACATTTTTTTAAATAAGAAAACATGAAGTAGCATTTCAGAGAAAACGTGCATCCTATCTTTATGCTTTAATGTTTGTTGTGCCTGTCGACATGTGACATGAAATCCACACAGAGACTGACCAGGTGAATCCAGGTGAAAGCTATGATCCCTTATTGATGTCACTTGTTAAATCCACTTCAATCGGTGCAGATGAAGAGGAGGAGAAGAGGATAAAGAATGATTTTTAAGCCTTGAGACATGTATTGTGCATTTGTCATTCAGTGGATGAATGGGCAAGTGCCTTTGAACGGGTATGGTGGTAGGTGCCAGGCGCACCGGTTTGTGTCAAGAACTGCAACGCTGCTTTTCACACTTCCCGTGTGAGAAAGGTCCAGCATCGAAAAGACATCTAGCCAATTTGACACAACTGTTGGAAAGCATTGGAGTCAACATGGGCCAGCATCCCTGTGGAAAGCTTTCAACACCTTGTAGAGGCAGACGACAGGTAGCCTAGTGGTTAGAGCGTCGGGCCTCTAAACATAAGGTTGCTATATCGAATCCCTGAGCTGACAAGGTAAAAATCTGTTGTTCTGCCCCTGAACAGGCAGTTAACCCTCTGTTCCCCGTTAGACCGACATTGTAAAAAATAATTTATTCTTAACTGGCTTGCCTAGTTAAATAAAGGTTAGTTTTTAATATTTTAATTAAGAGTCCATGCCCTGACAAATTGAGGATGTTCTGAGTGCAAAATGGGGAGGATGTAACTCATTGTTATGTCCTTATTGTTTTGTCCACTCAATGTACGTATATATTATTATAAACTGGGTGGTTTGAGCCCTGAATGCTGATTGGCTGACAGGCGTGTTATATCAGACCGTATACCACAGGTATGACAGAATCCTTTATTTTTACATCTCTAATTACGTTGGTAACCAGTTTATAATGAGGTACCTCGGGGGTTTGTGGTATATGGCTAATATACCACGGCTAAGGATACACTCTGTGTTGCATGGAGCATAAGAACAGCCCTTAGCCGCAGTATATCGGCCTTATACCACACCGCCCTGGGCCTGAGTGGTTAACCCATAGTCTAAGCCGGGGGAGGGAGTTCTGCTAAGCTATATGGAATTGTTTTAAGGTCATAATTTAGCTATGTGGTTTTGAATTTGAAGAACCCATTAAAGTATCAAAAATCTATACAAAATTATTTCATGAAAATCATATTTTTGGCCTTACTGCTGTTAGCCCATATGGACGTATTGAATTACAGATTTACTACATTTAACAAGAGATAGTCCCCCCCCCCCCAAATAAAATAACAGTTTGTTCTGAAGTGTCTGACCTATATCAGGAGACACAATAGTTTGTTTAATTATATATATATTTTTACATGTATTTAACCCCATATTTTTGGTACAAAAAAGTCTCCATATATACTTTCACTCATTTTGAAATGGTACTGAGGGACATTCATGGGGGTCTTGTGAGGCCTGTGAACAAAACAGGTGAGTCTCTCACCTATCCACAGAGGGGTCATGTTCTGTGGAGCCTGTGAGGCCTGTGGGGCCTGTGAACAAAACAGGTGAGTCTCTCACCTATCCACAGAGGGGTCATGTTCTGTGGAGCCTGGGGGGCCTGTGGGAGTTCTAGAGCAACACTGACATGTTCCCCTCCACAGAGGGGTCATGTTAGTGTGTAGCCCAAACTGTTGGGACGCTGCAGAGAGAAGTTGGCTGATAGGCTATAATGTCTTCAGACTGGTCCCAAGACGAGCAAAAACGGTTCGGACTCTACGGGCCAATTGTGCGCCGCCCTATGGGACTCCAAATCACAGCCGGTTTGTGATACAGCCTGGAATCGAACCATAGTCTGTAGTGACGACGACTAGCACTAAGATGCAGTGCCTTAGACCGCTGCGCCACTCAGGAGTCCATACATGTGACATCGGCAATGGATCTAGTACAAAGAAACGTATCTCTTAAACTGACGAACATAATGAAACAGGCGACGAAGTCCAGCGCGCTGTCGACTGTGCCACAAAAGCGGGCGGCAGAATCGATATCCTTAGCTTATAAACCCAGAGTCGTTACAGTATTATGCTAAGGGGCGCGGACACCGACTCTAGAGGTTCAATTAGATAGTATATAGCCATAATAATTTGATGTAACAGCATATCAGTGAGGCACAATAACAAGGGTGTAACTCCTGGCATTATAATTTGTTGAAAGGTATTTTACACCAGGATGTTTTGAATCACCTGCTGCTATTCACCTTCCTTCTAATCTGGGGATAATCATCAATAACAAAACCATCCCAAGAAGGCCCAGCGTACAAGACTCCCATTTAGATCCATTCAGTATGAGACGCAGCTGGTCCTTTTTGATAGGATTGTGATATTCTGTAAGGGGGAGGAAGGTGGCCCCCGAAACATAACATGGCTCACACTCTTTATCTTTGGATTGTCTGAGTCATTTCTCTGAGAATGTACACCACACCCACACACACAGTTGGTGCAGGTGGGGCCCTCTGACCATTCCCTGTGATGAAAGAGAACATACCCTCTGTGCTGTAGTCATTGTCTTACAGAAAGCCATTCAATGCTGGCCTCATTCCTTAGAGCCTGCCTGCCTTTAGTGTTGTGTGTCTGAGCCTCAGCTGGGTTGCTGTATCAGGGTCCTGTCTCTCTTGTCACTGCCTTTCGCCAGCAGCAGGTCGCAGCACGTTCCAGCTCTGCGTCACACCCCTCAGGGACGTCTTCCTTCTGCATAACATAACACACACTGTCTTCATTACAGCTCTCTCTTTATTTAGTGTCTCTCTCTTTATGTAGTGGTGTAGTGTCTCTCTTTATGTAGTGTTGTAGTGTCTCTCTTTATGTAGTGTTGTAGTGTCTCTCTTTATGTAGTGTAGTGTCTCTCTTTATGTAGTGGTATAGTGTTGTCTCTGTAGTGTTGTGGTGTTGTCTCTTTATGTAGTGTTGTGGTGTTGTCTCTAGTGTTGTGGTGTTGTCACTTTATGTAGTGGTATAGTGTTGTCTCTTTATGTAGTGGTGTGGTGTCTCTCTCTTTATGTAGTGGTGTAGTGTCTCTCTCTTTATGTAGTGGTGTGGTGACTCTCTTTATGTAGTGGTATAGTGTTGTCTCTTTATGTAGTGGTGTGGTGTCTCTCTCTTTGTAGTGTTGTAGTGTCTCTCTCTTTATGTAGTGGTATAGTGTTGTCTCTTTATGTAGTGGTATAGTGTTGTCTCTTTATGTAGTGGTATAGTGTTGTCTCTTTATGTAGTGGTATAGTGTTGTCTCTTTATGTAGTGGTATAGTGTCTCTCTCTTTTGTAGTGGTGTGTGTTGTAGTGTCTCTCTCTTTATGTAGTGGTGTAGTGTCTCTCTCTTTATGTAGTGTTGTGGTGTCTCTCTTTATGTAGTGTTGTAGTGTCTCTCTCTTTATGTAGTGGTGTGGTGTCTCTCTCTTTATGTAGTGGTGTGGTGTCTCTCTTTATGTAGTGGTGTGGTGTCTCTCTCTTTATGTAGTGGTGTGGTGTCTCTCTCTTTATGTAGTGGTGTGGTGTCTCTCTCTTTATGTAGTGGTGTGGTGTCTCTCTCTTTATGTAGTGGTGTGGTGTCTCTCTCTTTATGTAGTGTTGTAGTGTCTCTCTCTTTATGTAGTGGTATAGTGTTGTCTCTTTATGTAGTGGTATAGTGTCTCTCTCTTTGTAGTGTTGTAGTGTCTCTCTCTTTATGTAGTGGTATAGTGTTGTCTCTTTATGTAGTGGTATAGTGTCTCTCTCTTTATGTAGTGGTATAGTGTTGTCTCTTTATGTAGTGGTGTAGTGTCTCTCTCTTTATGTAGTGGTATAGTGTTGTCTCTTTATGTAGTGGTATAGTGTCTCTCTCTTTATGTAGTGGTATAGTGTCTCTCTTTATGTAGTGTTGTAGTGTCTCTCTTTATGTAGTGGTATAGTGTCTCTCTTTATGTAGTGTTGTAGTGTCTCTCTTTGTGTAGTGGTATAGTGTCTCTCTCTTTATGTAGTGTTGTAGTGTCTCTCTCTTTGTAGTGTTGTGGTGTCTCTCTCTTTATGAAGTGTTGTAGTCTCTCTTTATGTAGTGTTGTAGTGTCTCTCTTTATGTAGTGTTGTAGTGTCTCTCTCTTTATGTAGTGTTGTAGTGTCTCTCTCTTTATGTAGTGTTGTAGTGTCGCTCTATGTAGTGTTGTAGTGTTTCTTGTCGTGATGTGTGTTTTGTACTACATTTTATTCCTCAGTCTCCGTCCCTGCAGGAGGCCTTTTGCCTCGTTAGTAAGAATGTGTTCTTAATTGAATTGCCTAGCTAAATAACAAAACATCAAGAAAAGGGCAACCAGTGGAGAACAAACACCATTGTAAATACAACCCATATTTATCTTGATTGATATTTCCCTTTTGTACTTTAACTATTTGCACATTGTTACAATACTGTATATAGACATAATATAACTCTTGAAATGTCTCTATTCTTTTGAAACTGTTGTGCGTAATGTTTAATGTTAATTTCAGATTCTTCTGGTTATTTCACTTACTTTGAGCGATTTAAACAAATGTTTCCCATGCCAATAAATCCCTTTGAGCGTGAAAATACCTCAACATCGTCTTCAAATTAGATGTCAACAAAATATGTATGTGGCCTGAAAATAACTGCAGCTGTCTGCCAACTATGAATATGTGGGCTGTTTGCAGGACCTGTTTTCCACAGATGTAAGCCATCTATAAATCACAAGGCGTTCTGGTTGGATCTCTTTGTTGCTACACTGTTTCCAGTTGTTTTTCTCTTAAATGTTTTATTCTGTATTGTATTTTCCTGCTCCATGCCAAACTGAGACGTGTCTCTCTGTACACAGATGCATGGCTGAAACTGAGGGTGTGTGTTACTTACTGATCAACTGCATCCTCCAGCTGTGAACATCTTCAGACTGCATTGGCAAAAGATCACTCCTGCACTAGGCTGGATTAGAAGCTCCCCACAACCTCCCACACCCACAGGACAAGACAGGAAGGGAAGACAGGGGTGAGATGTTTATGAATCTATTGTGTTTGAACTCCTTATCCTTTAAATAAAGTGGATATAGGGCTGCTGTTTATGGTTCTACAATGTCACTGGCATCTCAAGAAGCCCCAAAAGACAAGAAAGGGGGCTGATGGGTCGGATGAAATTTCCCTGTTACGATTTGTTTATCTACACCATCTACAGATACAAACAAAACACATCTCAACACACCTCACTATATATCAACACACTTCAACACACCTCAACACACCTCACTATATATCAACACATCTCAACACACCTCACTATATATCAACACACCTCAACACACCTCCATATATATCAACACATCTCAACACACCTCAACACACCTCCATATATATCAACACATCTCAACACACCTCAACACACCTCACTATATATCAACACACTTCAACACACCTCAACACACCTCCATATATATCAACACATCTCAACACACCTCAACACACCTCACTATATATCAACACATCTCAACACATCTCAACACACCTCACTATATATCAACACACTTCAACACACCTCAACACACCTCACTATATATCAACACATCTCAACACACCTCACTATATATCAACACACTTCAACACACCTCAACACACCTCCATATATATCAACACATCTCAACACACCTCAACACACCTCCTATATATCAACACATCTCAACACACCTCAACACACCTCCATATATCAACACATCTCAACACATCTCAACACACCTCCATATATATCAACACACTTCAACACACCTCAACACACCTCCATATATATCAACACATCTCAACACACCTCCATATATATCAACACATCTCAACACACCTCCATATATATCAACACACCTCAACACACCTCCATATATATCAACACATCTCAACACACTTCAACACACCTCCATATATATCAACACATCTCAACACACCTCCATATATATCAACACACCTCAACACACCTCCATTTATATAAACACACCTCAACACACCTCCATATATATCAACACATCTCAACACACCTCCATATATATCAACACATCTCAACACACCTCCATATATATCAACACATCTCAACACACCTCCATATATATCAACACATCTCAACACACCTCAACACACCTCCATATATATCAACACATCTCAACACACCTCCATATATATCAACACATCTCACCTCAACACACACACCTCCATATATATCAACACACCTCCATATATATCAACACACCTCAACACACCTCCATATATATCAACACATCTCAACACACCTCAACACACCTCCATATATATCAACACACCTCAACACACCTCAACACACCTCCATATATATCAACACACCTCAACACACCTCAACACACCTCCATATATATCAACACATCTCAACACACCTCCATATATATCAACACACCTCAACACACCTCAACACACCTCCATATATATCAACACATCTCAACACACCTCAACACACCTCCATATATATCAACACATCTCAACACACCTCCATATATATCAAACACCTCAACACACCTCCATATATATCAACACACCTCCATATATATCAACACATCTCAACACACTTCAACACACCTCAACACACCTCCATATATATCAATACATCTCAATATATATAATCAAAACAACCCGTCTTATCGGCTCTCAACCAATCATGCTATTTTTTTAGCGTTCTTTTGTACATAATGTTGCTGCTACCGTCTCTGATGACCGAGAAGAGCTTCTGGAAATCAGAACTGGGAATATTCACCTCAAATTGGACGAGGAGTTCTTCAATGAGTCGGATGCAACGGATATACCGTAGACCAGGCCCCGATCCCCGTGATTCGCTGGAGAAGGAAACGGAGATTTAGAGGCATTAGATCAGGGTGCCTTGGATCAGGCGATGAGTGGCTAATCTGCCCTTCCCATCCGTACTGTTAGCTAACATTCAATCACTGGAAAATAAATGGGATGAACTGAAAGCACGTATATCCTACTAACGGGACATTAAAAACTGTAATATCTTATGTTTCACCGAGTCGTGGCTGAACGACGACATTGATAACATACAGCTGGCGGGTTTATACACACTACAACACTACATAAAGAGAGACACCACTACATAAAGAGAGAGACACCACTACATAAAGAGAGAGACACCACTACATAGAGAGAGACACCACAACACTACATAAAGAGAGAGACAACACTACATAGAGAGAGAGACACCACTACATAGAGAGAGAGAGACACCACTACATAAAGAGAGAGACAACACTACATACATAGAGAGACAACACTACATAGAGACACAACCACTACATAAAGAGAGAGACACCACAACACTACATAAAGAGAGAGACACCACACACTACATAGAGACAACACTACATAAAGAGAGAGACACTACACCACTACATAAAGAGAGAGACACCACTACATAGAGAGAGACACCACAACACTACATAAAGAGAGAGACAACACTACATAGAGAGAGAGACACCACTACATAGAGAGAGAGAGACACCACTACATAGAGAGAGACAACACTACATACATAGAGAGACACCACTACATAGAGAGAGAGAGACACCACAACACTACATAGAGAGAGAGACACTATACCACTACATAAAGAGAGAGACAACACTACATAGAGAGAGAGACACCACTACATAAAGAGAGAGACAACACTACATAGAGAGAGAGACACCACAACACTACATAAAGAGAGAGACACACTACATAAAGAGAGAGACAACACTACATAGAGAGAGAGACAACACTACATAAAGAGAGAGACAACACTACATAGAGAGTGAGACACTACAACACTACATAAAGAGAGAGACAACACTACATAGAGAGAGACAACACTACATAGAGAGAGAGACAACACTACACTACATAAAGAGATACACTACAACACTACATAAAGAGAGACACTAAAGAGAGAGACACCACACCACTACATAAAGAGAGACACCACAACACTACATAAAGAGAGACACCACTACATAAAGAGAGAGACACCACACATAAAGAGAGACACTGCAACACTACATAAAGAGAGAGACACCACACCACTACATAAAGAGAGACACCACACCACTACATAAAGAGAGAGACACCACAACACTACATAAAGAGAGAGACACCACACCACTACATAAAGAGAGAGACACCACAACACTACATAAAAAGACAGAGACACATAAAAGAGAGACACAACACTACATAAAGAGAGAGGCACCACAACACTACATAAAGAGAGACACCACAACACTACATAAAGAGAGAGACACCACACCACTACATAAAGAGAGAGACACTACAACACTACATAAAGAGAGACACCACAACACTACATAAAGAGAGAGACACCACAACACTACATAATACACCAGCAAGACAGAACAGCAGCCTCCAGGGGCCTATGCATTTATGTAAATAACTGGTGCACAATATCTATGGAAGTCTTGAGGTTTTGCTTGCCTGAGGTAGAGTATCTCATCATAGCTGTTGACCACACTATCTACCTAGAGAGTTGTATCTTTATTTTTCGTAGCTGTCTACATACCACCACAGAGCGAGGTTGGCACTAAAACCACACTAAATTAGCTGTATACCGCCATAAGCAAACAGGAAAACACTTGAGGCGGCGCTCCTAGTGGCCGGGGACTTTAATGCAGGGAAACATATATCAGTTTTACCTAATTTCTATCAGCATGTTAAATGTAAAAAAAACCTCTGGACCACCTTTACTCCACCTTTACTCCACACACAGAGATGTGTCCCTCGCCCTCCATTTGGCAAATCTGACAATAATTCTATCTTCCTGATTCCTGCTTACAAGCACAAATTTAAGCAGGCATCGCCAGTGACTCGGTTTATAAAAAAGTGGTCAGGTGAAGCAGATGCTAAACTACAGATGCTAAACTACAGGACTGTTTTGCTATCACATTTGCTAGCACAGACTGGAAAATGTTCCGGGATTCTTGCGATGGCATTGAGGAGTACACCACATCAGTCACTGGCTTTATCAATAAGTGCATCGAGGACGTCGTCTAACAAACTGTTACAGACTACAAAGGAATCACAGCTGAGAGCTGCCCAGTGACACAAGCCTACCAGTCGAGCTAAATAACTTCTATGCTCGCTTCGAGGCAAGTAATACTGAAACATGCATGAGATTATCAGCTGTTCCGGATGACTGTGTGATCACGCTCTCCGCAGCCGATGTGAGTAAGACCTTTAAACAGGTAAACATTCACAAGGTCGCAGGGCCAGACGGATTACCAGGACCGGTACTCAGAGCATGCGCTGACCAACTGGCAAGTGTCTTCACTGACATTTTCAACCTCTCCCTGAACGAATCTGTAATACCAACATGTTGTAAGCAGACCACCATAATCCCTGTGACCAAGAATGTAACCTGCCTAAATGACTACCGACCCATAGCCCTCACATCTGTAGCCATGAAATGCTTTGAAAGGCAGTCATGGGTCACATCAACACCATTATCCCAGAAACCCTAGACCCACTCCAATTTGTACACCGCACCAACAGATCCACAGATGACGCAATCTCTATTGCACTCCACACTGCCCTTTCCCACGTGGACAAAAGGAACACCAATGTGAGAATGCTATTCATTGACTACAACTCAGCGTTCAACACCATCGTGCCCACAAAGCCCATCACTAAGGACCCTGTGAATAAATGCCTCTCTCTGCAGCTGGATCCTGGACTTCCTGATGGGCCGCCCCCAGGTGGTATGGGTAGGCAACAACACGTCTGCCACACTGGGGCCCCTTAGGAGTTGGAACTTGGTCCCCTTCTGTACTCCCTGTTCACCCACAACTGCGTGGCCAAGCACGACTCCAACATAATCATTAAGTTTGCTGAACACACAACAGTGGTAGGCCTGATTACCGACAATGATGAGATATCAACCTCTCCCTCAATGTGAGCAAGACAAATGAGCTGATCGTGGACTACAGGAAAAGGCGGACCGAACAGGCCCCCATTAACATTGACTGGGCTGGAGCGGGTTGAGAGTTTCAAGTTCCTTAGTGTCCACATCACCAACGAACTATCATGGTCCAAACACATCAACACAGTCGTGAAGAAGGCACGACAACACCCTTTCCCCTTAGGAGACTGAAAAGATTTGGGTCCCAAAAAGTTCTCCATCGAGAGCATCCTGACGGGTTGCATCACCGCCTGGTATGGTAATTGCTCGGCATCTGACCATCAGGCGCTACAGAGGGTAGTGTGTACGGACCAGTACATCACTGAGGCCAAGCTTCCTGCCATCCAGGACCTATATACTCGGCGGTGTCAGAGGTAAGCCCCAAAAATTGTCAAAGACTCCAATCACCCTAGTCATGGACTGTTCTCTCTGCTAACACATAAAGCGGTACCAAGTCTAGGACCAAAAGGCTCCTTAACAGCTTCTACCCCCAAGCCATAAGACTGCTGAACAATTAATCAAGTGGCCACCCAGACAATTTACAAAGTATTTACACTGCTGCTACTAGCTGTTTATTGTACCCCTGCACATTGACTCGGTACCGGTACCCCCCTGCATACACAGTTGAAGTCAGAAGTTTAGATACACCTTAGCCAAATACATTTAAACTCAGTTTTTCACAATTCCTAGTAAAGATTCCCTGTCTTAGGTCAGTTAGGATCACCACTTTATTTTAAGAATGTGAAATGTCAGAATAATAGTAGAGAGAATGATTTATTTCAACTTTTATTTCTTTCATCAAATTCCCAGTGGGTCAGAAGTTTACATACACTCAATTAGTATTTGATAGCATCGCCTTTAAATTGTTTAACTTGGGTCACACGTTTCAGGTAGCCTTCCACAAGCTTCCCACAATAAGTTGGGTGAATTTTGACACATTCCTCCCGACAGAGCTGGTGTAACTGAGTCAGGTTTGTAGGCCTCCTTGCTCGCACACGCTTTTTTCAATTCTGCCCACAAATTTTCTTTAGGATTGAGGTCAGGGCTTTGTGATGGCCACTCCAAGACTTTGTTGTCCTTAATAAGCCATTTGGACACAACTTTGGAACTATGCTTGGGGTCATTGTACATTTGGAAGACCCATTTGCGACCAAGCTTTAATTTCCTGACTGATGTCTTGGGATGTTGCTTCAATATATAACAATTTTTCTCCCTCATGATGCCATCTATTTTGTGAAGTGCACCAGGCCCTCCTACAGCAAAGCACCCTCACAACATGACCCCGTGCTTCAAGGTTGGGATGGTGTTCTTCGGCTTGCAAGCCTCTTCCTTTTTCCTCCAAACATAATGATGGTCATTATGACCAAACAGTTCTATTTTGTTTCATCAGACCAGAGGACATTTCTCCAAAAAGTATGATCTTTGTCCCCATGTGCAGTTGCAAACCGTAATCTTTTTATTTATAGATACTTTTTCACGTGTTTCCTCCAGCATCTTCACAAGATCCTTTGCTGTTGTTCTGGGATTGATTTGCACTTTTTGCACCAGAGAATGAAGGTAGGTCTTGAAATACATCCACAGGTACACCTCCAATTGACTCAAATGATGTCAATTAGCCTATCAGAAGCTTCTAAAGCCATGACATCATTTTTTGGAATTGTCCAAGCTGTTTAAAGGCACAGTCAACTTGTTGTATGTAAACATCTGACCCACTGGAATTGTGATACAGTGAATTATAAGTGAAATAATCTGTCTGTAAACAATCGTTGGAAAAGTTACTTGTGTCCTGCACGAAGTAGATGCCCTAACCGACTTGCCAAACCTATAGTTTGTTAATAAGAAATTATTGGAGTGACTGAAAAAACGAGTTTTAATGACTCCAACTCAACTTTATGTAAACTTCCGACTTCAACTGTAGCCTCATTTAATGTTATTTTATTGTCTTACTTGAAAGCATTTTTTTAAACTTTAGTTTATTTGGTAAATATTTTCTTACCTCTATTTCTTGAACTACATTGTTGGTTAAGGGCATTTCACGGTACATTTCACCTGTTGAATTTGGCGTATGTGACAAATAAAGTTTGATGTAAATAGTATAAAACTGAGAATGTGTGTGTGTGTGTGTGTGTGACATCCAGCCACGGAGGGGATGGAGGAAACACTGCCGACTTGTGAAGCGTGCTGGCGGCGACCGCAGCAACAGAACGAGGAAACTAAAAAGTCAACAGAGACCAACGTATGAAGACAGACTAGCATATTAACTGGACCGGAGAGAGAGAGAGAAGGGAGGAGGAGAGAGAAGGGAGGAGAAGGAGAGAGGGGAGGAGAAGGGAGGAGGAGAGAGAGGGGAGGGTAAAGAGGACCAAGCAGAGAACTCCTCTCCCTGTAGCAGAACTCAGAACCCAAATTATTGTTTTTCAGCTTCGTTTGATGAGAATGCCTTTCAAGTTTTGGGGGAAATTCAAAACATGTGTTCTGGAAGACACATTTAGAATGCGTACCAAATGACCCCTACCCCTATATAGTGCACTACTTTTGACCATATCCCCGAGGGGCCCTGATTCACAATAGTACACTTTAAAGGGATATAGGGTGTCATTAGGAACGCAGGCTTTTCTTCTACATCTATCCTCATAAGGAAAGAGTTTGATGTCGACTCAGGTGAAAGGAATAGCCAACTAGAGGATGATGGCGCAGGGGGTGACAACATCTAGAGGGCATTTAACTCATGATTAACAGATGATCCCAAAATAATAGCAGGGTATTTAGGGATGAAAATAAGAAGGAAGGAAGATCATGGTTTGTCCTTCAGTCTGAAACACTATACTAGACCCAGACCTTTGACCCTGACCCAGACTCTAGACCCAGACCATAAAACGATTGCCTGGCATGACTCCAACACCATCATTAAGTTTACAGATGACACAACAGTGGTAGGCCTGATCATAGACAACGATGAGACAGCCTGTAGGGAGGAGGTCAGAGACCTGGCCGGGTGGTGTCAGAATAACAACCTATCCCTCAATGTAACCAAGACTAAGGAGATGATTGTGGACTACAGGAAAAGGAGCACCGAGCACGCCCCCATTCTCATCGACGGGGATGTAGTGGAGCAGGTTGAGATCTTCAAGTTCCTCGGTGTCCACATCAACAACAAACTAGAATGGTCCAAACAGTCATGAAGAGGGCACGACAAAGCCTATTCCTACTCAGGAAACTAAAAAGATTTGGCATGGGTCCTGAGATCCTCAAAAGGTTCTACAGCTGCACCATGGTTGCATCACTGCATGGTACGGCAATTGCTCGGCCTCTGACCTCAAGGCACGACAGAGGGTAGTGCGTATGGCCCAGTACATCACTGGGGCTAAGCTGCCTGCCATCAATGACCTCTACATCAGGCGGTGTCAGAGGAAGGCCCTACAAATTGTCAAAGACCCCAGCCACCCCAGTCATAGACTGTTCTCTCTACTACCGCATGGCATGCGGTACTGGAGTGCCAAGTCTAGGACAAAAAGGCTTCTCAACTGTTTTATCCCCAAGCCATAAGAATCCTGAACAGGTAATCAAATGATTACCCTGACTATTTGCATTGTGTGCCCCCCCTCAAACCCTATTTTACGCTGCTGCTACTCTCTGTTTATCATATATGCATAGTCACTTTAACTATACATTCATGTACATACTACCACAATTGGGCCGACCAACCAGTGCTACCGCACATCGGCTAACCGGGCTATCTGCATTGTGTCCCGCCACCCATCACCAATCAGCCTGACTAACCGGTGTCTGTATGCAGCCTCGCTACTGTTTATAGCCTCGCTACTGTATATAGCCTGTCTTTTTACTGTTGTTTTATTTCTTTACTTACCTATTGTTCACCTAATACCTTTTTTGCACTATTGGTTAGAGCCTGTAAGTAAGCATTTCACTGTAAGGTCTACACCTGTTGTATTCGGTGCACGTGACAAATAAACTTTGATTTGATTTGACTCTAGACCCCAGAATCTAGACCCCAGACCGTAGACCCCAGACCGTAGACCCAGACCGTACACCCAGACCGTAGACCCCAGACACTACAGTGAGATACTGCTATACTGTGGTATTGTACTACTGTAGCTGGCATGTACTTACCAAAGCTACACTTTCTCATATGCTCGGCATCTGAACGGAAGGCGCTACAGAAGGTAGTGCATACATCACCGGGGCCAAACTTTCTGCCATCCAGGACCTCTATACCAGGCGATGTCAGAGGAAGGCGCTACAGAAGGTAGTGCATACATCACCGGGGCCAAACTTTCTGCCATCCAGGACCTCTATACCAGGCGGTGTCAGAGGAAGGTGCTACAGAAGGTAGTGCATACGTCACCGGGGCCAAGCTTTCTGCCATCCAGGACCTCTATACCAGGCGGTGTCAGAGGAAGGTGCCACCCAGAAGGTAGTGCACAGCGTCACCGGGGCCAAGCTTTCTGCCATCCAGGACCTCTATACCAGGCGGTGTCAAATGGGGACCCAGACTATTTGCAGCCACCCATAGACTGTTATTACCTCTGCTAGTCCACACAGCATTACCTTGTGGTACCGGAGCTGCTCTTTATTTAGTTATTCTATGTCAAAGATTTTCTAAACAGCTTGGTTACCCCAAGGCACAAGACTCCTGTTGGTTAACAGCTTATCAAATGCATACCCAGACTATTTGCATTAGTAAGCATTTCACTGTAAGGTCCCCACCTGTTTTACACTGCTGCTACTGTCTGTTATTACCTATGCATAGTCACTTTAAAAACTCTACCTACATGTACATATTACCTTGATTACCTGGCCACCGGTGCCCCCGTACTGCTGCTCTTTATTTATTTGTTATTCTTATCTCTTACCTTTTTTTAGGTATTTTCTTAAAACTGCACTGTTGGTTAAGGGCTTGTTAGTAAGCATTTCACTGTAAGGTTTACACCTGTTGGTTAAGGGCTTGTTAGTAAGCATTTCACTGTAAGGTTTACACCTGTTGGTTAAGGGCTTGTTAGTAAGCATTTCACTGTAAGGTTTACACCTGTTGGTTAAGGGCTTGTTAGTAAGCATTTCACTGTAAGGTTTACACCTGTTGGTTAAGGGCTTGTTAGTAAGCATTTCACTGTAAGGTTTACACCTGTTGGTTAAGGGCTTGTTAGTAAGCATTTCACTGTAAGGTCTACCTACACCTGTTGGTTAAGGGCTTGTTAGTAAGCATTTCACTGGAAGGTCTACCTGTTGGTTACACCTGTTGGTTAAGGGCTTGTTAGTAAGCATTTCACTGTAAGGTCTACCTACACCTGTTGGTTAAGGGCTTGTTAGTAAGCATTTCACTGGAAGGTCTACCTACACCTGTTGGTTAAGGGCTTGTTAGTAAGCATTTCACTGGAAGGTCTACCTGTAAGGTTTACACCTGTTGGTTAAGGGCTTGTTAGTAAGCATTTCACTGTAAGGTCTACCTACACCTGTTGGTTAAGGGCTTGTTAGTAAGCATTTCACTGGAAGGTCTACCTACACCTGTTGGTTAAGGGCTTGTTAGTAAGCATTTCACTGGAAGGCATTTCTACCTACACCTGTTGGTTAAGGGCTTGTTAGTAAGCATTTCACTGTAAGGTCTACCTACACCTGTTGGTTAAGGGCTTGTTAGTAAGCATTTCACTGTAAGGTCTACCTACACCTGTTGGTTAAGGGCTTGTAAATAAGCATTTCACTGTAAGGTCTACCTACACCTGTTGGTTAAGGGCTTGTTAGTAAGCATTTCACTGTAAGGTCTACCTACACCTGTTGGTTAAGGGCTTGTTAGTAAGCATTTCACTGTAAGGTTTACACCTGTTGGTTAAGGGCTTCTAGCATTTCACTGTAAGGTTTACACCTGTTGGTTAAGGGCTTGTTAGTAAGCATTTCACTGTAAGGTTTACACCTGTTGGTTAAGGGCTTGTTAGTAAGCATTTCACTGTAAGGTTTACACCTGTTGGTTAAGGGCTTGTAAATAAGCATTTCACTGTAAGGTCTACCTACACCTGTTGGTTAAGGGCTTGTTAGTAAGCATTTCACTGTAAGGTCTACCTACACCTGTTGGTTAAGGGCTTGTTAGTAAGCATTTCACTGTAAGGTTTACACCTGTTGGTTAAGGGCTTGTTAGTAAGCATTTCACTGTAAGGTTACACCTGTTGTATTTGGCGCATGTGACAAATAAACTTTGATTTCTCTTTCTATCTTACTCTCTTGATTTCTTTCTCTCTCCCTTTCTGTTCCTCCCTCACTTTCCCATCTCTCACACCCCTCTTTGTCCCTCGCTCCTTTCCCTCTGCCAGCTCTGCTCAGCTAACCCATCTCAGTTTATGAGAGCGACATAAAAGAAAACCTCAACACAAAACAGAACCGCTCCATTGAAAAAAAGAGTAGTTGTTTTTAGTGGTTAACAGGCAATGTGAGGAGACACAATGAGAACAAGGACAACGGGACTATATAGTGAAATGTCAGACCAGACTAATGGACGCCAGATCTGCAGGTTTAGAGGATTAGAAGAAACCAAGCCTTGAGAAGGGAGGAGGAGTACTGCCCAGGCAGCAACCCAAATGGCTCCCTATTCCCAATGTAGTGCACTACTTTAGACTACAGCCCTATTCCCAATGTAGTGCACTACTTTAGACTACAGCCCTATTCCCAATGTAGTGCACTACTTTAGACTACAGCCCTATTCCCAATGTAGTGCACTACTTTAGACTACAGCCCTATTCCCAATGTAGTGCACTACTTTAGACTACAGCCCTATTCCCAATGTTGTGCACTACTTTAGACTACAACCCTATTCCCAATGTAGTGCACTACTTTAGACTACAGCCCTATTCCCAATGTAGTGCACTACTTTAGACTACAGCCCTATTCCCAATGTAGTGCACTACTTTAGACTACAGCCCTATGGCACACGATTCTCTATTCACAGGTCTTGGTCAAAAGGAGTGCACTATAAAGGGACACATGCACCCTCCCCATCTCTCTACCTCCCTCCATCTCTCTCTACCTCCCTCCATCCCTCTACCTCCATCTCTCTACCTCCCTCCCTCCCAACCTCTACCTCTATCCATCCCTCCCTCATCCTTCCCTCCCCACCTCTACCTCCCTCCATCCCTCTACCTTCCTAGCTCCCTCCCAACCTCTACCTCTATCCATCCCTCCCTCATCCTTCCCTCCCCACCTCTACCTCCCTCCATCCCTCTACCTCCCTACCTCCCTCCCAACCTCTACCTCTATCCATCCCTCCCTCATCCTTCCCTCCCCCCGTCCTTCCCTCCCCCTCCATCCATCCCTCCTCCCCCGTCTCACTCCCTCCCCACCTCCCCCCCACACTTCTCTGTCTTGGTTAACATAGACATTCTGGGAACGTCAGAAGGTGGGGAAATGAACTATATTCTGGTAATCCGACCAATTGAACATATGCGGTGGTACTTAATGAATATGATGTCAGTTTGGTTGTCATCTGAGACATTCTCATCAATGATAGCATGATATAAACTCTACAGTGGAAAGTCTACACATCAGAGTTATCGGATTCACGTGGAATTGTTGTTCAATTTAAATGTTTGAATATAAAATTATTCGTGATGGGATGAAATGTGATTTTAGCTTCTAAAATGTGAGAATTGGGTTTTCATAAGGTTAGGGCTCTGCTCAATCAGTGGCCCGCCCCTGTGAAGAGTCATGGGTTATAAAACATTTCAAACACGCCCTCCTCTCCCTTCCTATATAAGCCATTGAGGATGTAGGACGACGGTCCTATGTCAGAATGGTTCAGATAATAACTACAGAACGAAGCCAACATCAGCGTGAGCTTTGGTTGCGAATGGTATGAACTTTGAACTCTTATTCACTACAGAAGTGATACCTCCTAGCCGTTGAGTTAGCAACAGCAGCTGCAAACGCAGGTTAGGAAGGAATAGACAGAGTATACCATCTACCACACAACAACGTTACTACAACGTAACCAATTTACCAGCAAAGACATTCTTCAAAGGGCAAAGGACCCAGTTGGGCAACATGGCCTTCCATCTACCACCAACCTACCGAAGCGCAGCTCAGAGTAAATAGTTATTGTATTTTCCCTTTTCCAAATGGGCGGTAATTTAGAATGCATCAGATACTGTATTTATGATAGCACAGCTTCTCCCTGTGTCCCACAGTCATCCCGCTCTTTCACTCAAACCCAGCCCCTTTTCTTTGTGTAACCAGCTGTCATATCTGTTCCGCCCGCTAGGGACGTTTTCCTTTATGATGTAATTTGTAATCAAGGTATGATTCATTCTGTGTATATGTAATTCTGTGTAATTAGTTAGGTATTTAGTAAATAAATAATTAAACCTAATTTTGTATTACTGATTCAACTTGTTTCAACTTGTTAGCCAGGGTTCGTGAAGATAACCAAGAATTTACAACTTTCAGATGAGACTGAAATAAGGTGACGATTAATATTGACTGCTATTGATGTAAAATATTACTAGGTCTTTAAGAGTTTATTCGGAAGATAGCAGCTCTATAAATATTATTTTGTGGTGCCCCGACTCTCTAGTTAATTACATTTACATGATTAGCTCAATCAGGTAATATTCATTACGGAGAAACGATTTTATAGAATAGCATAAAAAAATAAAAAGAATAAGAAAAGCATGTCATATCACTTAATCCGGCATAGCCAAAGACACGACAGAGGTGACTGATGTAGAAACGGGAAACATTCCGTAGGAGACTAATGATCATCCCCTACTGAGCGAGGGAGGGAGTGAGGGAGGGAGAGAGGGAGAGAGGGAAGGAGGGAAGGAGAGAGGGAGAGAGGGAAGGAGGGAAGGAGAGAGAGAGGGAGGGAAGGGGAGAGGGAGGGAGGGAAGGAGAGAGGGAGAGAGGGAAGGAGAGAAGGAGGGAGGGAAGGGGGGAGGGAGGGAGGGAAGGAGAGAGGGAGGGAGGGAGGGAAGGGGAGAGGGAGGGAGGGAAGGAGAGAGAGAGGGAGGGAAGGGGAGAGGGAGGGAGGGAAGGAGAGAGAGAGGGAGGGAAGGAGAGCGAGGGAGGGAGGGAAGGAGAGTGAGGGAGGGAGTGAGGGAGGGAGGGAAGGAGAGAGAGGGGAGGGAGGGAAGGGGAGAAGGAGAGAGGGAAGGAGGGAAGGAGAGAGGGAAGGAGGGAAGGAGAGAGAGAGGGAGGGAAGGAGAGGGAAGGAGAGAGAGAGGGAGGGAAGGAGAGGGAAGGAGAGAGGGAAGGAGAGAGGGAAGGAGGGAAGGAGAGAGGGAAGGAGGGAAGGAGAGAGGGAGGGAGGGAAGGAGAGAGGGAGAGAGGGAAGGAGGGAAGGAGAGAGAGAGGGAGGGAAGGGGTGAGGGAGAGAGGGAAGGAGAGAGGGAGAGAGGGAAGGAGAGAAGGAGAGAGAGAGGGAGGGAAGGAGAGTGAGGGAGGGAGGGAAGGAGAGAGGGAAGGAGGGAAGGGGAGAGGGAGGGAGAGAGGGAGAGGGAAGGAGAGAGGGAGGGAGGGAAGGGGAGAGGGAGGGAGGGAAGGAGAGAGGGAGAGAGGGAAGGAGGGAAGGAGAGAGAGAGGGAGGGAAGGGGTGAGGGAGAGAGGGAAGGAGAGAGGGAGAGAGGGAAGGAGAGAAGGAGAGAGAGAGGGAGGGAAGGAGAGGAGGGAGGGAGGGAAGGAGAGAGGGAAGGAGGGAAGGAGAGAGAGAGGGAGGGAAGGGGAGAGGGAGGGAGAGAGGGAGAGAGGGAAGGAGAGAGGGAGGGAGGGAAGGGGAGAGGGAGGGAGGGAAGGAGAGAGGGAGGGAGGGAAGGGGAGAGGGAGGGAGGGAAGGAGAGAGAGGGAAGGGGAGAGGGAGGGAGGGAAGGAGAGAGAGAGGGAGGGAAGGAGAGTGAGGGAGGGAGGGAAGGAGAGCGAGGGAGGGAAGGAGAGAAGGAGGGAAGGAGAGAGGGAGGGAGGGAAGGGGAGAGGGAGGGAGGGAAGGAGAGAGAGAGGGAGGGAAGGGGAGAGGGAGGGAAGGAGGGAGAGAGGGAGGGAAAGAGAATGAGGGAGGGAGGGAAGGAGAGCGAGGGAGGGAGTGAGGGAGGGAAGGAGAGAGGCGAGCGAGAGAGGAGAGTGAAATTCTGCTCCTACAGAAAGTAAAATGAGTTTAGTAGATCACGTCATGGTCCCAACGGACACAGATGCATTCATTAATGTGTCATTTATTTAAATCAGATGCATTCATTAATGTGTCATTTATTTAAATCAGATGCATTCATTAATGTATCATGACGTGGCCCTCTTTGGGTATAGTGAGTGCCTTTCCCCTCTCTCCCTCTTACACCCAGGTTCTGTTATCTCAGAATTGTATTTCTGTTTAAAGTTTAATAACTAAGTCATTGGCCTGCCCCCATGAGCACAGACATCGATCTGGCGTCATGGGACAGCCCTTTTCTACTGTTACTATAACAGGAATAAAAGGAAATCCCTTCAGACCATGCCTACCTCTGTCAGCTGAGGGAGCCCAGGTTGAGTAGAGATCACACAAATCTCAGTAGAAGCTAAGGTTGTAACGGTCGTTGAAACTCTGAGACTAGCGATTCCGACAGAATAAGAGCAACTCTTCGATACTAATTACTAGTCTGCAGCATTGAACGCGAAGACCACCAACCACCGAAACATCTATTCTATAAGAACATTTCTGAATGTTACTCTGAGGTATTCAGTCTAACCACGAGAAACGATCAGATGAACTTTCCAACAGAAAGACGAACGATTCCAACAGAGATCACAACGACACACTGAGCGTAAATATATATTGATTGCAATTATTCCCAAATGAGTGAGCGTTGCAAAGGATTAGCATTTCAATTGTTATAATTATCACTCTGTAGTGACTCTTGTCATTCCCGCCCTTCTCAGTCCCACTTCCCTGTGTCCACCAAGTCGCCATATCGGCTTAGCCCACTAGGAAACAACACCTATCATTTCCTTGTAACCATATCTACTGTTTGTTTATGCATTTCTGTGATTATTTAGTTAAATCATTTATTTACTGAGACAATTAATGTATGGACGATTCATAGTAAAAACTGGGTTTGTGCAGATAAACAATTTATAATGTTTGGAATGAGACTAACGTGAGGTAAAGAACAATTCATTCATTTGAAGACTAATTGATCAGATATTAAAATATGTGAAGACTTATATTAGGAATATTATAACTTGTTATAACTCAGTGTAGTGGACTGGTAGAGATGAGACCCCACTCTCTCAGTGTATTGGACTGGTAGAGATGAGACCCCACTCTCTCAGTGTATTGGACTGGTAGAGATGAGACCCCACTCTCTCAGTGTATTGGACTGGTAGAGACCCCACTCTCCCAGTGTATTGGACTGGTAGAGAGAGACCCCACTCTCTCAGTGTATTGGACTGGTAGAGACCCCACTCTCCCAGTGTATTGGACTGGTAGAGACCCCACTCTCTCAGTGTATTGGACTGGTAGAGACCCCACTCTCCCAGTGTATTGGACTGGTAGAGACCCCACTCTCCCAGTGTATTGGACTGGTAGAGACCCCACTCTCCCAGTGTATTAGACTGGTAGAGACCCCACTCTCCCAGTGTATTAGACTGGTAGAGACCCCACTCTCAGTGTATTGGACTGGTAGAGATGAGAACCCCACTCTCTCAGTGTATTGGACTGGTAGAGATGAGAACCCCACTCTCTCAGTGTATTGGACTGGTAGGGATGAGACCCCACTCTCTCAGTGTATTGGACTGGTAGAGATGAGACCCCACTCTCTCAGTGTATTGGACTGTGTTACGTTCCCCAGATTATGTGTTGTAGATTGTGTATTTGCATGTGTTTATTTCAGGAAATGGCTTCCTGAAATCCCTCAAGCAGCTGATTGGTCGACTCCAGGGCTAATTGGAGAGCTGACCCCGCCCCCTCGTCAAGACGCAGCTGTCTCCAATTACCCATTCCTTCTGACACTATATAAAAGCCAGTGTTCTGTTCAGGGGGGAAGATATCTTTTTGGAGGTAGAGATTTTGCTGGAGGTAGGGATTGCTGAGATTGATTGTGATAGAGGTTGATTTTGCTGGAAAGTGGTATGTTCTGTGAGTTTGTTGCTCAGATAGAGCTTATTTGACATCCTTTTGTTTCTTAGTTTGTTTGAAATTGTTTAATATTCTGTTTCATTTGTTCCCAGGGGGAAGGGGAAGGCACCTAGGGAGTGCTTAGGCAAGAGGCCCGCGGGCATACATATACCCGTAGTATATTCACTGTCTAGACACACTAGGTAAGACCTGGGTGGACCACCCCTTGTATTTTGGTTAGGGCACCAGGTGGTGCTAAATTAGGTAAGTAGTGGGTAGGCAGGTAAAATAGGAGAGGGGGGGACTTTGAGATTTACTTTCTTTGCTTTGGTTCCGTCCAGCCCCTTTTCCCCATATTACCGTGTAAAGGAATAAAGTCCTTGTAAACGGTACCACATTCTGCCTGTTGTCATTCTTACTTGCACCTACAGTCCATACCTTTTTCGCTTCACATAGAGTTTAGTTGTAGCAAGGTGTTGCGTTCCCTCTTCATAGAGGCGTGCGTAACAGACTGGTAGGGATAAGACCCCCACTCTCTCAGTGTATTGGACTGGCAGGGAAGACAGAGGCCCACCCAGTGTCCCAACAATCTGTCCTTGTGTGACATGTTCACTTCCCATTATGGACTGGTACAAGACAAAATGGTGGATACTCTCTCGCCCATGTTTACACCAATCCAATGATTTTAAATTTGTGGGGAGGAGTGCACACTTTGGGGTAAATGACAAATTATTGGGACGTATGGCTATCCCCTGTTGGTATGGAACTGCCATAACATTCTCTCAGTGCAGAGGTCAGGGGTCACACTATCAGTCTATTTGCGGACTGTCCTGCTCAAAGTCTGTGTCGTTGTTGTTGTGTATTTGTGTCGTCGTTGTTGTGGACGAGGTGAATATTTCCTTCGGGAGAACTTCAGACACAAATCATCTCCTAACTGGTTCAGATCAAACAACACCAGGGGGGAGAGAAAATATACTGTTAAAGAGGGGGAGGGACAGAGAGGGGGACAGAGACAGAGAGAGAGGGACAGAGAGAGAGAGAGGGACGGAGAGAGAGAGAGAGAGAGAGAGGGATGGAGAGAGAGAGAGACAGAGAGAGACAGAGAGAGAGAGAGAAAGGGGGAGGGGAGAGAGAGAGAGAGGGACAGAGAGAGAGAGAGGGATGGAGAGAGATAGAGAGAGAGAGGGACAGAGAGAGAGAGAGAGAGGGATGGAGGGAGAGAGACAGAGAGAGAAAGAGAGAAAGGGGGAGGGGGAGAGAGAGAAAGAGAGAAAGGGGGAGGGGGAGAGAGAGACAGAGAGAGAGAGGGACGGAGAGAGAGAGAGGGGGACGGAGAGAGAGAGAGACAGAGAGAGACGGAGAGAGAGAGGGACACAGAGAGAGAGAGAAAGAGAGAAAGGGGGAGGGGGAGAGAGAGAGGCACAGAGAGAGAGAGGGATGGAGAGAGAGAGAGAGAGGGATGGAGAGAGAGAGCAGACAGAGAGAGAGAGGGACGGAGAGAGACAGAGAGAGAGAGAGAGGGACAGAGAGAAAGAGAGAAAGGGGGAGGGGGAGAGAGAGAGACGGACAGAGAGAGAGAGGCACAGAGAGAGAGAGGGATGGAGAGAGAGAGAGAGAGAGGGATGGAGAGAGAGAGCAGACAGAGAGAGAGAGGGACGGAGAGAAAGAGACAGAGAGAGAGGGACAGAGAGAGAGAGAAAGAGAGAAAGGGGGAGGGGGAGAGAGAGAGACGGACAGAGAGAGAGAGGGACAGAGAGAGAGAGAGAGAGAGAGAGAGAGAGAGAGAGAGGGATGGAGAGAGAGAGGGACAGAGAGAGAGAGAGAGGGACAGAGAGAGAGAGAGAAAGAGAGAGAGGGACAGAGAGAGAGATAGAAAGAGAGAAAAGGGGAGGGAGAGAGAGAGGGACAGAGAGAGAGAGGGGGACGGAGAGAGAGAGAGAGAGGGGGATGGAGAGAGAGAGATGGACAGAGAGAGAGAGAGAAAGAGAGAGAGTAAGAGAGAAAGGGGGAGGGGGAGAGAGAGAGAGGGACAGAGAGAGAGAGACAGAGAGAGAGGTACAGTACACAGTGGCAGACTATCTGACCACTGTGACTGATAGAAAACTGAGGAAAACACTGACTAGGTACAGACTCAGTGAGCACAGTCTGGCTGTAGAGACCGGTCATCACAGACAAACCTGGCTGCCCAGAGAGGACAGGCTGTGCTCACTCTGCTCCAGGGGACAAATACTCAGACGTAAGAGAATATTTCCTACCAAAAATTATCGTACAGTGATGAAGAATGCAAAAACCTAAGAAAGAAATGTAGAAACCTGTCCAACCAAAAACATAGAGACCCAGAAAACCTGAGCCTACTCCTTCACTATGGTGAAACACTAAAACAACTAGATTCATCTGTGGGATGATGTTTTTCTTGAGCGGATGGTCGGAGGGCCACAACATAATTACAAATAAATTCTAGACTGCAAATTGACCGCAAGAACCCCAAACAGATATATTTGACTAAAATGTAATAATTTCAAACCTTGCTTACATTTGTATATCGTCACGTGTCTCTCTGTGTGTGTTTGCATCTCTCTCTGTGTGTGTTTGCATCTCTCTCTCTGTGTGTGTTTGCATCTCTCTCTGTGTGTGTTTGCATCTCTCTCTGTGTGTGTTTGCATCTCTCTCTGTGTGTGTTTGCATCTCTCTCTGTGTGTGTTTGCATCTCTCTCTGTGTGTGTTTGCAGCTCTCTGTGTGTGTGTGTTTGCATCTCTCTCTGTGTGTGTTTGCAGCTCTCTCTGTGTGTGTGTTTGCATCTCTCTCTGTGTGTGTTTGCATCTCTCTCTGTGTGTGTTTGCATCACTCTCTGTGTGTGTGTTTGCATCACTCTCTGTGTGTGTGTTTGCATCACTCTCTCTGTGTGTGTTTGCATCTCTCTCTCTGTGTGTGTTTGCATCTCTCTCTGTGTGTGTTTGCATCTCTCTCTGTGTGTGTTTGCATCTCTCTCTGTGTGTGTTTGCATCTCTCTCTGTGTGTGTTTGCATCTCTCTCTGTGTGTGTTTGCATCTCTCTCTGTGTGTTTGCATCACTCTGTGTGTGTGTGTGTTTGCATCTCTCTCTGTGTGTGTTTGCATCTCTCTCTCTGTGTGTGTTTGCATCTCTCTGTGTGTGTGTTTGCATCACTCTCTGTGTGTGTGTTTGCATCACTCTCTCTGTGTGTGTTTGCATCTCTCTCTCTCTGTGTGTGTTTGCATCTCTCTCTGTGTGTGTTTGCATCTCTCTCTGTGTGTGTTTGCATCTCTCTCTCTGTGTGTTTGCATCACTCTCTGTGTGTGTGTGTTTGCATCTCTCTCTGTGTGTGTTTGCATCATCTCTCTGTGTGTGTTTGCATCTCTCTCTGTGTGTGTGTTTGCATCTCTGTGTGTGTGTGTGTTTGCATCTCTCTCTGTGTGTGTTTGCATCTCTCTGTGTGTGTTTGCAGCTCTCTGTGTGTGTTTGCATCTCTCTCTGTGTGTGTTTGCATCTCTCTCTGTGTGTGTTTGCATCTCTCTCTGTGTGTGTTTGCATCACTCTCTGTGTGTGTTTGCATCTCTCTCTGTGTGTGTTTGCATCTCTCTGTGTGTGTTTGCATCACTCTCTGTGTGTGTGTGTTTGCATCTCTCTCTGTGTGTGTTTGCATCACTCTCTGTGTGTGTTTGCATCTCTCTCTGTGTGTGTTTGCATCTCTCTGTGTGTGTGTTTGCATCTCTCTCTGCGTGTGTTTGCATCTCTGTGTGTGTGTTTGCATCTCTGTGTGTGTGTTTGCATCTCTCTGTGTGTGTTTGCATCTCTCTCTGTGTGTGTTTGCATCTCTGTGTGTGTGTTTGTGTCTCTGTGTGTGTGTTTGCATCTCTGTGTGTGTGTTTGCATCTCTGTGTGTGTGTGTGTTTGCATCTGTGTGTGTGTGTTTGCATCTCTCTCTGTGTGTGTTTGCATCTCTCTCTGTGTGTGTTTGCATCTCTCTCTGTGTGTGTTTGCATCTCTCTCTGTGTGTGTTTGCATCTCTCTCTGTGTGTGTTTGCAGCTCTCTCTGTGTGTGTGTTTGCATCTCTCTCTGTGTGTGTTTGCATCTCTCTGTGTGTGTTTGCATCACTCTCTGTGTGTGTGTTTGCATCTCTCTCTCTGTGTGTTTGCATCTCTCTCTCTGTGTGTTTGCATCTCTCTCTGTGTGTGTTTGCATCTCTCTCTGTGTGTTTGCATCTCTCTCTGTGTGTGTTTGCATCTCTCTCTGTGTGTGTGTTTGCATCTCTCTGTGTGTGTGTGTTTGCATCTCTCTCTGTGTGTGTTTGCATCTCTCTCTCTGTGTGTGTTTGCATCTCTCTCTGTGTGTGTGTTTGCATCTCTCTGTGTGTGTGTGTTTGCATTTCTCTCTGTGTGTGTTTGCATCTCTCTCTGTGTGTGTTTGCAGCTCTCTGTGTGTGTTTGCATCTCTCTCTGTGTGTGGTTGCATCTCTCTCTGTGTGTGTTTGCATCTCTCTCTGTGTGTGTTTGCATCACTCTCTGTGTGTGTGTGTTTGCATCTCTCTCTGTGTGTGTTTGCAGCTCTCTCTGTGTGTGTGTTTGCATCTCTCTCTGTGTGTGTTTGCATCTCTCTCTGTGTGTGTTTGCATCACTCTCTGTGTGTGTTTGCATCTCTCTCTGTGTGTGTTTGCATCTCTCTCTGTGTGTGTTTGCATCACTCTCTGTGTGTGTGTGTTTGCATCTCTCTCTGTGTGTGTTTGCATCTCTCTGTGTGTTTGCATCACTCTCTGTGTGTGTTTGCATCTCTCTCGTGTGTGTGTTTGCATCTCTCTGTGTGTGTGTTTGCATCTCTCTCTGCGTGTGTTTGCATCTCTGTGTGTGTGTTTGCATCTCTGTGTGTGTGTTTGCATCTCTCTGTGTGTGTTTGCATCTCTCTCTCTGTGTGTTTGCATCTCTGTGTGTGTGTTTGCGTCTCTGTGTGTGTGTTTGCATCTATGTGTGTGTGTTTGCATCTCTGTGTGTGTGTGTGTTTGCATCTGTGTGTGTGTCTTTGCATCTCTCTCTGTGTGTGTTTGCATCTCTCTCTGTGTGTGTTTGTATCTCTGTGTGTGTGTTTGCATCTCTCTCTGTGTGTGTTTGCATCTCTGTGTGTGTGTTTGCATCTCTGTGTGTGTGTTTGCATCTCTGTGTGTGTGTTTGCATCTCTGTGTGTGTGTGTGTTTGCATCTCTGTGTGTGTTTGCATCACTCTCTGTGTGTGTTTGCATCTCTCTCTGTGTGTGTTTGCAGCTCTCTCTGTGTGTGTTTGCATCTCTCTCTCTGTGTGTGTTTGCATCTCTCTGTGTGTGTTTGCATCTCTCTCTGTGTGTGTTTGCAGCTCTCTCTGTGTGTGTGTTTGCATCTCTCTCTGTGTGTGTTTGCATCTCTCTCTGTGTGTGTTTGCATCTCTCTCTGTGTGTGTTTGCATCTCTCTCTCTGTGTGTGTTTGTATCTCTCTCTGTGTGTGTTTGCATCTCTCTCTGTGTGTGTTTGCAGCTCTCTCTGTTTGTGTGTTTGCATCTCTCTCTGTGTGTGTTTGCATCTCTCTCTGTGTGTGTTTGCATCTCTCTGTGTGTGTTTGCATCACTCTCTGTGTGTGTGTTTGCATCACTCTCTGTGTGTGTGTTTGCATCTCTCTCTGTGTGTGTTTGCATCTCTCTCTCTCTGTGTGTGTTTGCATCTCTCTCTGTGTGTGTTTGCGTCTCTCTCTGTGTGTGTTTGCATCTCTCTCTGTGTGTGTTTGCATCTCTCTCTCTGTGTGTTTGCATCACTCTGTGTGTGTGTGTGTTTGCATCTCTCTCTGTGTGTGTTTGCATTCTCTCTCTGTGTGTGTTTGCATCTCTCTGTGTGTGTGTTTGCATCACTCTCTCTGTGTGTGTTTGCATCTCTCTCTCTCTCTGTGTGTGTTTGCATCTCTCTCTGTGTGTGTTTGCATCTCTCTCTGTGTGTGTTTGCATCTCTCTCTCTGTGTGTTTGCATCACTCTCTGTGTGTGTGTGTTTGCATCTCTCTCTGTGTGTGTTTGCATCTCTCTCTCTGTGTGTGTTTGCATCTCTCTCTGTGTGTGTGTTTGCATCTCTGTGTGTGTGTGTGTGTTTGCTTCTCTCTCTGTGTGTGTTTGCATCTCTCTCTGTGTGTGTTTGCAGCTCTCTGTGTGTGTTTGCATCTCTCTCTGTGTGTGTTTGCATCTCTCTCTGTGTGTGTTTGCATCTCTCTCTGTGTGTGTTTGCATCACTCTCTGTGTGTGTGTGTTTGCATCTCTCTCTGTGTGTTTGCAGCTCTCTCTGTGTGTGTGTTTGCATCTCTCTCTGTGTGTGTTTGCATCTCTGTGTGTGTTTGCATCACTCTCTGTGTGTGTTTGCATCTCTCTGTGTGTGTGTTTGCATCTCTCTCTGTGTGTGTTTGCATCACTCTCTGTGTGTGTGTGTTTGCATCTCTCTCTGTGTGTGTTTGCATCTCTCTCTGTGTGTGTTTGCATCTCTCTCTCTGTGTGTGTTTGCATCTCTCTCTGTGTGTTTGCATCTCTGTGTGTGTTTGCATCACTCTCTGTGTGTGTTTGCATCTCTCTCTGTGTGTGTTTGCATCTCTCTGTGTGTGTGTTTGCATCTCTCTCTGCGTGTGTTTGCATCTCTGTGTGTGTGTTTGCATCTCTGTGTGTGTGTTTGCATCTCTCTGTGTGTGTTTGCATCTCTCTCTGTGTGTGTTTGCATCTCTCTCTGTGTGTGTTTGCATCTCTCTCTGTGTGTGTTTGCATCTCTCTCTGTGTGTGTTTGCATCTCTCTCTGTGTGTGTTTGCATCTCTCTCTGTGTGTGTTTGCATCTCTCTCTGTGTGTGTTTGCAGCTCTCTCTGTGTGTGTGTTTGCATCTCTCTGTGTGTGTTTGCATCTCTCTCTCTCTGTGTGTGTTTGCATCTCTCTGTGTGTGTTTGCATCACTCTCTGTGTGTGTGTTTGCATCACTCTCTCTGTGTGTGTTTGCATCTCTCTCTCTCTGTGTGTTTGCATCTCTCTCTCTGTGTGTGTTTGCATCTCTCTCTGTGTGTGTTTGCATCTCTCTCTCTGTGTGTTTGCATCACTCTCTGTGTGTGTGTGTTTGCATCTCTCTCTGTGTGTGTTTGCATCTCTCTCTCTGTGTGTGTTTGCATCTCTCTCTGTGTGTGTGTTTGCATCTCTCTGTGTGTGTGTGTTTGCATTTCTCTCTGTGTGTGTTTGCATCTCTCTCTGTGTGTGTTTGCAGCTCTCTGTGTGTGTGTTTGCATCTCTCTCTGTGTGTGTTTGCATCTCTCTCTGTGTGTGTTTGCATCTCTCTCTGTGTGTGTTTGCATCACTCTCTGTGTGTGTGTGTTTGCATCTCTCTCTGTGTGTGTTTGCAGCTCTCTCTGTGTGTGTGTTTGCATCTCTCTCTGTATGTGTTTGCATCTCTCTGTGTGTGTTTGCATCACTCTCTGTGTGTGTTTGCATCTCTCTCTGTGTGTGTTTGCATCTCTCTCTGTGTGTGTTTGCATCTCTCTCTGTGTGTGTTTGCATCTCTCTCTGTGTGTGTTTGCATCACTCTCTCTGTGTGTGTGTGTTTGCATCTCTCTCTCTGTGTGTGTTTGCATCTCTCTCTGTGTGTGTTTGCATCTCTCTCTGTGTGTGTTTGCATCTCTGTGTGTGTTTGCATCTCTCTCTGTGTGTGTTTGCATCTCTCTGTGTGTGTGTTTGCATCTCTCTCTGCGTGTGTTTGCATCTCTGTGTGTGTGTTTGCGTCTCTGTGTGTGTGTTTGCATCTATGTGTGTGTGTTTGCATCTCTGTGTGTGTGTGTGTTTGCATCTGTGTGTGTGTGTTTGCATCTCTCTCTGTGTGTGTTTGCATCTCTCTCTGTGTGTGTTTGTATCTCTGTATGTGTGTTTGCATCTCTCTCTGTGTGTGTTTGCATCTCTGTGTGTGTGTTTGCATCTCTGTGTGTGTGTTTGCATCTCTGTGTGTGTGTGTGTTTGCATCTCTGTGTGTGTTTGCATCACTCTCTGTGTGTGTTTGCATCTCTCTCTGTGTGTGTTTGCATCTCTCTCTGTGTGTGTTTGCATCTCTCTCTGTGTGTGTTTGCATCTCTGTGTGTGTGTGTGTTTGCATCTGTGTGTGTGTGTGTGTTTGAATCTCTGTGTGTGTGTGTGTTTGCATCTCTGTGTGTGTTTGCATCACTCTCTGTGTGTGTTTGCATCTCTCTCTGTGTGTGTTTGCATCTCTCTCTGTGTGTGTTTGCATCTCTCTCTCTGTGTGTGTTTGCATCTCTCTGTGTGTGTGTTTGCATCTCTCTCTGTGTGTGTTTGCAGCTCTCTCTGTGTGTGTGTTTGCATCACTCTCTCTGTGTGTGTTTGCATCTCTCTCTCTGTGTGTGTTTGCATCTCTCTCTGTGTGTGTTTGCATCTCTCTCTGTGTGTGTTTGCATCTCTCTCTGTGTGTGTTTGCATCTCTCTCTCTGTGTGTGTTTGTATCTCTCTCTGTGTGTGTTTGCATCTCTCTCTGTGTGTGTTTGCAGCTCTCTGTGTGTGTGTTTGCATCTCTCTGTGTGTGTTTGCATCTCTCTGTGTGTGTTTGCATCACTCTCTGTGTGTGTGTTTGCATCACTCTCTGTGTGTGTGTTTGCATCACTCTCTCTGTGTGTGTTTGCATCTCTCTCTCTGTGTGTGTTTGCATCTCTCTGTGTGTGTTTGCGTCTCTCTCTGTGTGTGTTTGCATCTCTCTCTGTGTGTGTTTGCATCTCTCTCTGTGTGTTTGCATCACTCTGTGTGTGTGTGTGTTTGCATCTCTCTCTGTGTGTGTTTGCATTCTCTCTCTGTGTGTGTTTGCATCTCTCTGTGTGTGTGTTTGCATCACTCTCTCTGTGTGTGTTTGCATCTCTCTCTCTCTCTGTGTGTGTTTGCATCTCTCTCTGTGTGTGTTTGCATCTCTCTGTGTGTGTTTGCATCTCTCTCTCTGTGTGTTTGCATCACTCTCTGTGTGTGTGTGTTTGCATCTCTCTCTGTGTGTGTTTGCATCTCTCTCTCTGTGTGTGTTTGCATCTCTCTCTGTGTGTGTGTTTGCATCTCTGTGTGTGTGTGTGTGTTTGCTTCTCTCTCTGTGTGTGTTTGCATCTCTCTGTGTGTGTTTGCAGCTCTCTGTGTGTGTTTGCATCTCTCTCTGTGTGTGTTTGCATCTCTCTCTGTGTGTGTTTGCATCTCTCTCTGTGTGTGTTTGCATCACTCTCTGTGTGTGTGTGTTTGCATCTCTCTCTGTGTGTTTGCAGCTCTCTCTGTGTGTGTGTTTGCATCTCTCTCAGTGTGTGTTTGCATCTCTGTGTGTGTTTGCATCACTCTCTGTGTGTGTTTGCATCTCTCTGTGTGTGTGTTTGCATCTCTCTCTGTGTGTGTTTGCATCACTCTCTGTGTGTGTGTGTTTGCATCTCTGTGTGTGTTTGCATCTCTCTCTGTGTGTGTTTGCATCTCTCTCTCTGTGTGTGTTTGCATCTCTCTCTGTGTGTTTGCATCTCTGTGTGTGTTTGCATCACTCTCTGTGTGTGTTTGCATCTCTCTCTGTGTGTGTTTGCATCTCTCTGTGTGTGTGTTTGCATCTCTCTCTGCGTGTGTTTGCATCTCTGTGTGTGTGTTTGCATCTCTGTGTGTGTGTTTGCATCTCTCTGTGTGTGTTTGCATCTCTCTCTGTGTGTGTTTGCATCTCTCTCTGTGTGTGTTTGCATCTCTCTCTGTGTGTGTTTGCATCTCTCTCTGTGTGTGTTTGCATCTCTCTCTGTGTGTGTTTGCAGCTCTCTCTGTGTGTGTGTTTGCATCTCTCTCTGTGTGTGTTTGCATCTCTCTCTCTCTGTGTGTGTTTGCATCTCTCTGTGTGTGTTTGCATCACTCTCTGTGTGTGTGTTTGCATCACTCTCTCTGTGTGTGTTTGCATCTCTCTCTCTGTGTGTTTGCATCTCTCTCTCTGTGTGTGTTTGCATCTCTCTCTGTGTGTGTTTGCATCTCTCTCTCTGTGTGTTTGCATCACTCTCTGTGTGTGTGTGTTTGCATCTCTCTCTGTGTGTGTTTGCATCTCTCTCTCTGTGTGTGTTTGCATCTCTCTCTGTGTGTGTGTTTGCATCTCTCTGTGTGTGTGTGTTTGCATTTCTCTCTGTGTGTGTTTGCATCTCTCTCTGTGTGTGTTTGCAGCTCTCTGTGTGTGTGTTTGCATCTCTCTCTGTGTGTGTTTGCATCTCTCTCTGTGTGTGTTTGCATCTCTCTCTGTGTGTGTTTGCATCACTCTCTGTGTGTGTGTGTTTGCATCTCTCTCTGTGTGTGTTTGCAGCTCTCTCTGTGTGTGTGTTTGCATCTCTCTCTGTATGTGTTTGCATCTCTCTCTGTGTGTGTTTGCATCACTCTCTGTGTGTGTTTGCATCTCTCTCTGTGTGTGTTTGCATCTCTCTCTGTGTGTGTTTGCATCTCTCTCTGTGTGTGTTTGCATCTCTCTCTGTGTGTGTTTGCATCACTCTCTGTGTGTGTGTGTTTGCATCTCTCTCTCTGTGTGTGTTTGCATCTCTCTCTGTATGTGTTTGCATCTCTCTCTGTGTGTGTTTGCATCACTCTCTGTGTGTGTTTGCATCACTCTCTGTGTGTGTTTGCATCTCTCTCTGTGTGTGTTTGCATCTCTCTCTGTGTGTGTTTGCATCTCTCTCTGTGTGTGTTTGCATCTCTCTCTGTGTGTGTTTGCATCACTCTCTGTGTGTGTGTGTGTTTGCATCTCTCTCTCTGTGTGTGTTTGCATCTCTCTCTGTGTGTGTTTGCATCTCTCTCTGTGTGTGTTTGCATCTCTGTGTGTGTTTGCATCTCTCTCTGTGTGTGTTTGCATCTCTCTGTGTGTGTGTTTGCATCTCTCTCTGCGTGTGTTTGCATCTCTGTGTGTGTGTTTGCGTCTCTGTGTGTGTGTTTGCATCTATGTGTGTGTGTTTGCATCTCTGTGTGTGTGTGTGTTTGCATCTGTGTGTGTGTGTTTGCATCTCTCTCTGTGTGTGTTTGCATCTCTCTCTCTGTGTGTGTTTGTATCTCTCTCTGTGTGTGTTTGCATCTCTCTCTGTGTGTGTTTGCAGCTCTCTCTGTGTGTGTGTTTGCATCTCTCTCTGTGTGTGTTTGCATCTCTCTGTGTGTGTTTGCATCACTCTCTGTGTGTGTGTTTGCATCACTCTCTGTGTGTGTGTTTGCATCACTCTCTCTGTGTGTGTTTGCATCTCTCTCTCTCTGTGTGTTTGCATCTCTCTCTGTGTGTGTTTGCGTCTCTCTCTGTGTGTGTTTGCATCTCTCTCTGTGTGTGTTTGCATCTCTCTCTCTGTGTGTTTGCATCACTCTGTGTGTGTGTGTGTTTGCATCTCTCTCTGTGTGTGTTTGCATTCTCTCTCTGTGTGTGTTTGCATCTCTCTGTGTGTGTGTTTGCATCACTCTCTCTGTGTGTGTTTGCTCTCTCTCTCTCTCTGTGTGTGTTTGCATCTCTCTCTGTGTGTGTTTGCATCTCTCTCTGTGTGTGTTTGCATCTCTCTCTCTGTGTGTTTGCATCACTCTCTGTGTGTGTGTGTTTGCATCTCTCTCTGTGTGTGTTTGCATCTCTCTCTCTGTGTGTGTTTGCATCTCTCTCTGTGTGTGTGTTTGCATCTCTGTGTGTGTGTGTGTGTTTGCTTCTCTCTCTGTGTGTGTTTGCATCTCTCTCTGTGTGTGTTTGCAGCTCTCTGTGTGTGTTTGCATCTCTCTCTGTGTGTGTTTGCATCTCTTCTGTGTGTGTTTGCATCTCTCTCTGTGTGTGTTTGCATCACTCTCTGTGTGTGTGTGTTTGCATCTCTCTCTGTGTGTTTGCAGCTCTCTCTGTGTGTGTGTTTGCATCTCTCTCAGTGTGTGTTTGCATCTCTGTGTGTGTTTGCATCACTCTCTGTGTGTGTTTGCATCTCTCTGTGTGTGTGTTTGCATCTCTCTCTGTGTGTGTTTGCATCACTCTCTGTGTGTGTGTGTTTGCATCTCTCTCTGTGTGTGTTTGCATCTCTCTGTGTGTGTTTGCATCTCTCTCTGTGTGTGTTTGCATCTCTCTCTGTGTGTTTGCATCTCTGTGTGTGTTTGCATCACTCTCTGTGTGTGTTTGCATCTCTCTCTGTGTGTGTGTTTGCATCTCTGTGTGTGTGTTTGCATCTCTCTCTGCGTGTGTTTGCATCTCTGTGTGTGTGTTTGCATCTCTGTGTGTGTGTTTGCATCTCTCTGTGTGTGTTTGCATCTCTCTGTGTGTGTGTGTTTGCATCTCTCTCTGTGTGTGTTTGCATCTCTCTCTGTGTGTGTTTGCATCTCTCTCTGTGTGTGTTTGCATCTCTCTCTGTGTGTGTTTGCAGCTCTCTGTGTGTGTGTTTGCATCTCTCTCTGTGTGTGTTTGCATCTCTCTCTCTCTGTGTGTGTTTGCATCTCTCTGTGTGTGTTTGCATCACTCTCTGTGTGTGTGTTTGCATCACTCTCTCTGTGTGTGTTTGCATCTCTCTCTCTGTGTGTTTGCATCTCTCTCTCTGTGTGTGTTTGCATCTCTCTCTGTGTGTGTTTGCATCTCTCTCTCTGTGTGTTTGCATCACTCTCTGTGTGTGTGTGTTTGCATCTCTCTCTGTGTGTGTTTGCATCTCTCTCTCTGTGTGTGTTTGCATCTCTCTCTGTGTGTGTGTTTGCATCTCTCTGTGTGTGTGTGTTTGCATTTCTCTCTGTGTGTGTTTGCATCTCTCTCTGTGTGTGTTTGCAGCTCTCTGTGTGTGTGTTTGCATCTCTCTCTGTGTGTGTTTGCATCTCTCTCTGTGTGTGTTTGCATCTCTCTGTGTGTGTTTGCATCACTCTCTGTGTGTGTGTGTTTGCATCTCTCTCTGTGTGTGTTTGCAGCTCTCTCTGTGTGTGTGTTTGCATCTCTCTGTATGTGTTTGCATCTCTCTCTGTGTGTGTTTGCATCACTCTCTGTGTGTGTTTGCATCTCTCTCTGTGTGTGTTTGCATCTCTCTCTGTGTGTGTTTGCATCTCTCTCTGTGTGTGTTTGCATCTCTCTCTGTGTGTGTTTGCATCACTCTCTGTGTGTGTGTGTTTGCATCTCTCTCTGTGTGTGTTTGCATCTCTCTCTGTATGTGTTTGCATCTCTCTCTGTGTGTGTTTGCATCACTCTCTGTGTGTGTTTGCATCACTCTCTGTGTGTGTTTGCATCTCTCTCTGTGTGTGTTTGCATCTCTCTCTGTGTGTGTTTGCATCTCTCTCTGTGTGTGTTTGCATCTCTCTCTGTGTGTGTTTGCATCACTCTCTGTGTGTGTGTGTGTTTGCATCTCTCTCTCTGTGTGTGTTTGCATCTCTCTCTGTGTGTGTTTGCATCTCTCTCTGTGTGTGTTTGCATCTCTGTGTGTGTTTGCATCTCTCTCTGTGTGTGTTTGCATCTCTCTGTGTGTGTGTTTGCATCTCTCTCTGCGTGTGTTTGCATCTCTGTGTGTGTGTTTGCGTCTCTGTGTGTGTGTTTGCATCTATGTGTGTGTGTTTGCATCTCTGTGTGTGTGTGTGTTTGCATCTGTGTGTGTGTGTTTGCATCTCTCTCTGTGTGTGTTTGCATCTCTCTCTGTGTGTGTTTGTATCTCTGTGTGTGTGTTTGCATCTCTCTCTGTGTGTGTTTGCAGCTCTCTCTGTGTGTGTGTTTGCATCTCTCTCTGTGTGTGTTTGCATCTCTCTCTCTCTGTGTGTGTTTGCATCTCTCTGTGTGTGTTTGCATCACTCTCTGTGTGTGTGTTTGCATCACTCTCTCTGTGTGTGTTTGCATCTCTCTCTCTGTGTGTTTGCATCTCTCTCTCTGTGTGTGTTTGCATCTCTCTCTGTGTGTGTTTGCATCTCTCTCTCTGTGTGTTTGCATCACTCTCTGTGTGTGTGTGTTTGCATCTCTCTCTGTGTGTGTTTGCATCTCTCTCTCTGTGTGTGTTTGCATCTCTCTCTGTGTGTGTGTTTGCATCTCTCTGTGTGTGTGTGTTTGCATTTCTCTCTGTGTGTGTTTGCATCTCTCTCTGTGTGTGTTTGCAGCTCTCTGTGTGTGTGTTTGCATCTCTCTCTGTGTGTGTTTGCATCTCTCTCTGTGTGTGTTTGCATCTCTCTGTGTGTGTTTGCATCACTCTCTGTGTGTGTGTGTTTGCATCTCTCTCTGTGTGTGTTTGCAGCTCTCTCTGTGTGTGTGTTTGCATCTCTCTCTGTGTGTGTTTGCATCTCTCTCTGTGTGTGTTTGCATCTCTCTCTGTGTGTGTTTGCATCACTCTCTGTGTGTGTGTGTTTGCATCTCTCTCTCTGTGTGTGTTTGCATCTCTCTCTGTGTGTGTTTGCATCTCTCTCTGTGTGTGTTTGCATCTCTGTGTGTGTTTGCATCTCTCTCTGTGTGTGTTTGCATCTCTCTGTGTGTGTGTTTGCATCTCTCTCTGCGTGTGTTTGCATCTCTGTGTGTGTGTTTGCGTCTCTGTGTGTGTGTTTGCATCTATGTGTGTGTGTTTGCATCTCTGTGTGTGTGTGTGTTTGCATCTGTGTGTGTGTGTTTGCATCTCTCTCTGTGTGTGTTTGCATCTCTCTCTGTGTGTGTTTGTATCTCTGTGTGTGTGTTTGCATCTCTCTGTGTGTGTTTGCATCTCTGTGTGTGTGTTTGCATCTCTGTGTGTGTGTTTGCATCTCTGTGTGTGTGTGTGTGTTTGCATCTCTGTGTGTGTTTGCATCACTCTCTGTGTGTGTTTGCATCTCTCTCTGTGTGTGTTTGCATCTCTCTCTGTGTGTGTTTGCATCTCTCTCTCTGTGTGTGTTTGCATCTCTGTGTGTGTGTGTGTTTGCATCTGTGTGTGTGTGTGTGTTTGAATCTCTGTGTGTGTGTGTGTTTGCATCTCTGTGTGTGTGTTTGCATCTCTGTGTGTGTTTTTGCATCTCTCTCTGTGTGTGTTTGCATCTCTCTCTCTGTGTATGTTTGCATCTCTGTGTGTGTGTGTGTTTGCATCTCTGTGTGTGTGTGTGTTTGCATCTCTGTGTGTGTGTGTTTGCATCTCTGTGTGTGTGTGTGTTTGCATCTCTGTGTGTGTGTGTGTGTGTTTGCATCTGTGTGTGTGTGTGTTTGCATCTCTGTGTGTGTGTTTGCATCTCTGTGTGTGTGTGTGTTTGCATCTCTGTGTGTGTGTTTGCATCTCTGTGTGTGTGTTTGCATCTCTGTGTGTGTGTTTGCATCTGTGTGTGTGTGTGTTTGCATCTGTGTGTGTGTGTGTATATGTGTGTGTGTTTGCATCTCTGTGTGTGCTCACCTGGTCGAGCATGGCCTGTGTGTGTGTAGCAGACAGACAGAAGCGTGCCCGTGCCTCTGTGATGGGCGTAGCAGTCTTTCTTCCGGCGCCGACAGAGATGGCCGCCTCGCTTCGCGTTCCTAGCAGGAAACCCCACCACTCCTATCTTCCTCTTCAGCATGGCGCGAGAGAAAGCCCTGCAGAACACAGGCACAGAAAGGCCCCATTGTAAAAGACATGAAGCATGAGGAATGAGTAAATCACGTATTTAAAGACTCTTTACGTTACCATGGGGAATGAGTACTACGACCCTGAACACACACACACACACACACTACGACCCTGAACACACACACACACACACACACACACTACGACCCTGAACACACACACACACGCACTACGACCCTGAACACACACACACACACACTACGACCCTGAACACACACACACACACTACGACCCTGAACACACACACACACACTACGACCCTGAACACACACACACACTACGACCCTGAACACACACACACACACACTACGACCCTGAACACACACACACACTACGACCCTGAACACACACACACACACTACGACCCTGAACACACACCACACACATTACTACCCTAAACACACACACAACGACCCTGAACACACACACACACACACACTACGACCTTGAACGCACACACACACATTACGACCCTGAACACACACACACACACACTACGACCCTGAACACACACACACACACTACGACCCTGAACACACACACACTACGACCCTGAACACACACACACTACGACCCTGAACACACACACACACACTACGACCCTGAACACACACACACACACTACGACCCTGAACACACACACACACTACGACCCTGAACACACAGACACACACACTACGACCCTGAACGCACACGCACACACTACGACCCTGAAAGCACACACACACACTACGACCCTGAACACACACACACTACGACCCTGAACACACACACACACTACAACCCTGAACACACACACACACTACGACCCTGAACACACACACACACACTACGACCCTGAACACACACACACACACTACAACCCTGAACACACACACACACTACGACCCTGAACACACACACACACACACACACACTACGACCCTGAACACACAGACACACACACACACACACTACGACCGTGAACACACACACACACACACACACACTACGACCCTGAACACACACACACACACTATGACCCTGAACACACACACACACTACGACCCTGAACACACACACACACTACGACCCTGAACACACACACACAACGACCCTGAACACACACTACGACCCTGAACACATACTATGACCCTCAACAGTTGGTCTGTGTTGTTTACTACTGGCTCACATGGTCAAACCACATGGCAACATTTGGTCAGCAAACGCTCCTCAGTTATCTGTCCTTGGTGCCACTGAGTGGAATGGGTGGACTGGATGTGTAGACCGAAATAAAGGTGAAAAATAAAAATACATGAAAAAGCAGGAGAAAAACAGGCTTTGTTTTTTTTCCCTCTGTCTTTGCCAACTAAGGGTATAACAAAGTATTGAGATAAACTTTTGTTATTGACCAAATACATAAATAACATAACATAAATCTTCAATAAGGTTCCAATCGGAGAATTCCTTTGTCTTCAGAAAAGCAAAGGAACGGGAGCTCCTCTCGTGGCTGCTGCCAGACACCTGACTCATTCCACTTTCATTCAGCCCCCTTCACAGTAGAAGCCTGAAACAGGTTTCTAAAGATGGTTGACATCTAGTGGAAGCCTTAGGAAGTGCCACATAACCAATATCCCACTGTATCTTCAATAGGGCCTGAGTTGAAAAATTACACACCTCAGATTTTCCACATCCTGGTTGGATTTTTTCTCAGGTTTTCGCCTGCCATATGAGTTCTGTTATACTCACAGACATCATTCAAACAGCTTTAGAAACTTCAGAGTGTTTTCTATCCAAATCTAATAATATGCATATATTAGCAACTGGGACTGAGTAGCAGGCAGTTTACTCTGGGCACCTTATTCATCCAAGCTACTCAATACTGCCCCAGCTATAAATCAAATCAAATCAAATCAAATTTATTTATATAGCCCTTCGTACATCAGCTGATATCTCAAAGTGCTGTACAGAAACCCAGCCTAAAACCCCAAACAGCAAGCAATGCAGGTGTAGAAGCACGGTGGCTAGGAAAAACTCCCTAGAAAGGCCAAAACCTAGGAAGAAACCTAGAGAGGAACCAGGCTATGTGGGGTGGCCAGTCCTCTTCTGGCTGTGCCGGGTGGAGATTATAACAGAACATGGCCAAGATGTTCAAATGTTCATAAATGACCAGCATGGTCGAATAATAATAAGGCAGAACAGTTGAAACTGGAGCAGCAGCACAGTCAGGTGGAAGTTGAAACTGGAGCAGCAGCATGGCCAGGTGGACTGGGGACAGCAAGGAGTCATCATGTCAGGTAGTCCTGGGGCATGGTCCTAGGGCTCAGGTCAGATGAAACTGGAACAGCAGCATGGCCAGGTGGACTGGGGACAGCAAGGAGTCATCATGTCAGGTAGTCCTGGAGCTCAGGTCCTAGGGCTCAGGTCCTCCGAGAGAGAGAAAGAAAGAGAGAAGGAGAGAATTAGAGAACGCACACTTAGATTCACACAGGACACCGAATAGGACAGGAGAAGTACTCCAGATATAACAAACTGACCCCAGCCCCCGACACATAAACTATTGCAGCATAAATACTGGAGGCTGAGACAGGAGGGGTCAGGAGACACTGTGGCCCCATCCGAGGTCACCCCCGGACAGGGCCAAACAGGAAGGATATAACCCCACCCACTTTGCCAAAGCACAGCCCCCACACCACTAGAGGGATATCTTCAACCACCAACTTACCATCCTGAGACAAGGCTGAGTATAGCCCACAAAGATCTCCGCCACGGCACAACCCAAGGGGGGCGCCAACCCAGACAGGATGACCACAACAGTGAATCAACCCACTCAGGTGACGCACCCCCTCCAGGGACGGCATGAGAGAGCCCCAGTAAGCCAGTGACCCAGCCCCTGTAATAGGGTTAGAGGCAGAGAATCCCAGTGGAAAGAGGGGAACCGGCCAGGCAGAGACAGCAAGGGCGGTTCGTTGCTCCAGAGCCTTTCCGTTCACCTTCCCACTCCTGGGCCAGACTACACTCAATCATATGACCCACTGAAGAGATGAGTCTTCAGTAAAGACTTAAAGGTTGAGACCGAGTTTGCGTCTCTGACATGGGTAGGCAGACCGTTCCATAAAAATGGAGCTCTATAGGAGAAAGCCCTGCCTCCAGCTGTTTGCTTAGAAATTCTAGGGACAATTAGGAGGCCTGCGTCTTGTGACCGTAGCGTACGTGTAGGTATGTACGGCAGGACCAAATCAGAGAGATAGGTAGGAGCAAGCCCATGTAATGCTTTGTAGGTTAGCAGTAAAACCTTGAAATCAGCCCTTGCTTTGACAGGAAGCCAGTGTAGAGAGGCTAGCACTGGAGTAATATGATCAAATTTTTTGGTTCTAGTCAGGATTCTAGCAGCCGTATTTAGCACTAACTGAAGTTTATTTAGTGCTTTATCCGGGTAGCCGGAAAATAGAGCATTGCAGTAGTCTAACCTAGAAGTGACAAAAGCATGGATTAATTTTTCTGCATCATTTTTGGACAGAAAGTTTCTGATTTTTGCAATGTTACGTAGATGGAAAAAAGATGTCCTTGAAATGGTCTTGATATGTTCTTCAAAAGAGAGATCAGGGTCCAGAGTAACGCCGAGGTCCTTCACAGTTTTATTTGAGACGACTGTACAACCATTAAGATTAATTGTCAGATTCAACAGAATATCTCTTTGTTTCTTGGGACCTAGAACAAGCATCTCTGTTTTGTCCGAGTTTAATAGTAGAAAGTTTGCAGCCATCCACTTCCTTATGTCTGAAACACATGCTTCTAGCGAGGGCAATTTTGGGGCTTCACCATGTTTCATTGAAATGTACAGCTGTGTGTCATCCGCATAGCAGTGAAAGTTTACATTATGTTTTCGAATAACATCCCCAAGAGGTAAAATATATAGTGAGAACAATAGTGGTCCTAAAACGGAACCTTGAGGAACACCGAAATGTACAGTTGATTTGTCAGAGGACAAACCATTCACAGAGACAAACTGATATCTTTCCGACAGATAAGATCTAAACCAGGCCAGAACTTGTCCGTGTAGACCAATTTGGGTTTCCAATCTCTCCAAAAGAATGTGGTGATCGATGGTATCAAAAGCGGCACTAAGGTCTAGGAGCACGAGGACAGATGCAGAGCTCGGTCCGATGCCATTAAAATGTCATTTACCACCTTCACAAGTGCCGTCTCAGTGCTATGATGGGGTCTAAAACCAGACTGAAGCATTTCGTATACATTGTTTGTCTTCAGGAAGGCAGTGAGTTGCTGAGCAACAGCCTTCTCTAAAATTTTTGAGAGGAATGGAAGATTCGATATAGGCCGATAGTTTTTTATATTTTCTGGGTCAAGGTTTGGCTTTTTCAAGAGAGGCTTTATTACTGCCACTTTTAGTGAGTTTGGTACACATCCAGTGGATAGAGAGCCGTTTATTATGTTCAACATAGGAGGGCCAAGCACAGGAAGCAGCTCTTTCAGTAGTTTAGTTGGAATAGGGTCCAGTATGCAGCTTGAAGGTTTAGAGGCCATGATTATTTTCATCATTGTGTCAAGAGATATAGTACTAAAACACTTGAGCGTCTCTCTTGATCCTAGGTCCTGGCAGAGTTGTGCAGACTCAGGACAACTGAGGTTTGGAGGAATACGCAGGTTTAAAGAAGAGTCCGTAATTTGCTTTCTAATAATCATAATCTTTTCCTCAAAGAAGTTCATGAATTTATCACTGCTAAAGTGAAAGTCATCCTCTCTTGGGGAATGCTGCTTTTTAGTTAGCTTTGCGACAGTATCAAAAAGGAATTTCGGATTGTTCTTATTTTCCTCAATTAAGTTAGAAAAATAGGATGATCGAGCAGCAGTAAGGGCTCTTCGGTACTGCACGGTACTGTCTTTCCAAGCTAGTCGGAAGACTTCCAGTTTGGTGTGGCGCCATTTCCGTTCCAATTTTCTGGAAGCTTGCTTCAGTGCTCGGGTATTTTCTGTGTACCAGGGAGCTAGTTTCTTATGAGAATTTTTTTTCGTTTTTAGGGGTGCAACTGCATCTAGGGTATTGCGCAAGGTTAAATTGAGATCCTCAGTTAGGTGGTTAACTGATTTTTGTCCTCTGGCGTCCTTGGGTAGGCAGAGGGAGTCTGGAAGGGCATCAAGGAATCTTTGTGTTGTCTGTGAATTTATAGCACGACTTTTGATGTTCCTTGGTTGGGGTCTGAGCAGATTATTTGTTGCAATTGCAAACGTAATAAAATGGTGGTCCGATAGTCCAGGATTATGAGGAAAAACATTAAGATCCACCACATTTATTCCAAGGGACAAAACTAGGTCCAGCGTATGACTGTGACAGTGAGTGGGTCCAGAGACATGTTGGACAAAACCCACTGAGTCGATGATGGCTCCGAAAGCCTTTTGGAGTGGGTCTGTGGACTTTTCCATGTGAATATTAAAGTCACCAAAGATTAGAATATTATCTGCTATGACTACAAGGTCCGATAGGAATTCAGGGAACTCAGTGAGAAACGCTGTATATGGCCCAGGAGGCCTGTAAACAGTAGCTATAAAAAGTGATTGAGTAGGCTGCATAGATTTCATGACTAGAAGCTCAAAAGACGAAAACGTCATTTTTTTTTTTGTAAATTGAAATTTGCTATCGTAAATGTTAGCAACCCCTCCGCCTTTGCGGGATGCACGGGGGATATGGTCACTAGTGTAGCCAGGAGGTGAGGCCTCATTTAAAACAGTAAATTCATCAGGCTTAAGCCATGTTTCAGTCAGGCCAATCACATCAAGATTATGATCAGTGATTAGTTCATTGACTATAATTGCCTTTGAAGTAAGGGATCTAACATTAAGTAGCCCTATTTTGAGATGTGAGGTATCATGATCTCTTTCAGTAATGACAGGAATGGAGGTGGTCTTTATCCTAGTAAGATTGCTAAGGCGAACACCGCCATGTTTAGTTTTGCCCAACCTAGGTCGAGGCACAGACACGGTGTCAATGGTGATAGCTGAGCTGACTACACTGACTGTGCTAGTGGCAGACTCCACTATGCTGGCAGGCTGGCTAACAGCCTGCTGCCTGGCCTGCACCCTATTTCATTGTGGAGCTAGAGGAGTTAGAGCCCTGTCTATGTTGGTAGATAAGATGAGAGCACCCCTCCAGCTAGGATGGAGTCCGTCACTCCTCAGCAGGTCAGGCTTGGTCCTGTTTGTGGGTGAGTCCCAGAAAGAGGGCCAATTATCTACAAATTCTATCTTTTGGGAGGGGCAGAAAACAGTTTTCAACCAGCGATTGAGTTGTGAGACTCTGCTGTAGAGCTCATCACTCCCCCTAACTGGGAGGGGGCCAGAGACAATTACTCGATGCCGACACATCTTTCTAGCTGATATGCACGCAGAAGCTATGTTGCGCTTGGTGATCTCTGACTGTTTCATCCTAACATCGTTGGTGCCGACGTGGATAACAATATCTCTATACTCTCTACACTCGCCAGTTTTAGCTTTAGCCAGCACCATCTTCAGATTAGCCTTAACGTCGGTAGCCCTGCCCCCGGGTAAACAGTGTATGATCGCTGGATGATTCGCTTTAAGTCTAATGCTGACCAGAGAAGAATCGGCCTCTGACTCCGACCCGCTGCTTAATGGGGAAAACCGGTTGAAAGTTTCTGTCAGCTGAATGAGCGACACCGGTTGAGCGTTCCTACAGCATTTCCTTCCAGAAACCGTGAGAAAGTTGTCCGGCTGCGGGGACTGTGTCAGGGGATTTATACTACTATCTGTACTTACTGGTGGCACAGACGCTGTTTCATCCTTTCCTACACTGAAATTACCCTTGCCTAACGATTGCGTCTGAAGCTGGGCTTGTAGCACAGCTATCCTCACCGTAAGGCGAGTACAGCGACTGCAATTAGAAGGCATCATGTTAACTACTTAGCTTCGGCTGTTGGAGGTCCTGACGAATCGTGTCCAGATAAAGCGTCCGGAGTGAAAAAGTTGAGGAAAAAATAAATAAATATATGAACGGTAATTAAAAAGTGAAAACCGTAAAGTTGTCAGGTAGCAAAACAGGTTGGCAACAAAACGCACAGCAACTCGAAAACAAGCATGCAAGTTGTGACCGGAAATATAAGAAGATAACATATCAGCAGAAGAAGAAGAAGAACACCCATAAACACAGAAAGCAGATTTCTCCCACAAGTCTTCTTGGGACAGGTGACCAGGGCAGGTTCTGCCTGTTGTCGCCCTTAGTGGCAAAAAATCTATCACCTCCATTCATTCCTTCACATAAAATTTAGTTGTAGCAAGGTAGTTAGACTTTTCCTCTAGACCAGATAGAATCAGTGTCCCTGTCAAACAAACGTAACAAAGACCCCCACTCACTCAGTGTTTCCTGGCATGGAAGACAGAACCCACCCAGTGAGAATCAATCTGTCCTTACCATAGATGTTCAAGCCCATTATGGACTGAGACCAAGAGCAAAATGGTGGTTCTCTGCTAGCTGGTGCACAGCCTGACCAATGATTTTAAATTTGTGGGGAGGAGTGACAGAGAGAGAGGGTAAATGACAAATTATTGGGACGTATGGCTATCCCCTGTTGGTATGGAACTGCCATAACATTCTCTCAGTGCAGAGGTCAGGGGTCACACTATCAGTCTATTTGAGGACTGTCCTGCTCAAAGTCTGTGAGTTGTTGTTGTGTATTTGAGGTTGTTGTGGAACCCTGGAGCTGAAATGATTTCCAACCGGGAGAACCCGGAGACACAAATCATGGGACTAGAACTGTGTTGAGGTCCAAACAACACCCAGGGGGAGAGAAAAGGACTAGTGATACTGTTAAAGAGGGGAGACAGAGTTAGAGGGGGACAGAGAAGAGTGAGAGGGACAACCCAGACCCAGAGGGACAGAGTTAGAGGGACTAGACTAGTGATGAGGGGTCCAACCCAGGCCCGGAGACAGAGAGATGGGACAGAGTGATGAGGGATGGAGAGACAGAGTTAGATGGGACAGACTAGAGATGAGGGGTCCAAGTTGGTGAACCCTGGAGCTAGAACTAGTGATGAGGGGTCCAACCCAGACCCGGAGACAGAGTTAGTATGGGACTAGAACTAGTGATGTGGGGTCCAACCCAGGCCCGGAGACAGAGTTAGTATGGGACTAGAACTAGTGATGAGGGGTCCAACCCAGTCCCGGAGACAGAGTTAGTATGGGACTAGGACTAGTGATGAGGGGTCCAACCCAGGCCCGGAGACAGAGTTAGTATGGGACTAGGACTCTCTCTCCCCCCATCTTTCTCCTCTCTACTATGCTGCAGCCAGATGGTTCTGATATGTCCGCCTGACGAACAGAGGATTTGGTGTACTACACACTCACATCTTGCCAAGATCAGAGACTCTCCCTCACAATGCAATGTATGTCACAGTTCCTGGACCCTGGAGCTACCTCTCTGGAGAAGAAGACATGTTGCTCACCCACGGTGGTTCCATCCAGTCCCATGATGCATTTCATGGCTCTGAGGATCTGCTCTGTGATGGGAGGAGACATAGGCGTAGACCGCACTGTGGGAGTAGCTATGCAGATAGTCAACCAATTCCTGCAGAGAGAGAGAGAGGGGGATAGAGACAGATAGAGGGAAAGAGAGATCGATAGAGAGAGATAGAGGGAGAGAGAGATAAACAGAGAGAGGGATAGATAGTGAGACAGGGAGAGAGAGATATAAATGTTTAAAGAAATGCAAAGAGAGAGCTGTTAGGACAGGGAAAACTATTAGAGGACAGGAGAAACTATTAGAGGACAGGAGAAACTATTAGAGGACAGGGCCAGCTATTAGAGGACAGGGCCATATTAGAGGACAGGGCCAGCTATTAGAGAGACAGGGCCAGCTTTAAAGAAAGGACAGGGCCAGCTATTAGAGGACAGGGAAAACTATTAGAGGACAGGGCCAGCTATTAGAGGACAGGGCCAGCTAGTAGAGGACAGGGCCAGCTAGTAGAGGACAGGGCCAGCTAGTAGAGGACAGGGCCAGCTAGTAGAGGACAGGGCCAGCTAGTAGAGGACAGGGCCAGCTATTAGAGGACGGGGCCAGCTATTAGAGGACAGGGCCAGCTAGTAGAGGACAGGGCCAGCTATTAGGACAGGGAAAACTATTAGAGGACAGGAGAAACTATTAGAGGACAGGGCCAGCTATTAGAGGACAGGGCCAGCTATTAGAGGACAGGGCCAGCTATTAGAGGACAGGGCCAGCTATTAGAGGACAGGGCCAGCTAGTAGAGGACAGGGCCAGCTAGTAGAGGACGGGGCCAGCAGACGGGGCCAGCTAGTAGAGGACGGGGCCAGCTATTAGAGGACAGGGCCAGCTATTAGAGGACGGGGCCAGCTATTAGAGGACGGGGCCAGCTATTAGAGGACAGGGCCAGCTATTAGAGGACAGGGCCAGTTAGTAGAGGACAGGGCCAGCTATTAGAGGACAGGGCCAGCTATTAGAGGACGGGGCCAGCTATTAGAGGACGGGGCCAGCTATTAGAGGACGGGGCCAGCTATTAGAGGACAGGGACAGCTATTAGAGGACAGGGGGTACTATTACAGGACAGGGCCAGCTATTAGAGGACAGGGGGTACTATTAGAGGACAGGGCAAACTATTAGAGGACAGGGTCAACGTATTACTGAGGAGGTATGAATGGGGCTAACATGAGGCAGCATCAGCAGGAAAGAAGTCTCTCTCTCTCTCTCTCAACCTCTCGCTCTCTTTCCCTCTGCCTTTCTTTCTACACCTCCTCTGTTTCCCTGTCTGTGTAGCTCTCTCTCTCTATGTAATTGAAACAGCATGGCTTCCTTCGTTCCGTTCCTCTAATCAACTGCCGACTGCCACTCAGATGTGGTTATGTATTGAAGTGCAGCTTTTAATGGAGTTATAATGAAGTAGGCCCTCAGAGAGAGAAGGGAACATTTGTTGGACACATGGGAGGACTGAGGGAAACAAGGGGACCAGTGTGGGGGAGACAAGAGGACCGGTGTGGGGGACAAGAGACGGTGGGGGGACAAGAGGAGTGAGACAAGGGACCGGTGTGGGGAACAAGGGGACCGGTGGGGAGACAAGAGGACCGGTGGGGGAGACAAGAGGACCGGTGGGGGGAGACAAGAGGACCGGTGGGGGAGACAAGAGGACCGGTGGGGGGAGACAAGAGGTGTGGGGGAGACAAGAGGACCGGTGTGGGGGAGACAAGAGGACCGGTGGGGGGGAGACAAGGTCTACACAGGGACAACTGAAAACAGACTGAGGAGTTCCCTCCATACAGGGTAAGTCTGTTGTGCAGGACTAATGGCAAGTTCATCTACCTGACGGTGTGAGACTGTCAGTTCGAACCCAGGCCTCCTGTCTGCACAGGTGTGTGAGCAGGAAGTGTTAGCAGGAAGTGAGTAGGTACACCTGTCACTCATTTGACTAAAGTGTGTGGAGGAAAAGCAGCAGAAAACATATCTGGGGTAAGGAAAAAGCACCAGGAGAGGAGACAGGAGGAGACATGGGCTTAAAGAACGTACCTTCTTCCCAGCGATGTATCCTCCTGCAGCCCCGAAGCTCTTGGTGAACGTTCCCATCATGACGTCGATGTCCGAGGGGTCCAGCCCGAAAAGTTCTGTCACACCCTTCCCTGTCGGCCCCACCGCCCCGATACTGTGAGCCTCGTCCAGGTACAGGTAGGTCTTGTACTTCTTCTTCAGGGATACGATGTCCGGCAGATGCACCACAGACCCCTCCATACTGTGGTAGCCGGAGAAGGATACAGTGATGTATTTACAAATCAAGGTACACTTAACCAGCATGGCTACCACAGCATTCTGCAGTGGTACACCATCCCATCTGGTTAGCGCTTAGTGGGACTATCATTTCTTTTTCAACAGGACAATGACCCAGCACACCTCCAGGCTGTGTAAGGACTATTTGACTAAGGAGAGTGATGGAGTGCTGCATCAGATGACCTGGCCTCCACAATCACCTGACCTCAACCCAATTGAGATTGTTTGGGATGAGTTGGACTGCAGAGTGAAGGAAAAGCAGCCAACAGGTGCTCAGCATATATGTGGGAACTCCTTCAAAACTGTTTGAAAAGCATTCCAGATTAAGCTGGTTGAGACATACATATCTACCTCCATCACTCCAGTATCCCTTAACCCTATACATATCTACCTCCATCACTCCAGTATCCCTTAACCCTATACATATCTACCTCCATCACTCCAGTATCCCTGTCCCCCTATATATATCTACCTCCATCACTCCAGTATCCCTGTCACCTTCCCCCTATACATATCTACCTCCATCACTCCAGTATCCCTGTCACCTTCCCCCTATACATATCTACCTCCATCACTCCAGTATCCCTGTCACCTTCTCCCTATACATATCTACCTCCATCACTCCAGTATCCCTGTCTCCTTACCCCTATACATATCTACCTCCATCACTCCAGTATCCCTGTCTCCCTCCCCTATACATATCTACTTTCATCACTCCAGTATCCCTGTCTCCTTCCCCCTATATATATCTCCATACTCCTCCATCCCTGTCACCTTCTCCACATATCTACCTCCATCACTCCAGTATCCCTGTCTCCCTATACATATCTACCTCCATCACTCCAGTATCCCTGTCTCCCTCCCCCATACATATCTACCTCCATCACTCCAGTATCCCTGTCACCTTACCCCTATACATATCTATCTCCATCACTCCAGTATCCCTGTCTCCTTCCCCCTATATATATCTACCACTGAACTGACCCTGTATATAGTCTCCTTAACCCTATACATATCTACCTCTATACATATCTATACTAACTTATTGTGTTCTGTTCTGTCTGAGTATCAGCCCCAAAAATGACATGAGGGTTCTGTTCTGTCTGAGTATCAGCTCCTATAATGACATGAGGGTTCTGTTCTGTTCTGTCTGAGTATCAGCCCCTATAATGACATGAGGGTTCTGTTCTGTCCTCGGATGGGTCCTCAGTGTCTCCTGACCCCTCCTGTCTCAGCCTCCAGTATTTATGCTGCAGTAGTTTATGTGTCGGGGGCTAGGGTCAGTTTGTTATATCTGGAGTACTTCTCCTGTCCTATTCGGTGTCCTGTGTGAATCTAAGTGTCCTTAATCATAGTGTTCTGTTCCTTCTCTCTCTCGGAGGACCTGAGCCCTAGGACCATGCCCCAGGATTACCTGACATGATGACTCCTTGCTGTCCCCAGTCCACCTGACCCCGTGCTGCTGCTCAGTTTCAACTGTTCTGCCTTCTTATTATTCGAACATGCTGATCATTTATGAACATTTGAACATCTTGGCCATGTTCTGTTGTATCTCCATTCGGGCACAGCCAGAAGAGGACTGGCCACCCCACATATACTCTCTCTAATTCTCTTTTTTCTCTCTCTCGGAGGACCTGAGCCCTAGGACCATGCCCCAGGACTACCTGACATGATGACTCCTTGCTGTCCCCAGTCCACCTGACTGTGCTGCTGCTCCAGTTTCAACTGTTCTGCCTTATTATTATACGACCATGCTGGTCATTTATGAACATTTGAACATCTTGGCCATGTTCTGTTATAATCTCCACCTGGCACAGCCAGAAGAGGACCGGCCACCCCATATAGCCTGGTTCCTCTCTAGGTTTCTTCCTAGGTTTTGGCCTTTCTAGGGAGTTTTTCCTAGCCACCGTGCTTCTACACCTGCATTGCTTGCTGTTTGGGGTATTAGGTTGGGTTTCTGTACAGCACTTTGAGATATCAGCTGATGTACGAAGGGCTATATAAATACATTTGATTTGATTTGATTTGTCTGAGTATCAGCCCCTATAATGACATGAGGGTTCTGTTCTGTTCTGTCTGAGTATCAGCTCCTATAATGACATGAGTGTTCTGTTCTGTCTGAGTATCAGCTCCTATAATGACATGAGGGTTCTGTCTGAGTATCAGCTCCTATAATGACATGAGGGTTCTGTTCTGTCTGAGTATCAGCTCCTATAATGACATGAGGGTTCTGTTCTGTCTGAGTATCAGCTCCTATAATGACATGAGGGTTCTGTTCTGTCTGAGTATCAGCTCCTATAATGACATGAGGGTTCTGTTCTGTCTGAGTATCAGCTCCTATAATGACATGAGGTTTCTGTTCTGTTCTGTTCTGTCTGAGTATCAGCTCCTATAATGACATGTGGGTTCTGTTCTGTCTGAGTATCAGCTCCTATAATGACATGAGGGTTGTGTTCTGTTCTGTTCTGTCTGAGTATCAGCTCCTATAATGACATGAGGGTTCTGTTCTGTCTGAGTATCAGCTCCTATAATGACATGAGGGTTCTGTTCTGTTCTGTCTGAGTATCAGCCCCTATAATGACATGACGGTTCTGTTCTGTTCTGTCTGAGTATCAGCTCCTATAATGACATGAGGAGCGTTCTGTGTGTGTGTGTGTGTCTCTGTGTGTGTGTGTGTGTGTGTGTGTGTGTGTGTCTCTGTGTGTGTGTGTGTGTGTGTGTCCTAACATGTAGATTCCTTCCACCATGATCAGGATCTTCCTCCAGGGCCAGTGGGTCCGAGGCTGGCCACTAAACACCGCCTCCCTCAACAGACGTTACAGGCTCTGCATATCTGACACAATTGGAAAACGTCAATGTTAATATACTGTACGTTTAAAAACCAATAATAATAACGCATTACACAGACAGACTGGTGTCAAAACACACGATAAGCAGTAACCACCCACAGGGCAACGGAAGATCACCCGCAGAGTAAAATATGTGTGTTTCATCTACAAGGAACACCTCCTACTAAACCACAGCAGCAGCACCTTCTAAACCACAGCAGCAGCACCTTCTAAACCACAGCAGCAGCACCTTCTAAACCACAGCAGCAACACCTACTAAACCACAACAGCAACACCTACTAAACCACAACAGCAACACCTACTAAACCACACCAGCAATACCTACTACTGACCCACAACAGCAACACCTTCTACTGACCCACAACAGCAACACCTACTACTGACCTACAACAGCAACACCTTCTACTGACCCACAACAGCAACACCTTCTACTGACCCACAACAGCAACACCTTCTACTGACCCACAACAGCAACACCTACTACTGACCCACAACAGCAACACCTACTACTGACCTACAACAGCAACACCTTCTACTGACCCACAACAGCAACACCATCTACTGACCCACAACAGCAACACCTACTAAACCACAACAGCAACACCTACTAAACCACAACAGCAACACCTACTAAACCACAACAGCAACACCTACTAAACCACAACAGCAACACCTACTAAACCACAACAGCAATACCCACTTCTGACCAACAACAGCAACACCTACTACTGACCCACAACAGCAACACCTACTAAACCACAACAGCAACACCTACTACTGACCCACAACAGCAACAACAACTACTGACCCACAACAGCAACACATACTAAACCACAACAGCAACACCTACTAAACCACAACAGCAACACCTACTACTGACCTAGAACAGACACACCAACTGATCCACAACAGCAACACCTACTACTGACCTACAACAGCAACACCTACTGACCCACAACAGCAACAACTACTACTGACCCACAACAGCAACACCTTCTACTGACCCACAACAGCACCACCTATTAAACAACAACAGCAACACCTACTACTGACCCACAACAGCACCACCTATTAAACCACAACAGCAACACCTACTACTGACCCACAACAGCAACACATACTAAACCACAACAGCAACACCTACTAAACCACAACAGCAACACCTACTAAACCACAACAGCAACACCTACTACTGACCTACAACAGACACACCTACTGACCCACAACAGCAACACCTACTACTGACCCACAACAGCAACACCTACTACTGACCCACAACAGCAACACCTTCTACTGACCCACAGCAGCAACACCGACTAAACCACAACAGCAACACCTACTACTGACCCACAACAGCAACACCTACTAAACCACAACAGCAACACCTACTAAACCACAACAGCAACACCTACTAAACCACAACAGCCATACCTACTAAACCACAACAGCAACACCTACTAAACCACAACAGCAATACCCACTTCTGACCAACAACAGCAACACCTTCTATTTAACCACAACAGCAACACCTACGACACCACAACAGCAACACCTTCTAAACCACAACAGCAATACCTACTAAACCACAACAGCAACACCTTCTACTGACCCACAACAGCAACACCTACTACTGACCTACAACAGCAACACCTACTAAACCACAACAGCAACACCTACTACTGACCCACAACAGCAACACCTACTGACCCACAACAGCAACACCTTCTACTGACCCACAACAGCAACACCTTCTACTGACCCACAACAGCAACACCTACTACTGACCCACAACAGGAAATACCTTCTACTGACCCACAACAGCAACACCTACTACTGACCCACAACAGCAACACCTACTAAACCACAACAGCAACACCTACTACTGACCCACAACAGCAACACCTACTAAACCACAACAGCAACACCTACTAAACCACAACAGCAACACCTACTAAACCACAACAGCAATACCCACTTCTGACCAACAACAGCAACACCTTCTACTTAACCACAACAGCAACACCTACTAAACCACAACAGCAATACCTACTACTGACCCACAACAGCAACACCTTCTACTGACCCACAACAGCAAAACCATCTACTGACCAACAACAGCAACACCTTCTACTGACCAACAACAGAAACACCAACTGATCCACAACAGCAAGACCTACGACTGACCTACAACAGCAACACCTACTGACCCACAACAGCAACACCTACTACTGACCCACAGCAGCAACACCTACTAAACCACAACAGCAACACCTACTACTGACCCACAACAGCAACACCTACTAAACCACAACAGCAACACCTACTAAACCACAACAGCAACACCTACTACTGACCCACAACAGCAACACCTACTAAACCACAACAGCAACACCTACTACTGACCCACAACAGCAACAACAACTACTGACCCACAACAGCAACACATACTAAACCACAACAGCAACACCTACTAAACCACAACAGCAACACCTACTACTGACCTACAACAGACACACCAACTGATCCACAACAGCAACACCTACTACTGACCTACAACAGCAACACCTACTGACCCACAACAGCAACAAACTACTACTGACCCACAACAGCAACACCTTCTGCTGACCCACAGCAGCAACACCTACTAAACCACAACAGCAACACCTACTACTGACCCACAACAGCAACACCTACTAAACCACAACAGCAACACCTACTACTGACCAACAACAGCAACAACAACTACTGACCCACAACAGCAACACATACTAAACCACAACAGCAACACCTACTACTGACCTACAACAGACACACCTACTGACCCACAACAGCAACACCTACTACTGACCCACAACAGCAACACCTACTACTGACCCACGACAGCAACACCTTCTACTGACCCACAACAGCAATACCTACTAATCCACAACAGCAACACCTACTAAACCACAACAGCAACACCTACTAAACCACAACAGCAACACCTACTAAACCACAACAGCAATACCCACTTCTGACCAACAACAGCAAGACCTTCTACTTAACCACAACAGCAACACCTACGACACCACAACAGCAACACCTACTAAACCACAACAGCGATAACTACTAAACCACAACTGCAATACCTACAACTGACCCACAACAGCAACACCTTCTACTGACCCACAACAGCAACACATACTACTGACCTACAACAGCAACACCTTCTACTGACCCACAACAGCAACACCATCTACTGACCCACAACAGCAACACCTTCTACTGACCAACAACAGCAACAACAACTGATCCACAACAGCAACACCTACTACTGACCTACAACAGCAACACCTACTAAACCACAACAGCAACACCTACTAAACCACAACAGCAACACCTACTACTGACCCACAACAGCAACACCTACTAAACCACAACAGCAACACCTACTACTGACCCACAACAGCAACAACAACTACTGACCAACAACAGCAACACATACTAAACCACAACAGCAACACCTACTAAACCACAACAGCAACACCTACTACTGACCTACAACAGACACACCAACTGATCCACAACAGCAACACCTACTACTGACCTACAACAGCAACACCTACTGACCCACAACAGCAACACCTACTACTGACCCACAACAGCAACACCTTCTACTGACCCACAACAGCAACACATACTAAACCACAACAGCAACACCTACTACTGACCTACAACAGACACACCTACTGACCCACAACAGCAACACCTACTACTGACCCACAACAGCAACACCTTCTACTGACCCACAACAGCAACACCTACTAATCCACAACAGCAACACCTACTAAACCACAACAGCAACACCTACTAAACCACAACAGCAATACCCACTTCTGACCAACAACAGCAACACCTTCTACTTAACCACAACAGCAACACCTACGACACCACAACAGCAACACCTACTAAACCACAACAGCAATAACTACTAAACCACAACTGCAATACCTACAACTGACCCACAACAGCAACACCTTCTACTGACCCACAACAGCAACACATACTACTGACCTACAACAGCAACACCTTCTACTGACCCACAACAGCAACACCATCTACTGACCCACAACAGCAACACCTTCTACTGACCAACAACAGCAACAACAACTGATCCACAACAGTAACACCTACTACTGACCTAAAACAGCAACACCTACTAACCCACAACAGCAACACCTACTACTGACCCACAACAGCAACACCTACTACTGACCCACAACAGCAACACCTTCTACTGACCCACAGCAGCAACACCTACTAAACCACAACAGCAACACCTACTAAACCACAACAGCAACACCTACTAAACCTCAACAGCAATACCCACTTCTGATCAACAACAGCAACACCTTCTATTTAACCACAACAGCAACACCTACTACACCACAACAGCAACACCTACTAAACCACAACAGCAATACTTACTACTGACCCACAACAGCAACACCTTCTACTGACCCACAACAGCAACACCTACTACTGACCGACAACAGCAACACCTTCTACTGACCCACAACAGCAACACCATCTACTGACCCACAACAGCAACACCTTCTACTGACCAACAACAGCAACACCAACTGATCCACAACAGCAACACCTACTACTGACCTACAACAGCAACACCTACTGACCCACAACAGCAACACCTACTACTGACCCACAACAGCAACACCTTCTACTGACCCACAGCAGCAACACCTACTAAACCACAACAGCAACACCTACTAAACCACAACAACAACACCTACTACTGACCCACAACAGCAACACCTACTAAACCACAACAGCAACACCTACTACTGACCCACAACAGCAACAACAACTACTGACCCACAACAGCAACACATACTAAACCACAACAGCAACACCTACTAAACCACAACAGCAACACCTACTACTGACCTACAACAGACACACCAACTGATCCACAACAGCAACACCTACTACTGACCTACAACAGCAACACCTACTGACCCACAACAGCAACACCTACTACTGACCCACAACAGCAACACCTTCTACTGACCCACAACAGCAACACCTTCTACTGACCCACAGCAGCAACACCTACTAAACCACAACAGCAACACCTACTACTGACCCACAACAGCAACACCTACTAAACCACAACAGCAACACCTACTAAACCACAACAGCAACACCTACTACTGACCCACAACAGCAACAACAACTACTGACCCACAACAGCAACAAATACTAAACCACAACAGCAACACCTACTAAACCACAACAGCAACACCTACTACTGACCTACAACAGACACACCAACTGATCCACAACAGCAACACCTACTACTGACCTACAACAGCAACACCTACTGACCCACAACAGCAACACCTACTACTGACCCACAACAGCAACACCGTCTGCTGACCCACAGCAGCAACACCTACTAAACCACAACAGCAACACCTACTACTGACCCACAACAGCAACACCTACTAAACCACAACAGCAACACCTACTACTGACCCACAACAGCAACAACAACTACTGACCCACAACAGCAACACTTACTAAACCACAACAGCAACACCTACTACTGACCTACAACAGACACACCTACTGACCCACAACAGCAACACCTACTACTGACCCACAACAGCAACACATACTACTGACCCACAACAGCAACACCTTCTACTGACCCACAACAGCAACACCTACTACTGACCCACAACAGCAACACCTACTACTGACCCACAACAGCAACACCTACTACTGACCCACAACAGCAACACCTACTAATCCACAACAGCAACACCTACTAAACCACAACAGCAACACCTACAAACCACAACAGCAACACCTACTAAACCACAACAGCAACACCTACTAAACCACAACAGCAACACCTACTAAACCACAACAGCAACACCTACTAAACCTCAACAGCAATACCCACTTCTGACCAACAACAGCAACACCTTCTATTTAACCACAACAGCAACACCTACTACACCACAACAGCAACACCTACTAAACCACAACAGCAACACCTACTAAACCACAACAGCAATACCTACTACTGACCCACAACAGCAACACCTTCTACTGACCCACAACAGCAACACCTACTACTGACCTACAACAGCAACACCATCTACTGACCCACAACAGCAACACCTTCTACTGACCAACAACAGCAACACCAACTGATCCACAACAGCAACACCTACTACTGACCTACAACAGCAACACCTACTGACCCACAACAGCAACACCTACTACTGACCCACAACAGCAACACCTTCTACTGACCCACAGCAGCAACACCTACTAAACCACAACAGCAACACCTACTACTGACCCACAACAGCAACACCTACTAAACCACCATAGCAACACCTACTAAACCACAACAACAACACCTACTACTGACCCACAACAGCAACACCTACTAAACCACAACAGCAACACCTACTACTGACCCACAACAGCAACAACAACTACTGACCCACAACAGCAACACATACTAAACCACAACAGCAACACCTACTAAACCACAACAGCAACACCTACTACTGACCTACAACAGACACACCAACTGATCCACAACAGCAACACCTACTACTGACCACAACAGCAACACCTACTGACCCACAACAGCAACACCTACTACTGACCCACAACAGCAACACCTTCTACTGACCCACAGCAGCAACACCTACTAAACCACAACAGCAACACCTACTACTGACCCACAACAGCAACACCTACTAAACCACAACAGCAACACCTACTAAACCACAACAGCAACACCTACTACTGACCCACAACAGCAACAACAACTACTGACCCACAACAGCAACACATACTAAACCACAACAGCAACACCTACTAAACCACAACAGCAACACCTACTACTGACCACAACAGACACACCAACTGATCCACAACAGCAACACCTACTACTGACCTACAACAGACACACCAACTGATCCACAACAGCAACACCTACTACTGACCTACAACAGCAACACCTACTGACCCACAACAACAGCAACACCTACTACTGACCCACAACAGCAACACCTTCTGCTGACCCACAGCAGCAACACCTACTAAACCACAACAGCAACACCTACTACTGACCCACAACAGCAACACCTACTAAACCACAACAGCAACACCTACTACTGACCCACAACAGCAACACAACTACTGATCCACAACAGCAACACCTACTACTGACCTACAACAGACACACCTACTGACCCACAACAGCAACACCTACTAATCCACAACAGCAACACCTACTAAACCACAACAGCAACACCTACAAACCACAACAGCAACACCTACTAAACCACAACAGCAATACCCACTTCTGACCAACAACAGCAACACCTTCTATTTAACCACAACAGCAACACCTACTACACCACAACAGCAACACCTACTAAACCACAACAGCAATACCTACTACTGACCCACAACAGCAACACCTTCTACTTACCCAAAACAGCAACACCTACTACTGACCGACAACAGCAACACCTTCTACTGACCCAAAACAGCAACACCATCTACTGACCCACAACAGCAACACCTTCTACTGACCAACAACAGCAACACCAACTGATCCACAACAGCAACACCTACTACTGACCTACAACAGCAACACCTACTGACCCACAACAGCAACACCTACTACTGACCCACAACAGCAACACCTTCTACTGACCCACAGCAGCAACACCTACTAAACCACAACAGCAACACCTACTACTGACCCACAACAGCAACACCTACTAAACCACAACAGCAACACCTACTAAACCACAACAACAACACCTACTACTGACCCACAACAGCAACACCTACTAAACCACAACAGCAACACCTACTACTGACCCACAACAGCAACAACAACTACTGACCCACAACAGCAACACATACTAAACCACAACAGCAACACCTACTAAACCACAACAGCAACATCTACTACTGACCTACAACAGACACACCAACTGATCCACAACAGCAACACCTACTACTGACCTACAACAGCAACACCTACTGACCCACAACAGCAACACCTACTACTGACCCACAACAGCAACACCTTCTACTGACCCACAGCAGCAACACCTACTAAACCACAACAGCAACACCTACTACTGACCCACAACAGCAACACCTACTAAACCACAACAGCAACACCTACTACTGACCCACAACAGCAACACCTACTAAACCACAACAGCAACACCTACTACTGACCCACAACAGCAACACAACTACTGACCCACAACAGCAACACTTACTAAACCACAACAGCAACACCTACTACTGACCTACAACAGACACACCTACTGACCCACAACAGCAACACCTACTACTGACCCACAACAGCAACACATACTACTGACCCACAACAGCAACACCTTCTACTGACCCACAACAGCAACACCTACTACTGACCCACAACAGCAACACCTACTACTGACCCACAACAGCAACACCTACTACTGACCCACAACAGCAACACCTACTAATCCACAACAGCAACATCTACTAAACCACAACAGCAACACCTACAAACCACAACAGCAACACCACTAAACCACAACAGCAACACCTACAAACCACAACAGCAACACCTAAAACCACAACAGCAACACCTACAAACCACAACAGCAATACCCACTCTGACCAACAACAGCAACACCTTCTATTTAACCACAACAGCAACACCTACTACACCACAACAGCAACACCTACTAAACCACAACAGCAATACCTACTACTGACCCACAACAGCAACACCTTCTACTGACCCACAACAGCAACACCTACTACTGACCGACAACAGCAACACCTTCTACTGACCCACAACAGCAACACCATCTACTGACCCACAACAGCAACACCTTCTACTGACCAACAACAGCAACACCAAATGATCCACAACAGCAACACCTACTACTGACCTACAACAGCAACACCTACTGACCCACAACAGCAACACCTACTACTGACCCACAACAGCAACACCTTCTACTGACCCACAGCAGCAACACCTACTAAACCACAACAGCAACACCTACTACTGACCCACAACAGCAACACCTACTAAACCACCATAGCAACACCTACTAAACCACAACAACAACACCTACTACTGACCCACAACAGCAACACCTACTAAACCACAACAGCAACACCTACTACTGACCCACAACAGCAACAACAACTACTGACCCACAACAGCAACACATACTAAACCACAACAGCAACACCTACTAAACCACAACAGCAACACCTACTACTGACCTAGAACAGACACACCAACACATCCACAACAGCAACACCTACTACTGACCCACAACAGCAACACCTTCTACTGACCCACAACAGCAACACCTACTAAACCACAACAGCAACACCTTCTACTGACCCACAGCAGCAACACCTACTAAACCACAACAGCAACACCTACTACTGACCCACAACAGCAACACCTACTAAACCACAACAGCAACACCTACTAAACCACAACAGCAACACCTACTACTGACCCAGAACAGCAACAACAACTACTGACCCACAACAGCAAACACATACTAAACCACAACAGCAACACCTACTAAACCACAACAGCAACACCTACTACTGACCCACAACAGACACACCAACTGATCCACAACAGCAACACCTACTACTGACCTACAACAGCAACACCAACTGATCCACAACAGCAACACCTACTACTGACCTACAACAGCAACACCTACTGACCCACAACAGCAACACCTACTACTGACCCACAACAGCAACACCTTCTGCTGACCCACAGCAGCAACACCTACTAAACCACAACAGCAACACCTACTACTGACCCACAACAGCAACACCTACTAAACCACAACAGCAACACCTACTACTGACCCACAACAGCAACAACTACTGATCCACAACAGCAACACCTACTACTGACCTACAACAGACACACCTACTGACCCACAACAGCAACACCTACTGACCCACAACAGCAACACCTACTAATCCACAACAGCAACACCTACTAAACCACAACAGCAACACCTACAAACCACAACAGCAACACCTACTAAACCACAACAGCAATACCCACTACTGACCAACAACAGCAACACCTTCTATTTAACCACAACAGCAACACCTACTAAACCACAACAGCAACACCTACTAAACCACAACAGCAATACCTACTACTGACCCACAACAGCAACACCTTCTACTTACCCAAAACAGCAACACCTACTACTGACCACAACAGCAACACCTTCTACTGACCCACAACAGCAACACCATCTACTGACCCACAACAGCAACACCTTCTACTGACCAACAACAGCAACACCAACTGATCCACAACAGCAACACCTACTACTGACCTACAACAGCAACACCTACTGACCCACAACAGCAACACCTACTACTGACCCACAACAGCAACACCTTCTACTGACCCACAGCAGCAACACCTACTAAACCACAACAGCAACACCTACTACTGACCCACAACAGCAACACCTACTAAACCACAACAGCAACACCTACTAAACCACAACAACAACACCTACTACTGACCCACAACAGCAACACCTACTAAACCACAACAGCAACACCTACTACTGACCCACAACAGCAACAACAACTACTGACCCACAACAGCAACACATACTAAACCACAACAGCAACACCTACTAAACCACAACAGCAACACCTACTACTGACCTACAACAGACACACCAACTGATCCACAACAGCAACACCTACTACTGACCTACAACAGCAACACCTACTGACCCACAACAGCAACAACTACTACTGACCCACAACAGCAACACCTTCTACTGACCCACAGCAGCAACACCTACTAAACCACAACAGCAACACCTACTACTGACCCACAACAGCAACACCTACTAAACCACAACAGCAACACCAACTAAACCACAACAGCAACACCTACTACTGACCCACAACAGCAACACCTACTAAACCACAACAGCAACACCTACTACTGACCCACAACAGCAACAACAACTACTGACCCACAACAGCAACAAATACTAAACCACAACAGCAACACCCACTACTGACCTACAACAGACACACCAACTGATCCACAACAGCAACACCTACTACTGACCTACAACAGCAACACCTACTGACCCACAACAGCAACACCTACTACTGACCCACAACAGCAACACCTTCTGCTGACCCACAGCAGCAACACCTACTAAACCACAACAGCAACACCTACTACTGACCCACAAAAGCAACACCTACTAAACCACAACAGCAACACCTACTACTGACCCACAACAATAACAACAACTACTGACCCACAACAGCAACACATACTAAAACACAACAGCAACACCTACAACAGACACACCTACTGACCCACAACAGCAACACCTACTACTGACCCACAACAGCAACACCTACTACTGACCCACAACAGCAACACCTACTACTGACCCACAACAGCAACACCTACTAATCCACAACAGCAACACCTACTAAACCACAACAGCAACACCTACAAACCACAACAGCAACACCTACTAAACCACAACAGCAATACCCACTTCTGACCAACAACAGCAACACCCTACTAAACCACAACAGCAATACCCACTTACTGACCACAACAGCAACACCCTACTGACACCACAACAGCAACACCTACTAAACCACAACAGCAACACCTACTAAACCACAACAGCAACACCTACTACTGACCCACAACAGCAACACCTTCTACTGACCCACAACAGCAACACCTACTACTGACCTACAACAGCAACACCTTCTACTGACCCACAACAGCAACACCATCTACTGACCCACAACAGCAGCACCTTCTACTGACCAACAACAGCAACAACAACTGATCCACAACAGCAACACCTACTACTGACCTACAACAGCAACACCTACTAACCCACAACAGCAACACCTACCACTGACCCACAACAGCAACACCTACTACTGACCCACAACAGCAACACCTTCTACTGACCCACAGCAGCAACACCTACTAAACCACAGCAGCAACACCTACTCCTGACCCACAACAGCAACACCTACTACTGACCCACAACAGCAACACCTACTACTAAACCACAACAGCAACACCTACTACTGACCCACAACAGCAACACCTACTAAACCACAACAGCAACACCTACTAAACCACAACAGCAATACCCACTTCTGACCAACAACAGCAACACCTTCTACTTAACCACAACAGCAACACCTACTAAACCACAACAGCAACACCTACTACTGACCCACAACAGCAACACCTACTACTGACCCACAACAGCAACACCTACTACTGACCCACAACAGCAACACCTACTAAACCACAACAGCAACACCTACTAAACCACAACAGCAACACCTTCTACTGACCCACAACAGCAACACCTACTACTGACCCACAACAGCAAAACCTTCTACTGACCCACAACAGCAACACCTACTACTGACCCACAACAGGAAATACCTTCTACTGACCTACAACAGCAGCACCTACTACTGACCCACAACAGGAAATAGCTTCTACTGACCCACAACAGGAAATAACTTCCACTAAGGAAATACCAAGGCAGAATGTGTCTAATCTACAGCAGATAGTGGATGCGTCCTAAATAGGAAAGAGGCCATTTGGTAACCAGAAACAGTGTCTCTGGGGAGGGGATAAGGACATGTATAGCAGCAGCAACACCTACTAAACCACAGCAGCAATACCTACTACTGACCAACAACAGCAACACCTTCTACTTAACCACAACAGCAACACCTACTACTGACCTACAACAGCAACACCTACTACTGACCTACAACAGCAACACCTACTACTGACCTACAACAGCAACACCTACTACTGACCTACAACAGCAACACCTACTACTGACCTACAACAGCAACACCTTCTACTGACCCACAGCAGGAAATACCTTCTACTGACCCACAACAGGATATAACTTCCACTAAGGAAATACCAAGGCAGAATGTGTCTAATCTACAGCAGATAGTGGATGCGTCCTAAATAGGAAAGAGGCCATTTGGTAACCAGAAACAGTGTCTCTGGGGAGGGGGATAAGGACATGTATAGCAGTGGTGTGTGTTGGTAAGAGCAAAGTTGTGGGTTTAGTTCCTGCAGGAATCATACACATATACAAAATATACACTCACTAAACTGTAAGAGGCTTTGGATGAAAGCATATTTGGTTTCAATGTTTTGATACGGCAGTTACCATCATTTACCACTAGATGGCGGCATCAATCAACTAGTTTGTAAGGAGGTAAAACTCACACTGACTACATGTATTGTACATCTATAAGCTACTATACCACAACTTACAAACAACCATATCCAGTCATAGATTATATTAACGTAATGTATGTTGTGTAATTTTATCCATTTTACAAAGCCTTGGGATGTATATGCTGTACTCAGCATTTACTATCTGATACAGAAGAGACAGAATCACAGCTGGATGGTAACGTCGGACCAAGGGAGACAGAATCACAGCAGAACCTCATAAAAATGTAGATGAGAGTCTCTGGTTCATATAAACCACCTGTCATACTGGTTTGAGGATCTACCTGACAGGTAAGTTTCATAGCTGTTGGGACATCAACCTGTCATAGTGGTTTGAGGATCTACCTGACAGGTATGGTCCATAGCTGTTGGGACATCAACCTGTCATAGTGGTTTGAGGATCTACCTGACAGGTAAGTTTCATAGCTGTTGGGACATCAACCTGTCATAGTGGTTTGAGGATCTACCTGACAGGCAAGGTCCATAGCTGTTGGGACATCAGAAGTCACCACTGTGAAAATGGATTGCAGGTTTACAGTCTTAGTCCCTCCATTAACTAGTTACCTAACGTTAGTTGGCTACTAATACATCGAACTTGCCAGACAATATATTTACTATAGGACATCTAACTAACTACCCAACGTTTATTGATTTGATTATTCACGTCATTCTTAGCTAAGTGGTATAGTCGTTGTGTGTTCTCAATGGACATTGTTCATTCTGGCTATCTGATTTCAGAGCACTCTCATTCTGCCAGAGTGCAGAATAACTGATGAATTTATGAACGCTCAACACCCATTGAAGAAATGTGTAATTAAATTGTTGTCAGCAGCACAGTTACAGTCACCAACGCTCTGGATAACATGAAAACAGCCTAACCAGCTCTGCTAGGGAGAGTAGAATGGTCAGAGTGAGCGGTTCTCTCAATTGTTTCTGGAATTTGCTAGAAAGCTAGCGAACATTATTCAGTTATATTGGATGCTTGACTGCCGTTGTGAGGTCAGAACGCTTGGATCAACCCTACTCCTTTTTGCGACTGCACTTGAAGAAACTTTCAAAGTGTTCCGCATTGACTGACGTTCACGTCTTAAAGTAATGATGGACTGTCGTTTCGCTTTGCTTATTTGAGCTGTTCTTGCCATAATATTGACTTGGTCTTTTACCAAACAGGGCTATCTTCTGTATACCACCCCTACCTTGTCACAACACAACTGATTGGCTCAAACGCATTAACAACTTTTAACAAGGCACACCTATTAATTGAAATGCATTCCAGGTGATTATCTCATGAAGCTGGTTGAGAGAATGCCAAGAGTGTGAAAAGCTGTCTTCAAGGTAACACTTTTTTGGTAACTACATGATTCTTCACTCATATTCTACAATGTAGAAAATACTCAACTTTTGTTGCACACATCTTGAGTAAAAATGTTGCATTGCATAATTAAAAAGTTTGACTGCAGAATGTATTAAGCTGGATTGATGCAAATACACCTTCGGTCTAACCTAGGTTTTTACTAATATGTACCACACAAAACACACTGCAACGCTTCAATGCAAACGCAGCGTTTGCCATGTTTATGTCGATATTATGGAGCTAATTTGGAAAAAAGTTTGGCGTTGTAGTGACCGCATTTTCCGGTCGATTTCTCAGCCAAACGTGAATAACAAACGGGAGCTATTTCGCCTATAAAAATAATATTTTTGGAAAAAAGGAACATTTTTTCTGGGAGTCTCCTGAGTGAAAACATCCAAAGTTCTTCAAAGGTAAATGATTTAATTTGATTGCTTTTCTTATTTTCGTGAAAATGTTGCCTGCTGCTAGCCGGGCATAATGCTATGCTAGCCTATGATAAACTTACACAAATGCTTGTCTAGTGTTGGCTGTAAAGCATATTTTGAAAATCTGAGATGACTAACAAAAGGCTAAGCTGTGTCTCAATATATTCCATTTGGGATTTTCATGAATAGGAACATTTTCTAGGGATATTTATGTCCGCTGCGTTAAGCTAATTTGTTTGAGACGATGATTACGCTCCCGGATCCGGGTTTGAGAGTCGCAAGAAGCTAAGTTCTGGAAGAAATTCCTTTGTGCTCTATGAAAATGTACTCTGTTTCTTATACTGTGTGGCCATGTGGAAGGGTCTTCTCAGGAATTTACGACCCCTCTCTGACCACAGCAGCCTAGTTGAAGGAGGCAAGGGATAGGGCTTGATATACCCAAAGAGGGCAACGTCATGACAATAGTGTCATGACGTTGGCCTGGTGGTAGGTTTATGACAGTCATAAATACCTCTCCCCCCCTTTTCCTCTCTCTACCCTACTGATGTGACATTTGCAAAACCCTTGGTTAACATAGAGATTCTGGGAACATCAGAAGGTGGGGGGGAAATGAACTATATTCTGGTAATCCGACCAGTTGAACAGATGCGGTGGTACTTAATGAATATGATGTCAGTTCGGTTGTCATCTGAGACATTCTCATCAATGATAGGATGACATAAACTCTACAGTGGAAAGACTGCACATTGTAGTTATCGGATTCACATGGAATTGTTGTTCAATTTAAATGTTTGAATATAAAATTATTGGTGAAAAGATTAAAAGTAATTTTAGCTTCCAAATGAGAGATTTGGGTTTTCATAAGGTTAGGGCTCTGCTCAATCAGTGGCCAGCCCCTGTGAAGAGACATGGGCTATAAAACTATGAAAACACACCCTTCTCCCTCCACTATATAGAGCCTTGATGTAAATGTAACCTCCTGTTCCGAGGATGTGAGGACGACGGTCCATATGTTAAAAGGACTAACATGTCAACTACAGAACGAAGCCAACCTCAGCGTGAGCTTTGGTTGCGAATGGTATGAACTTTGAACTCTTATTCACTGCAGAAGTGATACCTCCTAGCCGTTGAGTTAGCAACAGCAGCTGCAAACGTGGGCTAGGAAAGAACATACAGGGTATCCTGTCTACCACACAACGACGTAACTACAACATATTCAATTTAGCAGCAGAGACATTCTTCAAAGGACTCTGTTGGGCAACACGACCTACCGAAGCGCAGCTCAGAGTAAATATTGATTTTATTTTCCTTTTCCAAATGGGTGGTAATTTAGAATGCATAAGATAGTGTATTTACGATAGCATGGCTTCTCCCTTTGTTCCTCAAGTCTTCCCGCTCTTTCACTCAAACCCAGCCCCTTTTCTTTTGTGTAACCAGCTGTCATATCTCCGCTAGGGACGTTTTCATTTATGACGTAATTTGTAATCAAGGTATGATTCATTCTGTGTATATGTAATTCTGTGTAATTAGTTAGGTATTTAGTAAATAAATAATTAAACCTAATTTTGTATTGCTGATTCAACTTGTTTCAACTTGTTAGCCAGGGTTCGTGAAGATAACCAAGAATTTACAACTTTCAGATGAGACTGAAATAAGGTGGTGATTAATATTGACTGCTATTACTAGGTCTTTAAGACTTTATTCGGAAGATAACAGCTCTATAATTATTATTTTGTGGTGCCCTGACTTTCTAGTTAATTACATTTACATGATTAGCTCAATCAGGTAACATTAATTACGGAGAAAGGATTTTATAGAATAGCATGTCATATCGCTTAATCCGGCATAGCCAAAGACACGACAATATGGAATAGTGTGCCATAGGGTTCTGGTCTAAAATAGTGCACTATATAGGGAATAGGGTTCCATAGGGCTCTGGTCTAAAGCCGTTTTGATCTTGGCCCAACTCTTTTATCTCACATCATTTGTTATATTTCTCAGGAATTACACCGGCAGAGTCTTTAATTAACTTCGTGGCGGCTGCAGCATTGAATTAATTATTTAATCCCTGTTAAAATATGTACAGTATGTAGCATAAGCTTGGATCATTTCCTACAGGCCCATCCACTGTGTGTGTGAGCAGAGTAGAAATGCTATCAGATGTTATAGTGTAAGGATCGGACCCTTTTTTAAAAACAATTCTCCTAAAATGACCCGACTCTAACTGCCTGTAGCTCAGGACCTGAAACAAGGATATACATATTCTTGGTATTTGAAAGGAAACACTCTGAAGTTTGTGTAAATGTGAAGGGAATGTAGGAGAATATAACACAATAGATCTAGAAAAAGATAATAATAAGAAAAAACATGCCTTTTCTATTTATTTATTTGTTCCATTTTTTATAATTCAAGAGAAAAGCCATTATATCACTTAAGAGTCTAAGTGCAATTTAGATTGTGGCCACTAGATGGCTGCAGTGTATGTGCAAAGTTTTTGACTGATCCAATGAAACATTGTATTACTGTTCAAAATGTTTTTGTTTTTTACATTTTCAAGTACATAACTATAGAGAACATACAAAAATGATATGATAATACAAAATAAAAACCTGTTTTGACTTTGTCATTATGGGGCGTGTGTAGATGGTTGAGGATTTTTTTTAATCCATTCTAAAATAAGGATGTAACAAACAAAACATGGAAGAAGTCTGAATACTGTATAGTAAAATATATGAACTAAGTCAATCTGGATCAAAGTGTCTGCTAGATGGCATATATACAAATAGCTCATTGTTAAACCAGTCTTCCTGAAAAGAAGACTGCTGTCTGTCTAAAAAACCTGATGTAGCACAAAATCTATTTTTGGTTTTTATTTATTTGAGTTATGAATTCAACTCCCGGTAAACCCAGTATTGGAGGCAGAGGGGTCCCTTATTTTGAACAACTATCTCTGGGAAACCAGGAAGAGTAGCTGCCTCTATGCTAATGGGGATCCTAATAAACAAGTAAAATGAAAATGAGGTTTTGCTATAAAGCTTGGGTCTCAGTTTTGCACAGCCATTGAAGAGGAGTGGGACAACATTCCACAGACCACAATCAACACCCTGATCAACTCTATGTGAAGGAGATGTGTCACTCTTCATGAGGCAAATGGTGGTCACACCAGATACTGACTGGTTTTCTGGTCCACGCCCCTACCTTTTATTTTTATTTTTTAAAGGTACCTGACCTACAGATGCATATTTGTATTCCCAGTCATGTGAAATCCATAGATTAGGGCTTGATGAATTTATAAAACAGACTGATTTCCTTATGAACTGTAACTCAGTAAAGTGTTTGAAATTGTTGCATGTTATGTTTTGTATTTTTATTCAGTTTGCTACAGCAGGAAAATAATCCTGCTTTGGCAGGACGTGGATTATAATTAAATGTATCTTTAGGGAAAATCAAGTCTGACATTTTTATAAGTGGAAATTACAAACTTTAGAAGCCTTTTTTAAAACGGGAATAACAAGTTGCATTTCCTGCTGGGCAGGAAAATTCTCAGCAACAAGAGTGTTCAAATCAAGATTGTACATCTGTGAATGATGCATCAACCATGGATAGGATAACACCTGAGACTTGCCTAGAAGTGTCTCCTGCATTTTATAAACGTGTTATTGAACTGTCCAAAACATATGGCAGACCTAGAGCAGTTCATAGAGCTTTTATGATGCGTTGACCTTGGTTCTGGAGCTGATACTAGGACTTAAAGGGTCACTCTAATTGACTGCTAACTTTATGTAGGACTCAGCATCTAATCCAACCGAGTCCTTTGTCCTTTGAAAAATGTCTTTGCTGGTAAATTGGATACGTTGTAGTAACGTCGTTGTGTGGTACTTCCAGCGCCGACAGAGATGGCCGCCTCGCTTCGCGTTCCTAGGAAACTATGCAGTTTTTTGTTTTTTTACGTGTTATTTCTTACACTAGTACCCCAGGTCATCTTAGGTTTCATTACATACAGCCGAGAAGAACTACTGAATATAAGATCAGCGTCAACTCACCATCAGTACGACCAAGAATATGTTTTTCGCGATGCGGATCCTGTGTTCTGCCTTACAACCAGTGTAACCGAGTGGATCACATGCAGCGACCAAAAAAAAAACGACTCAGAAAAAGAGGGAAACGAAGCGGTCTTCTGGTCAGACTCCGGAGACGGGCACATCGTGCACCACTCCCTAGCATTCTTCTTGCCAATGTCCAGTCTCTTGACAACAAGGTTGATGAAATCCGAGCAAGGGTAGCATTCCAGAGGGACATCAGAGACTGTAACGTTCTCTGCTTCACGGAAACATGGCTAACTGGAGAGACGCAATCCGAAGCGGTGCAGCCAGCGGGTTTCTCCACGCATCGCGCCGACAGAAACAAACATCTTTCTGGTAAGAAGACGGGTGGGGGCGTATGCCTTATGGCCAACGTGACATGGTGTGATGAAAGAAACATACAGGAACTCAAATCCTTCTGTTCACCTGATTTAGAATTCCTCACAATCAAATGTAGACCGCATTATCTACCAAGAGAATTCTCTTCGATTATAATCACAGCCGTATATATCCCCCCCAAGCAGACACATCGATGGCTCTGAACGAACTTTATTTAACTCTCTGCAAACTGGAAACGATTTATCCGGAGGCTGCATTCATTGTAGCTGGGGATTTTAACAAGGCTAATCTGAAAACAAGACTCCCTAAATTTTATCAGCATATTGATTGCGCAACCAGGGGTGGAAAGACCCTGGATCATTGTTACTCTAACTTCCGCGACGCATATAAGGCCCTGCCCCGCCCCCTTTCGGAAAAGCTGACCACGACTCCATTTTGTTGATCCCTGCCTACAGACAGAAACTAAAACAAGAAGCTCCCACGCTGAGGTCTGTCCAACGCTGGTCCGACCAAGCTGACTCCACACTCCAAGACTGCTTCCATCACGTGGACTGGGAGATGTTTCGTATTGCGTCAGACAACAACATTGACGAATACGCTGATACGGTGTGCGAGTTCATTAGAACGTGCGTCGAAGATGTCGTTCCCATAGCAACGATTAAAACATTCCCTAACCAGAAACCGTGGATTGATGGCAGCATTCGTGTGAAACTGAAGGCACGAACCACTGCTTTTAATCAGGGCAAGGTGTCTGGTAACATGACTGAATACAAACAGTGCACCTATTCCCTCCGCAAGGCTATCAAACAAGCTAAGCGCCAGTACAGAGACAAAGTAGAATCTCAATTCAACGGCTCAGACACAAGAGGCATGTGGCAGGGTTACAGTCAATCACGGACTACAGGAAGAAACCCAGCCCAGTCACGGACCAGGATGTCTTGCTCCCAGGCAGACTAAATAACTTTTTGCCCGCTTTGAGGACAATACAGTGCCACTGACACGGCCTGCAACGGAAACATGCGGTCTCTCCTTCACTGCAGCCGAAGTGAGTAAGACATTTAAACGTGTTAACCCTCGCAAGGCTGCAGGCCCAGACGGCATCCCCAGCCGCGCCCTCAGAGAATGCGCAGACCAGCTGGCCGGTGTGTTTACGGACATATTCAATCAATCCCTATACCAGTCTGCTGTTCCCACATGCTTCAAGAGGGCCACCATTGTTCCTGTTCCCAAGAAAGCTAAGGTAACTGAGCTAAACGACTACCGCCCCGTAGCACTCACATCCGTCATCATGAAGTGCTTTGAGAGACTAGTCAAGGACCATATCACCTCCACCCTACCTGACACCCTTGACCCACTCCAATTTGCTTACCGCCCAAATAGGTCCACAGACGATGCAATCTCAACCACACTGCACACTGCCCTAACCCATCTGGACAAGAGGAATACCTATGTGAGAATGCTGTTCATCGACTACAGCTCGGCATTCAACACCATAGTACCCTCCAAGCTCGTCATCAAGCTCGAGACCCTGGGTCTCGACCCCGCCCTGTGCAACTGGGTACTGGACTTCCTGACGGGCCGCCCCCAGGTGGTGAGGGTAGGCAACAACATCTCCTCCCCGCTGATCCTCAACACTGGGGCCCCACAAGGGTGCGTTCTGAGCCCTCTCCTGTACTCCCTGTTCACCCACGACTGCGTGGCCATGCACGCCTCCAACTCAATCATCAAGTTTGCGGACGACACAACAGTGGTAGGCTTGATTACCAACAACGACGAGACGGCCTACAGGGAGGAGGTGAGGGCCCTCGGAGTGTGGTGTCAGGAAAATAACCTCACACTCAACGTCAACAAAACTAAGGAGATGATTGTGGACTTCAGGAAACAGCAGAGGGAACACCCCCCATCCACATCGATGGAACAGTAGTGGAGATGGTAGCAAGTTTTAAGTTCCTCGGCATACACATCACAGACAAACTGAATTGGTCCACCCACACAGACAGCATCGTGAGGAAGGCGCAGCAGCGCCTCTTCAACCTCAGGAGGCTGAAGAAATTCGGCTTGTCACCAAAAGCACTCACAAACTTCTACAGATGCACAATCGAGAGCATCCTGGCGGGCTGTATCACCGCCTGGTATGGCAACTGCACCGCCCTCAACCGTAAGGCTCTCCAGAGGGTAGTGAGGTCTGCACAACGCATCACCGGGGGCAAACTACCTGCCCTCCAGGACACCTACACCACCCGATGCTACAGGAAGGCCATAAAGATCATCAAGGACATCAACCACCGAGCCACTGCCTGTTCACCCCGCTGTCATCCAGAAGGCGAGGTCAGTACAGGTGCATCAAAGCTGGGACCGAGAGACTGAAAAACAGCTTCTATCTCAAGGCCATCAGACTGTTAAACAGCCACCACTAACATTGAGTGGCTACTGCCAACACACTGTCAATGACACTGACTCTACTCCAGCCACTTTAATCATGGGAATTGATGGGAAATGATGTAAATATATCACTAGCCACTTTAAACAATGCTACCTTATATAATGTTACTTACCCTACATTGTTCATCTCATATGCATACGTTGATACTGTACTCTATATCATCGACTGCATCCTTATGTAATACATGTATCACTAGCCACTTTAACTATGCCACTTGGTTTACATACTTATCTCATATGTATATACTGTACTCAATATCATCTACTGTATCTTGCCTATGCTGCTCTGTACCATCACTCATTCATATATCCTTATGTACATATTCTTTATCCCCTTACACTGTGTATAAGACAGTAGTTTTTTTGGAATTGTTAGTTAGATTACTTGCTCGTTATTACTGCATTGTCGGAACTAGAAGCACAAGCATTTCGCTACACTCGCATTAACATCTGCTAACCATGTGTATGTGACAAATAAAATTTGATTTGATTTGATTTGTGTGGTAGACCGTGTTCCTTCCTAACCTGTGTTTGCAGCTGCTGTTGCTAACTCAATGGCTAGGAGGTATCACTTCTGTAATGAATAAGAGTTCAAAGTTCATACCATTCGCAACCAAAGCTCACGCTGATGTTGGCTTTGTTCTGTAGATATTATCTGAACCATTCTGACATCGGACCGTCGTCCTCACATCCTCGGAACAGGAGGTTATATTGTCGTCAATGCTTTATATAGGAAGGGAGAGGAGGGCGTGTTTGAAAAGTCCCTTCACAGGGGCGGGCCACTGATTGAGCAGAGCCCTAACCTTATAAAAACCCAAATCTCACATTTTAGAAGCTAAAATCACATTTCATCCCATCATTAATAATTTTATATTCAAACATTTAAATTGAACAACAATTCTATGTGAATCTGATAACTCTGATGTGTAGACTTTCCACTGTAGAGTTTGTCATCTTATCATTGATGAGAATGTCTCAGATGACAACCGAACTGACATCATATTCATTAAGTAACCCCGCATATGTTCAATTGGTCGGATTACCAAAATATAGTTCATTTCCCCCCACCTTCTGATGTTCCCAGAATCTCTATGTTAACCAAGGGTTTTGCAAATTTAACATCAGCAGGGTAGAGAGAGGAAGAAGGGGGGAAGAGGTATTTATGACTGTCATAAACCTACCCCCAGGCCAACTTCATGACAGGACTTTCCACTAACTTTGTGCACGCTCTTCATCCGGAAGTGAATACCCTAGTGAGGTTAAAGAGTTTATTCGGAAGACAGCAGATCTATGAACGCTTCTGTGGTGCCCCAGGTTATTAATGAGTTAATTGTTGCATGGTTTAATTCAATCACGTAATCAATCAAACGTTAGGTAATCAATTTGATAAAATAGCCTGTCATCTCATTTAATCAGTCAGAGACACAACACTTTGAAGGATCTTTAGGGTTGGGTCATGTAGACTTAGACACCAGCTGGGTTAGGTTCAGATCGTTACACGTCTTTTAATGAGGTAAGTTAAGGAAATAAATAGGCCATGGTGGCAAAGTAATTACAATATAGCAATTAAACACTGGAATGGTAGATCGGCAGAAGATGAATGTGCAGGTAGAGATACTGGGGTGCAAAGGAGCAAAATAAATAAATAAATAAATAAATACCAGTATGGGGATGAGGTAGGTAGATAGATGGGCTGTTTACAGATGAGCTTTGTTCAGGTGCAGTGATCTGTGAGCTCCTCTGACAGCTGGTGCTTAAAGCTAGTGAGGGAGATGTGAATCTCCAGCTTCAGAGATTTTTGCAATTCCTTCCAGTCATGGGCAGCAGAGAACTGGAAGGAAAGACGACCAAAGGAGGAATTGGCTTTGGGGGTGACCAGTGAGATGTACCTGCTGGAGCGCGTGCTACGAGTGGGTGCTGCTATGGTGACCAGTGAGCTGAGATAAGGCGGGGCTTTACCTAGCAGAGACTTGTAGATAACCTGTAGCCAGTGGGTTTGGCGACGAGTATGAAGCGTGGGCCAACCAACGAGAGTGTACAGGTTGCAATGGTGGGTAGTGTATGGGGCTTTGGTGACAAAACAGATGGCACTGTGATAGACTGCATCCAGTTTGTTGAGTAGAGTGTTATGAGTAGAGTGTTAGAGGCTATTTTATAGATGACATCACCGAAGCCGAGGATCGGTAGGATGGTCAGTTTTACGAGGGTATGTTTGGCAACATGAGTGAAGGATGCTTTGTGCGATCTAGGAAGCCGATTCTAGATTTAATTTTGGATTGGAGATGCTTAATGTGAGTCTGGAAGGATTTTAAATCAGAGCCGTCCCAGATTAGTGATGCTGGACGGGCGAGCAGGTGCGGGCAGTGATCAATTGAATAGCATGCATTTAGTTTTACTTGCGTTTAAGAGCAGTTGAAGGCCACGGAAGGAGAGTTGTATGGCATTGAAGCTCGTCTGGAGGTTAGTTAACACAGTTTCCAAGGAGGGGCCAGAAGTATACAGAATGGTGTCGTCTGCGTAGTGGTGGATCAGAGAATCACCAGCAGCAAGAGCAACATCATTGATGTATACAGAAAAGAGAGTCGGCCTGAGAATTGAACCCTGTGGCACCCCCATAGACTGACAGAGGTCCGGACAACAGGCCCTCCGATTTGACACACTGAACTCTATCAGAGAAGTAGTTGGTAAACCAGGAGAGGCAATAATTTGAGAAACCAAGGCTGTCAAGTCTGCCAATAAGAATGTTGTGATTGACAGAGTCGAAAGCCTCGGCCAGGTCGATGAATATGGCTGCACAGTAATGATGTCGTTTAGAACCATGATAATCCTCCAGAATGTCCCCAGAGAACCAAGTTTCAGTCAATACCAGAATGTCTGGATTCGTCAACCCAGATCTTGATGTAATCCACTTCAGGAAGTGATGTTATCCACTTCAGGAAGTGATGTTATCCACTTCAGGAAGTAAGCGCCTAACGTTCAGATGCATCAACCCAAGTCTTTTTCGATGTTTAAAGTCACATGTGGTCTCCAACTCAAACAAGCTACATTCAATAGGAGGTTACAGGCCCTGTCTGATGGTTGATATTGCTATAGTTGGTATGGCTATAAGATTACATAGAACTGTCCCATTTGGTCTATCCCTATTAGTAATATATGAAGAATAGAAATTGGAATTAAGGTTAGCAGTATATGTGCCTGAGGCCGCTGCCAATGCCAGTGTGAGGAACTCTCAGAGTAACGATGATGGAATGTTACAAACTGACTAACATGGGCTGTGGTTGCTATAGTGCAACAGCCCAAAAGGACTCTACGTGATTTGAAAACCAAGGGGGCTATTAAAGAATATGGAATTCACATTTGAACTTTAAAGCACTGGGTGAGAATACTACAGTGGGCTTCTCTTTTGAGCTGGCAATAGCAGATCTAAGAGTGGATTTCAAATGAATGGGTACAAGATTACAACTGACAACACCGCTGACAGTATAGACAACAGTACGAAGATAATGCTTAGAATGGATGGGAGGAATTACAACAGTACAACAGTATGAAGATAATGATTAGATAGGATGGGAGGAATTACAACCGTATGACGATAATGATTAGATAGGATGGTAGGAATTACAACAGTATGAAGATAATGATTAGCTAGGATGGGAGGAATTACAACAGTATGAAGATAATGATTAGATAGGATGGGAGGAATTACAACAGTATGAAGATAATGATTAGCTAGGATGGTAGGAATTACAACAGTATGAAGATAATGATTAGATAGGATGGGAGGAATTACAAGAGTATGAAGATAATGATTAGATAGGATGGTAGGAATTACAACAGTATGAAGATAATGATTAGATAGGATGGGAGGAATTACCTGAGTGGGGCTTTCAACTAATCAGCATTCAGGGTCCAAACAACCCTTTTTATTATTGATGATGAACACTAGTTTAAAAGCCTAATATATAGTCCGATGCTAACGTTCACCCAACTCTCTGTGTGTTTTATTCAACTTTAGGGACATTTATTAACAGGGGAGGGACAGAGGGGGAGCTGTTATTGAAGAAGGTTGAGTAATGTACCCTGTTGTCTCAGGTCTAGTTGTGCTGTAAAGCCACCTCCTATCATCATTGTTTATGCATAGGAGTTGGCTATACAGCACCAACAGACCTGGGACAACAGACTACACCTAATCTTTACAGCACCAACAGACTACACCTAATCTATACAACACCAACAGACTACACCTAATATATACAACACCAACAGACCTGGGACAACAGACTACACCTAATATTTACAGCACCAACAGAATACACCTAATCTATACAACACCAACAGACTACACCTAATCTTTACAGCACCAACAGACTACACCTAATCTATACAGCACCAACAGACTACACCTAATCTATACAACACCAACAGACCTGGGACAACAGACTACACCTAATCTATACAGCACCAACAGACTACACCTAATCTATACAACACCAACAGACCTGGGACAACAGACTACACCTAATATTTACAGCACCAACAGACTACACCTAATCTATACAACACCAACAGACCTGGGACAACAGACTACCCCTAATCTATACAGCACCAACAGTGTAATTTTGTGCTAGTACTACTTTGTGACCCATTGTGTTGCCGGTTCTTGTTTCCAGGGCTTTCTGATTCTGAGTGATGAGCTGAACCACACCTCTCTGATTTTAGGGGCCAGGTTGTCAGGGGCAACTATCCGGGTGTTCAAGCACAACAGTAAGTAGACCTGCTCTCAAACTAAAGTACTCAAACCCCAACACATATATGTGGTCTCTGACAGCTCTGTGGGATAAACTCAAACTGGCATAACAATCTTCTGACAGCTCTGTGGGATAAACTCAACCTGGCATAACAATCTTCTGACAGCTCTGTGGGATAAACTCAACCTGGCATAACAATCTTCTGACAGCTCTGTGGGATAAACTCAACCTGGCATAACAATCTTCTGACAGCTCTGTGGGATAAACTCAACCTGGCATAACAATCTTCTGACAGCTCTGTGGGATAAACTCAACCTGGCATAACAATCTTCTGACAGCTCTGTGGGATAAACTCAACCTGGCATAACAATCTTCTGACAGCTCTGTGGGATACACTCAACCTAGCATAACAGTCTTCTGACAGCTCTGTGGGATAAACTCAACCTGGCATAACAATCTTCTGACAGCTCTGTGGGATAAACTCAACCTGGCATAACAATCTTCTGACAGCTCTGTGGGATAAACTCAACCTGGCATAACAATCTTCTGACAGCTCTGCTATTATGACACGACGTGTTGTCACTTTCACTATCTGACGCAAGACAATGCTGTAACAGGTTCATGTGCTATGCAGGTTCGTAAGGATAGCGTAGCTAACAAATTGTCAGCCAACATAACGTGTAACGTACACTACCATTCAAAAGTTTGTGGTCACTTAGAAATGTCCATGAAAACATACATGAAATTAGTTGCAAAATGAATAAGTAAGATAGTCAAGACATTAACAAGGTTATAAATAATGATTTTTAATTGAAATAATAATTGTGTCCTTCAAACTTTGCTTTCGTCAAAGAATACTCAATTTGCAGCAATTACAGCCTTGCAGACCTTTGGCATTGTAGTTGTCAATTTGTTGAGGTAATCTGAAGAGATTTCACCCCATGCTTCCTGAAGCACCTCCCACAAGTTGGATTGGCTTGATGGGTACTTCTTATGTACCATACGGTCAAGCTGCTCCCACAGCTCAATAGGGTTGAGATCCGGTGACTGTGCTGGCCACTCCATTATAGACAGAATACCAGCTGACTGCTTCTTCCCTAAATAGTTCTGGCATAGTTTGGAGCTGTGCTTTGGGTCATGGTCCTGTTGTAGGAGGAAATCTGCTCCAATTAAGCGGCGTCCACAGGGTATGGCATTGCAAAATGGAGTGATAGCCTTCCTTCTTCAAGATCCCTTTTACCCTGTACAAATGGTTTTCTAATGATCAATTAGCCTTTTAATATGATAAACTTAGTTAACACACGGTGCCATTGTGTTAACTAACTCATTAGAAAACCCTTTTGCAATTATGTTAGCACAGCTGAAAACTGTTGTTCTAATTAAAGAAGCAATAAAACTGGCCTTTAGACTTGTTGAGCATCTGCATTTAGTCACAGGAGTGATGGTTGCTGATAATGGGCCTCAGTATGCCTATGTAGACATTCCATAAAAAATCTGCTGTTTCCTGTTTCAATAGGCATTTACAACATTAACAATATCTACACTTTATTTCTGATCAATTTGATGCTATTTTAATGGACAGGAAATTTGCTTTTCTTTCAAAAACAAGGAAAATGTCCAAGTGACCCCAAACCTTTCAACGGAAACAGCAATGTACTTTATTACATAATTAGTTAAAGCAATGCATTTGTATCGGTCTCTCGTCAGACTTCGGCTGTATATTTTCCCCCATTTTCTTCAAATCTGAAAACGTTTTGAAGCCACGCCCATTTTCTGAACAGTTGCATTATGGACCCTAAATGCTCGGAAGTAGTGTCCACTGCTTGTATACTTCATATTGTGGCAAATGTTGTATATATCCAAGAACTTCTGGCATACTAAAAATATCCATACTATGTCCAATAAGCATACTACATACTCAATTTAAGTCCCAAATAGTATGGTTAGTGCAGTTAGTATGAATAATGAAATACCTCATGATGTAAACGGGCCTAAGGCAGCTGTTTCAGCCTAGCTCAGTGTTTTCTGTGGTGGGCAGCCAGAGAAACCATAGAGCCTGAGAAGGGTAGTACAAGTTATCAAAGATTTGTATAACTAATCTGAGTTAGACCACAGCCTGTCGTTTCCAATGAGTCATAGTGGGCAGAGCCAAGCACAAGCTAGCGAGATCCTATTGACTCGTTGCTCATAAGCATTAATATGGAGTTGGTACCCCCCCTTTGCTGCTATAACAGCCTCCACTCTTCTGGGAAGGCTTTCCACTAGATGTTGGAACATTGCTGCTATAACAGCCTCCACTCTTCTGGGAAGAGGCTCTACAGGCTCTATGCAGGCCTGTCAAGTTCTTCCACACAATCTCAACAAACCATTTCTGTGTGGACCTCGCTTTGTCTACGGGGGCATTGTCATGCTGTAACAGGAAAGGGCCTTCCCCAAACTCTTGCCACAAAGTTGGAAGCACAGAATCGTCTAGAAGTGGTAAGCCTGATTACCGACAACAATGAGACAACCTATAGGGAGCAGGTCAGAGACCTGGCAGTGTTTTGCCAGGACAACAACCTTTCCAATGTGATCAAGACAAAGGAGATGATCATGGACTACAGGAAAAGGAGGACCTAGCACGCACCCATTCTCATCAACGGGCTGCAGTGGAGCAGGTTGAGAGCTTCAAGTTCATTGGTGTCCACATCACCAACAAACTAACATGGTCCAAGCACACCAAGACAGTCGTGAAGAGGGCACGACAACACCTATTCCCCCTCAGGAGACTGAAAAGAGTTGGCATGGGACCTCAGATCCTCAAAAGGTTCTACAGCTCCATCGAGAGCACTGGTTGCTCCGCAATACCGCCTGGTATTAAAAACGTCTCGGCCTTCGACTCCATGGCACTACAGATGGTGCGTACAGCCCAGTACATCACCGGGGCCAAGCTTCCTGCCATCCAGGACCTCTATACCAGGCCGTGTCAGAGGAAGGCCAGCCACCCTAGTCATAGACTGTTCTCTCTGTTACCGCGAGGCAAGTGGTACCAGAGCGCCAAGTCTAGGTCCAAGAGGCTTCTTAACAGCTTCCACCCCAAGCTATGAGACTCCTGAACAGCTAACCAAATGTCTACCTAGATTATTTGCATTGAAACCCCTCTCATTGAAACCCCTCTCACCCCCACACACACATTTTTACGATGCTGCTACTCTCTGTTTATTTTCTATGCATAGTCCCTTTACCTCTACCTACATGTACATATCTCAATTACCTTGACTAACCTGTGCCCTTGCACATTGACTAACCCCTCTATATAGCTTAATTACTATTATTTTATTGTCGCTCTTTAAGTATTTTTATATTTTCCTCTGGTTTTTCATGCTATTTTTATTTATTTATTTATTGTTTACTTCAGTTTGTTTAGTAAATACTTTCTTAACACTTATTTTTTTTCTTTAAAATGTCATTGTTGGGTAAGGGCTTGTAATGGTCCATGGGTATCCTGGGCAAGAAGAGGTTTGAAAACCCCTGGCTCACAGTGAGTGAATGTGTTTACTATGTGTATATGATTCATACAGGATGACCTTGTTGCTGTATAGAACAAGATATTGATGTGTTCTGCTCTCCTTGTTTTCACAGCTTGTTTTGTTTTTCCTACGTAAACCACAAATACATTTGATCAGGTATATCACATTTTTGGTGGAAAATGTAATGATGCCTTTAATCTTAATGTCCTTGACCATAATATGGTGATTGTGCATTTGTTAGTGAAGTTACACTGGGGACATCGGCCACATCTATAGTTACCGTCCGGCACTTTGTCTAGGAAGGTACTACGTGCCACTGTTGGAAGATCAGACCTCACCACCATGTGACTGATGTTGGGGGCATGTCTGAAGACCTACCCTCGGGGGTTCTTTAAACGTCTTCTCCAGTTGTGGATCAGTACCAGTGTTTTAAGGATGTGGTCGAACTGTTTACCATGTGGGGAGTACTGAAGGAAGCATTGACCGTGTTGGTCTGGAGGGAGGGGAGGTTTGGGGAGTACTGAAGGAAGCATTGACCGTGTTGGTCTGGAGGGAGGGGAGGTTTGGGGAGAACTGAAGGAAGCATTGAACATGTTGGTCTGGAGGGAGGTCTGGGAGGTTTGGGGAGGTCTGAAGGAAGCATTGAACGTGTTGGTCTGGAGGGAAGGGAGGTTTGGGGAGGTCTGAAGGAAGCATTGACCGTGTTGGTCTGGAGGGAGGGGAGGTTTGGGGAGGTACTGAAGGAAGCATTGAACATGTTGGTCTGGAGGGAGGGGAGGTTTGGGGGACTGAAGGAAGCATTGGGTTTGGATGTGAGGCTGGAGGGAGGGGAGGTTTGGATGTGAGGCTGGAGGGAGGGGAGGTTTGAATGTGAGGCTGGACGGAGGGGAGGTTTGGATGTGAGGCTGTGAGACTGGAGGGAGGGGAGGTTTGATGCAAGGCTGGAGGGAGGGGAGGTTTGGCTGGCTGGGGAGGGGAGGTTTGGATGCGAGGCTGTCATACTGGGTCATATTTTTATAACTCTTGCGTCATGCAGCCCTTCCTCTGGGTAACCCCGCTGTCTAAAACGCTCTTCCAGACAGACCGTATGTTTGACGTAGTCACTCTGTGTACTACAAATCCTACGTATATGACTTTATTGGCTTATGGGGAGGCTGTTTTTCTAGGGGTGTAGGGTGGAAGCTGTCTCCGCGTAACAGGGAACAGGGAATTCCTGTCCGTGGATTTCCTGTATAGATCCCATGCTCTTACTAACAGAGTCCCATAGGAGCTCATTAGACCTTCACCCCAACCTGTAGCCCCGAGAGGAGCTCTCAACAGTCCCTACCAGTGCTCAGCTGGGCTGGGGTCTCCACCTCTCTCTCTACCAGCTTTAACCTGGATCTATCAAATCTCATTAGCTATATTTAAGTGCTTTTATTTTCAATCAGTTTTAATGGGGCCTTGTATAGCTCAGTTGGTAGAGTGTGGCACTTCAAAGCCAGGTTCCTGGGTTCAATTCCTGCTTCACTTCTAAAGCCAGGGTCCTGGGTTCAATTCCTGCTTCACTTCCAAAGCCAGGGTCACAAGTTCAATTCCTGCTTGGGGTCACTTATTCTTCGTTGTCTGCTCTCACTTTGCTGAGAGTCTCTGTGGATAAAAGCCTATGTTATATATATTATTAATAATACTGGTGAAATTTGCTTTGCAGATGTCATGTGCATTTTCTATCAAAAACTATTGCAATTTTCCCTTATTGTTATCTTAGCTTTCATTGTTTTTGCATTTTATACAAACCTCTTGTGGATGTTACCCTTGGCAGCTACATGAGTCGCTACCTTACCCCAGTTCCTTCAATCAAAAGTTAGCTAACAACCATTAGAAGCTGTTTACAGAAACAACCTCTACAGGGAAATCCCTCTTCATTCAACACTTCTACTATCCTCTTCACAAACTCTCTGATGTTGCTCAGCAGTGTATGTGTATGTGTGTGTGTGTGTGTGTGTGTGCGTGTGTGTGTGTGTGTGTGTGTGTGCTTTGAAGTGTGTTTTTTTATCTCATTCCTTTTCATTCTGTCTCCCATGTTATATCTTATTGATATATGTCTTCATTTCTTTTAAAAGTTATTACTTAAATTGTTCACCCTCTTTTCTTAATTTCTTTTTTTATTTTTTTTTTTATTTTGAGAGAGCCTTTATGTATATTATGTATAATATTGTCTGTGTCCCAAATGGGCCCATATTCTCTATATACTATGCATATAGGGCACTACAACTCTATGGCCCAGGTCTAAAGTGGTGCACGATATAGGGAATAGGGTACCGTTGAGAACACAGTAACACTTTTCCTCTTCTAAAAAATATTTAAGAGCGATGATTATGAACCCCGTTATGTAAGAGATGATCCTGAATACCTGGAAGATGGTGTATGAGTGTAACCGTTTAGCTTCCGTCCCTCTCCTCACCGCTACCTGGGCTCGAACCAGGGACCCTCTGCACACATTGACAACAGCCACCCCCCGAAGCATCGTTACCCATCGCACCACAACAGCCACAGCTCTTGCAGAGCAAGGGGAACAACTACTTCAAGGTCTCAGAGCGAGTGACACATCACCCGATTGAAACGCTATTAGCGAGGACCACCGCTAACTAGCTAGCCATTTCACATCGGTTACATAAGGGAACAGACCTGCCTGCTATCTTTTGTCTCTCTCCTCACGGTTTTCTCTCTCATCTCCTCTCTCTGTCTCTCTCTTTTCCCCTGTATTGAAAATTAAATACATAAATCTCGAATTTACATAAGTATTCACACCCCTGAGTCAATACTTTGTAGAAGCACCTTTGGCAGTGATATCAGCTATGAGTCTTTCTGGGTAAGTCTCTAAGAGCTTTGCACACCTGGACTGAAAAGATTTGGCATGGATCCTCAGATCCTCAAAAGGTTCATCAGCTGCACCATCGAGAGCATCCTGGTTGCATCACTGCCTGGTATGGCAACTGCTCGACCTCTGACCGCAAGCGACTACAGAGGGTAGTGTGAATGGCCCAGTACATCGCTGGGGCCAAGGTTCCTGCCATCCAGGAACTCCATACTCCATACTCCATGAAATGCTTATAATTATAATTATAATAATTATACTTCTGTATTCCATAGTAACATCTGACACAAATATCTAAACACACTGAAGCAGCAATCTTTGTGGAAATTAATATTTGTGTCATTCTCAAAACTTTTGGCCGCAAATGTACAGTAGTCTTGCTATTGTTATTTCACTGCTGCTCTTTAATTACTTATTACTTTTATATTTTATTCTTATCAAATCAAATCAAATATATTTTTATATCCCTTCGTACATCAGCTGATATCTCAAAGTGCTGTACAGAAACCCAGCCTAAAACCCCAAAGAGCAAGCAATGCAGGTGTAGAAGCACGGTGGCTAGGAAAAACTCCCTAGAAAGGCCAAAACCTAGGAAGAAACCTAGAGAGGAACCAGTCTATGTGGGGTGGCCGGTCCTCTTCTGGCTGTCGCGGGTGGAGATTATAACAGAACATGGCCAAGATGTTCAAATGTTCATAAATGACCAGCATGGTCGTATAATAATAAGGCAGAACAGTTGAAACTGGAGCAGCAGCACGGTCAGATGGACTGGGGACAGCAAGGAGTCATCATGTCAGGTAGTCCTGGGGCATGGTCCTAGGGCTCAGGTCCTCCGAGAGAGAGAAAGAAAGAGAGAAGGAGAGAATGCACACTTAGATTCACACAGGACACCGAATAGGACAGGAGAAGTACTCCAGATATAACAAACTGTCCCTAGCCCCCCGACACATAAACTACTACTGCAGCATAAATACTGGAGGCTGAGACATTATCTGTATTTTTTTTTAAACTGCATTGTTGGTTAGAGGCTCGTAAGTCAGTTAAGAACAAATTCTTATTTTCAATGACGGCCTAGGAACAGTGGGTTAACTGCCTGTTCAGGGGCAGAACGACAGATTATTTGTACCTTGTCAGCTTGGGGGATTCGATCTTGCAACCTTTTCGGTTACTAGTCCAACGCTCTAACCACTAGGATACCTGCCGCCTCTACACTCTAACCACTAGGATACCTGCCGCCTCTACACTCTAACCACTAGGATACCTGCTCTAACCACTAGGATACCTGCCGCCTCTACACTCTAACCACTAGGATACCTGCCACCCCTATACATTTAAGACTGGTTTCCTAGATTCAGATAAACAAGTTATTTCAATGAAGAGACTCCATTGAGCTTTATAGTCCAGGACTTAATGTTAGTCTGTGAAAGCGGCCTGTAGGTTCATGATCAGAACAGATTGCAGTCAGATAGTCCTTACATAGGCTACTGCATATATTTACCAATTGACACAAGCCCATTAATTCTATATGGCTGTACTCCCCGGCATGCTGTGTTGTTAGGGGTCATAATGCAGAGAGAAGTGGCTGAGGAGAGAGGGGATATTACCCCCTGGGGGGTGAATAAATCACATTTCTTCATCAGGCCAGGATGACCTCATTTTAAAACCCCACATTGCCAGGCATTAAGAAATAATAAGAAACTAGAAGTGTATCCCAACTGGCACAGTATTCCCTATATAGTGCACTACTTTAGACCAGAGCCCTATGGAACCATATTCCCTATATAGCGCACTACTTTTGACAAGAGCTCTAAAGAACCCTATTCCCTATATAGTGCACTACTTTAGACCAAAGCCCTGAAGAACCATATTGCCTATATATAGTGCACTACTTTTGTCCAAGGCCCATAGGGGGTGTAGAGAATAGGGTCTCATTTGGGAGGCACACAGAGGTATTGAATTTCCCATTATTTTACAATAAGCTGTGGTGGTGGTTTCTTAGATCTGGGTTCCAAGGTGGAAGGATTAATGGTACATGGGTTTTCTGTGAGTTCATGGAAGTGTGTGTGTTTCATTCCTGTGTGTGTGTTTCATTCCTGTGTGTGTGTTTCATTCCTGTGTGTGTGTTTCATTCCTGTGTGTGTGTTTCATTCCTGTGTGTGTGTTTCATTCCTGTGTGTGTGTTTCATTCCTGTGTGTGTGTTTCATTCCTGTGTGTGTGTTTCATTCCTGTGTGTGTGTTTCATTCCTGTGTGTGTGTTTCATTCCTGTGTGTGTGTTTCATTCCTGTGTGTGTGTGTTCGTGTGTTGCCTGTTGGGGGAGAGTTTTCCAGAAAACAATTACAAAACACAGCTCCGTTTAGGAACTAACGGAGAGAGAAAGAAAATCAGAAATCAGCAATAAAAGCTTTGACGTAGAAAGAAGCCGGAGTCGCCGTTCTGTGTGAGCTACTATAAGAATAGAAGCATGAAGGTGTTTCCCACCCTGGCTTTGTACTGAGTTAACATTTAGTAGTATCTAATCTATAATCTGATGGAAAGATGGAAAGACTGCAGCCATTTCAGAATGTAACATAGATATTGTAACGGTTTTCTTTAGGTGAAAGAGAGTCGGACCAAAATGCAGCGTTGTGATGATTTATGTTTGTTTAATGAAGGAAAAACTATACATGAATAAATTACAAAATAATTAAATGTGAAAACCTAAAGAGTCCTATCTGGTGCAAACACAGAGACAGGAACAATCACCCACAAAACCCAACACAAAACAGGCTACCTAAATATGGTTCCCAATCAGAGACAATGACTAACACCTGCCTCTGATTGAGAACCATTTCAGGCCAAACATAGAAATAGACAAACCAGACACACAACATAGAATGCCCACCCAGCTCACGTCCTGACCAACACTAAAACAAGGAAAACACATACGAACGATGGTCAGAACGTGACAGATATGCATATTACTGTTCAATCAACTAACATGTAGAATGTAACATAGATATGCATATTACTGTACAATCAACTAACATGTAGAATGTAACAAAGAGATGCATATTACTGTTCAATCAACTAACATGTAGAATGTAACAAAGATATGCATATTACTGTTCAATCAACTAACATGTAGAATGTAACATAGATATGCATATTACTGTACAATCAACTAACATGTAGAATGTAACAAAGAGATGCATATTACTGTTCAATCAACTAACATGTAGAATGTAACAAAGAGATGCATATTACTGTTCAATCAACTAACATGTAATATTTCTCCAGTGCCATCTTCCTATCTAAATGAATTGGACAACACACAGGCCTATGACATATGTATCTTGTAGTTTACTGGATTGACACAAACCTTCATTAAACTTGCATCTAAGCATGTCTACATTAAATGCGTGTCCATACAGTAGAGATGTCTCTATACATTGGAGATGTCTCCATACACTAGAGATGTATTCATACACTAGAGATGTCTTCATACACTAGAGATGTCTTCATACACTAGAGATGTATTCATACACTAGAGATGTCTTCATACACTAGAGATGTTTCCATACACTAGAGATGTATTCATACACTAGAGATGTCTTCATACACTAGAGATGTCTCCATACAGTAGAGATGTCTCCATACATTGGAGATGTCTTCATACACTAGAGATGTCTCCATACATTAGAGATGTCTCCATACATTAGAGATGTCTCCATACACTAGAGATGTCTCCATACACTAGAGATGTCTCCATACATTAGAGATGTCTCCATACACTAGAGATGTCTCCATACATTAGAGATGTCTCCATACATTAGAGATGTCTCCATACACTAGAGATGTCTCCATACATTAGAGATGTCTCCATACATTGGAGATGTCTTCATACACTAGAGATGTCTTCATACACTAGAGATGTCTCCATACATTGGAGATGTCTCTATACCCTGGAGATGTCTCCATACTTTAGAGATGTCTCCATACACTAGAGATGTCTCCATACATTAGAGATGTCTGTGTACACTAGAGATGTCTTCATACATTAGAGATGTCTGTGTACACTAGAGATGTCTCCATACATTAGAGATGTCTCTATACACTAGAGATGTCTTCATACACTGGAGATGTCTTCATACACTAGAGATGTCTTCATACACTAGAGATGTCTCCATACACTAGAGATGTCTCCATACATTAGAGATGTCTCCATACACTAGAGATGTCTCCATACACTAGAGATGTCTCCATACACTAGAGATGTCTCCATACACTGGAGATGTCTCCATACACTAGAGATGTCTCCATACACTAGAGATGTCTCCATACACGAGAGATGTCTCCATACATTAGAGATGTCTCCATACATTAGAGATGTCTCCATACATTAGAGATGTCTCCATACACTAGAGATGTCTCCATACACTAGAGATGTCTCCATACATTAGAGATGTCTCCATACACTAGAGATGTCTCCATACATTAGAGATGTCTCCATACATTAGAGATGTCTCCATACACTAGAGATGTCTCCATACATTAGAGATGTCTCCATACATTGGAGATGTCTCTATACCCTGGAGATGTCTCCATACTTTAGAGATGTCTCAATACACTAGAGATGTCTCCATACATTAGAGATGTCTGTGTACACTAGAGATGTCTCCATACATTAGAGATGTCTCTATACACTAGAGATGTCTCCATACACTAGAGATGTCTCCATACACTATAGATGTCTCCATACACTAGAGATGTCTCCATACATTAGAGATGTCTCCATACATTAGAGATGTCTCCATACACTAGAGATGTCTCCATACATTAGAGATGTCTCCATACATTAGAGATGTCTCCATACATTAGAGATGTCTCCATACATTGGAGATGTCTCTATACACTGGAGATGTCTCCATACATTAGAGATGTCTCCATACACTAGAGATGTCTCCATACATTAGAGATGTCTCCATACATTGGAGATGTCTCTATACACTGGAGATGTCTCCATACACTAGAGATGTCTCCATACACTAGAGATGTCTCCATACACTAGGGATGTCTCCATACACTAGAGATGTCTCCATACATTGGAGATGTCTTCATACACTGGAGATGTCTCCATACATTAGATATGTCTCCATACATTAGAGATGTCTCCATACATTAGAGATGTCTCCATATCTCAAGTAAAGAGTTAGCGATATAAGCATTTTTACAATGATTTCTTAATTTAGCAGACACAATAGCTTAAAACAGCCCCAGAGTATTGTCTTGGAGCCCAGGTGGTTCTGTATTAAAGAAGCCCCAGAGTATTGTCTAGGAGCCCAGTTGGTTCTGTATTAAAGAAGCCCCAGAGTATTGTCTAGGAGCCCAGGTGGTTCTGTATAAAAAAATAATTAGGGCTAAATGCCTTGCTCAAGGGCACATCGACATCTATTTCACCTACTGTATCCAGCCTGGGGATTCGAAACAGCAACCTTTCCTAACACTCCTAACCGCTAGGCTACCTATCCCCCCTCAGGAGGCTGAAAAGATCGGCATGGGCCCTCAGATCCTCAACAAGTGGAACAGATTTTTTTACTTGTCCAATAGCTACAAATACTTGTCCAAAACTGAAGATTCTGTTGTAGAAAAAAAATCACTATTGACAGTTGCGATTTAAAAATTATTGTTTTTTTTTTAAAATAGTGGACAAACCCAGACTCCAGCATTATGGAAACTATAACAAACAATAAAGTACATCAGTGAATTCATTGACATTTTCCCTTGTGGGGCAGAATGTATTAATTATTGTACAATTCAAAAATTGTACAATACTGAATACAATAATGACCTATCTATTAGCCAATCTATGCTAGGCTAATTAAAGCTGCTGGTTACCATAGCGACGTACATAGATAAAGAGACGCATGCTTAAAACGCAGAGATCAAAGTTTCCCCAAACGTTTTCTGCAATAGCTCAAATCCACAATAGAAAAGGCAGGGGACCCCACATATTTTATTTATTTATTTCACCTTTATTTAACCAGGTAGTCTAGTTGAGAACAAGTTCTCATTTGCAACTGCGACCTGGCCATACAACAACACAGAGTTACACATGTAATAAACAAAACATAGTCAATAATACAGTACAACAAAAGAAAACAAAAAGTCTATATACATAAATAAATAATAAACAAATAATAAACAAACACACAGTCAATAATACAGTAGAAACAAAAGAAACAACAAGTCTATATTCAGTCAGTGCAAATGAGGTAAGATAAGGGAGTTAAGGCAATAAATAGGCCATGGTGGCGAAGTAATTACAATATAGAAATTAAACACTGGAATGGTAGGATGTGCAGAAGATGAATGTGAAAGTAGAGATACTGGGGTGCAAAGGAGCAAGATAAATAAATACAGTATGGGGATGAGGTAGTTGGATGGGCTGTTTACAGATCGGCTATGTACAGGTGCAGTGATCTGTGAGCTGCTCTGACAGCTGGTGCTTAAAGCTAGTGAGGGAGATATGGGTCCCCAGCTTCAGAGATTTTTGCAATTTGTTTCAGTCAATGGCAGCAGAGAACTGAAAGGAAAGACGACAAAGGAGGAATTGGCTTTGGGGGTGACCATTGAGATATACCTGCTGGAGCGCATGCTACGAGTGGGTGCTGCTATGGTGACCAGTGAGCTGAGATAAGGTGGGGCCTTACCTAGCAGAGACTTGTAGATAACCGGTAGCCAGTGGGTTTGGGACGAGTATGAAGCGTGGGCCAACCAACAAGAGCGTACAGGTCGCAATGGTGGGTAGTGTATGGGGCTTTGGTGACAAAACGGATGGCACTGTGATAGACTGCATCCAGTTTGGTGAGTAGAGTGTTGGAGGCTATTTTATAGATGACATCACCGAAGTCGAGGATCGGTAGGATGGTCAGTTTTACGAGGGTATGTTTGTCAGCATGAGTGAAGGATGCTTTGTTGTGATAATGGAAGCTGATTCTAGATTTAATTTTAGATTGGTGATGCTTAATGTGAGTCTGGAAGGAGAGTTTACAGTCTAAACAGACATCCAGGTATTTGTGTTGTCCACGTATTTTAAGTCAGAGCCATCCAGAGTAGTGATGCTGGACGTGCGAGCAGGTGCGGGCAGTGATTGGTTGAATAGCATGCATTTAGTTTTACTTGCATTTAAGAGCAGTTGGAGGCCACGGAAGGAGAGTTGTATGGCATTGAAGCTCGTCTGGAGGTTAGTTAACACAGTGTCCAAAGAGGGGCCAGAAGTATACATAATGGTTTTGTCTGTGTAGAGGTGTATGAGAGAATCACCAGCAGCAAGAGCAACATCATTGATGTATACAGAGAAGAGAGTCGGCCCGTGGATTGAACCCTGTGGCACCCCCATAGAGACTGCCAGAGGTCTGGACAACAGGCCCTCCGATTTGACACACTGAACTCTGTCTGAGAAGTAGTTGGTAAACCAGGTAAGGCAATCATTTGAGAAACCAAGGCTGTCGAGTCTGCCAGTAAGAATGTGGTGATTGGTCAGAGTCGAAAGCCTTGGCCAGGTCGATGAATATGGCTGCACAGTAATGTCACTTATCGATGGCGGTTATGATGTCGTTTAGTACCTTGAGCATGGCTGAGGTGCACCCATGACCAGCTTTCAAACCAGATTGCATAGCGGAGAAGGTATGGTGGGATTCAAAATGGACGGTAATCTGTTTGTTAACTTGGCTTTCGTAGACCTTAGAAAGACAGAGTAGGATAGATATAGGTCTGTAACAGTTTGGGTCTAGAGTGTCCCCCCCTTTGAAAAGGGGAATGACCGCGGAAGCTTTCCAATCTTTGGGAATCTCAGATGATACGAAAGAGAGGTTGGACAGGCTAGTAATAGGGGTTGCAACAATTTCTACAGATAATTTTAGAAAGAGAGGGTCCAGATTGTCTAGCCCGGCTGATTTGGAGGGGTCCAGATTTTGTAGCTCTTTCAGAACATCAGATATCTGGATTTGGGTGAAGGAGAAATGTTGGGGGCTTTGGTGGATTTCTGTGGAGGGTGCCGGGCAGTTTACCGGGGTAGGGGTAGCCAGGTGGAAAGCATAGCCATCCATAGAGAAATGCTTATTGAAATTCTCAATTATAGTGGATTTATCGGTGGTGACAGTGTTTCCTAGCCTCAGAGTAGTGGGCAGCTGGGAGGAGGTACTCTTATTCTCCATGGACTTTACAGTGTCCCAGAACTTTTTAAAGTTAGTACTACAGGATGTACATTTCTGTTTGAAAAAGCTTGCCTTAGCTTTCCTAACTGCCTGTGTATATTTGTTCTTAACTTCCCTGAAAAGTTGCATATCACGGGGGGTATTCGATGCTAATGCAAAACGCCACAGGATGTTTTTGAGCTGGTCAAGGGCAGACATGTCTGGAGTGAACCAAGGACTATATCTATTCTTAGTTCAACATTTTTTGAATGGGGCATGCTTATTTAAGATGGTGAGGAAGGCACTTTTAAAGAATAGCCATGCATCATCTACTTACGGGATGAGGTTAATGTCATTCCAGGATATCCCGGCCAGGTCAATTCGATAGGCCTGCTCGCAGAAGTGTTTTAGGGAGTGTTTGACAGTGATGAGGGGTGGTCGTTTGGTCGCAGGCCTATTACGGATGCAGGCAATGAGGCAGTGATCGCTGAGATCTTAATTGAAAATAGCAGAGGTGTATTTGGAGGGCGACTTAGTTAGGATGACATCTATGAGGGTGCCTGTGTTTACGGATTTGGAGTTGTACCTGGTGGTTAATTGATCATTTGTCTGAGATTGAGGGCATCAAACTTGGATTGTAGGACGGCCGGAGTGTGAAAGCATGTCCCAGTTTAGGTCACCTAGTAGCACGAGCTCAGAAGATAGATGGGGGCAATCAATTCACATATGGTATCGAGGGCACAGCTGGGGGCAGATGGTGGTCTAGGGAGGTCTATAGCAAGCGGCAACAGTGAGAGACTTGTTTCTGGAAAGGTGAATTTTTAGAAGTAGAAGCTTGAATTATTTGGGTACAGACCTGGATAGTAATACAGAACTCTATCTTTGCAGTAGATTGCAACACCGCCCCCTTTGGCAGTTCTATCTTGTCGGAAAATGTTATAGTTAGCAATGGAGATTTCAGGGGTTTTGGTGGTTTTCCTAAGCCAGGATTCAGACACAACTAAGACATCCGGGTTGGCAGAGTGTGCTAAAGCTGTGAGTAAAACAAATTTAGGGAGTAGGCTTCAAATGTTAACATGCATGAAACCAAGGCTTTTACGCTTACAGAAGTCAACAAATGAGAGCACCTGGGGTGTGGGAGTGGAGCTAGGCACTGCAGGACCTGGATTAACCTCTACATCACTAGAGGAGAAGTTGGATAAGGGTATGCTATACGAACTGGCTGTCTAACACGTTCGAAACAGAGAGTAAAAGGAGCAGGTTTCTGGGCACGATAGCATAGATTCAAGGCAAAGTGAACAGACAAAGGTAAGGTAGGATGTGAGTACATTGGAAGTAATCCTAGGAATTGAGTAATGATGAGAGAGATATAGTCTCTTGAGACGTTTAAACCAGGTGATGTCATCACATATGTAGAAGGTGGAACAACATGGTTGGCTAAGGCATATTGAGCAGTTAGCAGACCGGGTTAGCGAGCAAGCAGTTAGTAGGGGCTAGCAGTTAACAGAACGGGGCAGGCAAGCTAGCAGTTAGCAGACCGGGGCAGGCAAGCTAGCAGTTAGCAGACCGGGGCTAACAAGTTAGGCTTTGGGGAATGTCATGATGGGGGTAAGTCTGTTTTTGCCTCTTCGGGCGGTGACGTCGATAGAACAGTCGTGGAATTAGTAGGGTTCATTAGTAGGGTTCCAAGTAGCTCTAGGTAGCTAGCAGGTTAGCAGAATGGGCCTTCAGCGGGCATCGCGCCTGAGGGGCCTGTTGGAATCCTCGGGCAGATTATGTCAGTATTCCAGTTGTAGAGGATTGGCGGGGTTCCGTGCCCCGTACCGGCAGTAGAAGGGGTCCGGATATTGTAGCCCAGGAGTGAGCCGGGAGATGGGTCTAGCATGGCCTAGCCCCAGGCTAGTTGGTGCTAGCTCCGAGACGGAAACTTTAGCCAGGAGTAGTCATGCTGGGTTGCGGTTAGCTAGCTGTGATGATCCAGATGAAAAGGTTCAGAGTTTGTGGTAGGAATTCGGGGATATGGAGAGAAAAATAGATCCGGTATGCTCTGGTTTGAAACGCGTTGTACGAACTGGCGAGAGCTTTCCGAGCTAAAGGTTAGCTGATGACATTTAGCAGTGGTCAGCTGACTGATAGCTGGTAGCTAGTTAGCTGGCTAGCTTCAGTTGAGGTATTCCAGTTCGGAGGTAAATAGAAATACTTTAGGAGAAAAATAAACAGATCCACACCACATTGGGTGAGGCGGGTTGCAGGAGAGTATTCTGAAGTTAAGGTTTAGGAAAAACTTAACCCTGTCTGTGTGTTCCTGTTCTATTCTATATCCTATAGGCTGTCTCGGCAAAAAAATAACATATAAGCAAGTTCTCATAGTGTAAAAGTTTCTTAATTGACACTTAAAGGTTGTATTCTATAACCGCTGCATTTGTTTGATACAATTACAGTTTTTCTCAGGGGACCCCATTTAAAGTTTACTCTAGATGCTGCTAAACCCATACTCTAATACAGAGCTGGTAAAACACATGTAGGCCTTCCACTATTTGTCATGTTTGGTTTCTCTAGTCTAGAAGTTAATGGAAAAAGGTTAGGAATCCCAATGAATTGAGGAACGTAGCAACCAGCAGACTGTCGACCAATATAGATGTAGTTATCCTCTAGATCAGGGTGTGGTACTGTATAGATGTAGTTACCCTCTAGATCAGGGTCTGGTACTGTATAGATGTAGTTACCCTCTAGATCAGGGTCTGGTACTGTATAGATGTAGTTACCCTCTAGATCAGGGTCTGTATAGATGTAGTTACCCTCTAGATCAGGGTCTGTATAGATGTTGTTACCCTCTAGATCAGGGTCTGTATAGATGTTGTTACCCTCTAGATCAGGGTCTGGTACTGTATAGGTGCCTTCAATCATGTGCATATACGGTTCACATATACATTGAGTGTACAAAATATTAAGGACACCTGCTCTTTCCATTACAGACTGACCAGGTGAATCAGGGGAAAGCTATGATCAATTATTGATTTCACTTGTTAAATTCACTTCAATTTGTATAGATGAAGGGGAGGAGACAGGTTAATTTCTTTGAGGAACGGGGGCAGAATTGAGTAGCTTGGATGAATAAGGTGCCCAGAGTAAACTGCCTGCTACTCAGGCCCAGAAGCTAGAATATGCATATAATTAGTAGATTTGGATATAAAACACTCTAACGTTTCCAGAAGTGTTAAAATAATGTATTTGAGTATAACAGAACTCATATGGCAGGCTAAAACCTGAGAAAATGTGGGAAATCTGAGGTTTGTAGTTTTTGAAGTAATTGCCTATCCAATATACAGTGTAAATTGGGTCAGCTTCCATTAGATGTTAACAGTCTTAAAACCTGTAAGGGAGGCTGCGAATTTTCGCAGCTTTTTGTTAAAAATCGCGCAACATTTCAGCGCCCTGCTACTCATGCCAGGAATATAGTATATGCATATGATTAGTATGTGTGGATAGAAAACACTCAGACGTTTCTAAAACTGGTTAAATCACGGCTGTGACTATAACAGAACGTCTGTTTCATCGAAAAGCGCAGGAAAATCTGATCACTGAAAGTGGAAATAAATATCCATGCGCCACTTCCAGGAATTGTTAAAGGTGAACCGTATTAAATGAGGCCGAGGTTGCAGTACCTACAGCTTCCACAGGATGTATAGAGTCTTCTCATTTGATTCGGATTTGATTCTTGGTCGAACCGACCCAAGGGAACCGATTCCCTCCGACCTGAAACAGGATGTTTAGGTCAAGTTTTTTTCCTGTCATTTTTTCCAGACGATCGCCTATAGCATTTACATCGCCTCCTGATGAATTTTATCGCTTATTAACGTGTACTAATACCTAAAGTTGCATTACAAAAGTATTTCGAAGTGTTTTGTGAAAGTTTATCGTCGACTTTTTAATTTAAAAAATGACGTTACGTTATGAAACGCTATTTTTTTCCGTTTATCACACAGTCTTCATAGATCGATATCTAGGCTATATATGGACCGATTTAATCGGAAAAAGACCCAATATTGATTATGGGACATCAAGGAGTACCAACAAAGAAGATGGTCAAAGGTAATGAATGTTTTATATTTTATTTATGCGTTTTGGGTAGCGCCGTCTACCGCAAAATCTGTCTGTTAGGTGACGTTGCAGTATTTTGGGGGTACATGCTATCAGATAATAGCTTCTCATGCTTTCGCCGAAAAGCATTTTACAAATCTGACATGGTGGATAGATTCACAACGAGTGTAGCTTTAATTCACTACCTTGAATGTGTATTTTAATGAAAGTTTCATGAAATTATGAGTTTTATCAAAAACGCTGAGTGCTGTTCCTTCATGGGAACAGTATTTTGCATCATCCTTAAGAAGTTTTAAGGAACATTGTTTCTGGCTTCTACTATGAAAGAGGAACGAATAAGAGCTGTTTACCCTTGTCCTACTCCTCCTCTGTTCCTCTGGTGATGTAGAGGTTAATCCAGGCCCTGCAGTGCCTAGCTCCACTCCTATTCCTCAGGCGCTCTCATTGTCAAGCTAAGGATCCTGGGACTAAACACCTCCCTCTGCAACTGGATCCTGGATTTCCTGAAGGGCTGCCCCCAGGTGGTGAGGGTAGGTAGCAACACATCTGTCACGCTGATCCTCAACACTGGAGCTCCACAGGGGTGCATGCTCAGTCCCCTCCTGTACTCTCTGCTCACCCACGACTGCATGTCCAGGCACGACTCCAACACCATAATTAAGTTTGCAGACGACACAACAGTGGTAGGCCTGATCACCGATAACGACAAGACAGCCTATAGGGAGGAGGTCAGAGACCTGGCCGTGTGGAGCCAGAATATCAACCTATCCCTCAACGTAACCAAGACTAAGGAGATGATTGTGGACTACAGGAAAAGGAGGACCGAGCACACCCCATTCTCATCTACGGGGCTGTAGTGGAGCAGGTTGAGGACTTCAAGTTCCTCGGTGTCCACATCAACAACAAACTAGAATGGTCCAAACACACCAAGACAGTCGTGAAGAGGGCACAACAAAGCCTATTCCTCCTCAGGAAACTAAAAAGATTTGGAATGGGTCCTGAGATTCTCAAAAGGTTCTACAGCTGCACCATCAAGAGTATGTTGTTGGTTGCATCACTGCCTGGTACGGCAATTGCTCGGCCTCTGACCGCAAGGCACTACAGAGGGTAGTGCGTACGGCCCAGTACATCACTGGGGCTAAGCTGCCTGCTATCCAAGACCTCTACATCAGGCGGTGTCAGAGGAAGGCCCTAAAAATTGTCAAAGACCCTACCCTAGTCATAGACTGTTCTCTCTACTACCGCATGGCATGCGGTACTGGAGTGCCAAGTCTAGGACAAAAAGGCTTCTCAACAGGTTTTTACCCCTAAGCCAAAAGAATCCTGAACAGGTAATCAAATGATTACCCGGACTCTTTTCATTGTGTGCCCCCTCCCAAACCCTCTTTTATGCTGCTGCTACTCTCTGTTTATCTTATATGCATAGTCACTTTAACCATATATACATGTACATACACATGTTACTCCATTTTTCACAATTCCTGACATTTAATCCAAGTAAAAATTCCCTGTTTTAGGTCACTTTATTTTAAGAATGAGAAATGTCAGAATAGTAGAAGACAGAATTATTTATTTCATCTTTTATTTCTTTCATCACATTCCCAGTGGGTCAGGAATTTACATACACTCAATTAGTATTTGGTAGCATTGCCTTTAAATTGTTTAACTTGGGTCAAACGTTTTAGGTAGCCTTCCACAAGCTTCCCACAATAAGTTGGGTGAATTTTGGCCCATTCCTCCTGACAGAGCTGGTGTAACTGAGTCAGGTTTGTAGGCCTCCTTGCTCACACACGCTATGTCAGTTCTGCCCACACATTTTCTATAGGATTGAGGTCAGGGCTTTGTGATGGCCACTCCACTATCTTGACTTTGTCCTTGGGATGGTGTTCTTCAACTTGCAAGCCTCCCCCTTATTCCTCCAAACATAACGATGGTCATTATGGCAAAACAGTTCTATTTGCGACAGTATGATCTTTGTCCCCATGTGCATTTCAAACCGTAGTCTGGCTTTTTTATGGCAGTTTTGGAGCAGTGGCTTATTCCTTGCTGAGTGGCCTTTCAGGTTATGTTGATACAGGACTCATTTTACTGTGGATATAGATACTTTTGTGCCTGTTTCCTCCTGCATCTTCACAAGGTCCTTTGCTGTTGTTCTGGGATTGATTTGCACTTTTCGCACCAAAGTACGTTCATCTCTAGGAGACAGAACGCGTCTCCTTCCTGAGCAGTATGGCGGCTGGGTGGTCCCATGTTTATTGTTTGTACAGATGAACGTGGTACCTTCAGGCATTTTGAAATTGCTCCCAAGGATGAACCAGACTTGTGGAGGTCTACAATTCTTTCCTGAGGTCTTGGCTGATTTCTTTTGATTTTCCCATGATGTCAAGCAAAGAGGCACTGAGTTTGAAGGTAGGACTTGAAATACATCCACAGGTACACCTCCAATTGACTCAAATGATGTCAATTAGCCCATCAGAAGCTTCTAAAGCCATGACATCCTTTTCTGGAATTTTCCAAGCTGTTTAAAGGCACAGTCAACTTAGTGTATGTAAACTTCTGACCCACTGGAATTGCTAAACAGTGAGTTAAAAATTAAATAATCTGCCTGTAAACAATTGCTGGAAAAATTGTTTGTGTCATGCACAAAGTAGATGCCCTAACCGACTTGCCAAAACTATAGTTTGTTCACAAGAAATGTGTGGAGTGAAAATCAAGTTTTAATGACTCCAACCTAAGTGTATGTAAACTTCCAACTTCAACTGTACATGCACTCAGGGCCACCTCGCCAAGGAGAGGACAACCCAACGGTTGCTGCTGCGGTTCTATTGGCCGAGGATTACCCAACATGTCGCTAAGTATTGCAAATCCTGTGACACCTGCCAAGCACTGCTCCCAAGCCAACCTACCCTTTTATCCCTCTCATACAGACCCCGTTTGAACACCAAACCATGGACCTGGTGGGACCTCTTCCGCGTTCGGCGCGCGGACATGAGTACATCTTGGTTCCAGATGTGTTTGTGCTGTCTTGACAACTCCTATTCTAGCCTGGTTCCAGATGTGTTTGTGCTGTCTTGACAACTCCCATTCTAGCCTGGTTCCAGATGTGTTTGTGCTGTCTTGACAACTCCCATTCTAGCCTGGTTCCAGATCTGTTTGTGCTGTCTTGACAACTCCATATGGTCTTTGACATTGTCGCTCAGGTCTGGGAGTGGTTACCTTTTTTAATGAGGAAATTGCCATCTAAATCTACACACATTGATTTGACACACCTACACTCCTAATCTGGTCCTGCCCCATCATTTCTCCCTCACTTCATTCTCTCTCCTTCTTTTCTCTCTTACTCCCTACCCCCCTAAACGTCAACCTCTCCCTCATATTATTTGTATGCTTGTTGCTGATATCCTTCCCTACTCACCTTTCTCTCTCTCTGTCTCTCTGTCTCTCTCTCTCTCTCTCTCTCTCTCTGTGTCTCTCTCTCTCTCTCTCTCTGTCTCTCTGTCTCTCTCTCTCTCTCTCTCTCCCTCTCTCTCTGTCTCTCTCTCTCTCTCTCCGTCTCTCTGTCTCTCTGTCTCTCTCTCTCTCTCTCTCTCTCCCTCTGTCTCTCTCTCCATCTCTCTGTCTCTCTGTCTCTCTGTCTCTGTCTCTGTCTGTCTCTGTCTCTCTGTCTCTCTGTCTCTGTCTCTCTCTCTCTCTCTCTCTCTCTCTCTCCCTCTCTCTCTCTCTCTCTCTCTAACTCTCTCTCACTCTCTCTGTCTCTCTCTCCGTCTCTCTGTCTCTCTATCTCTCTGTCTCTCTCTCTCTCTCTCTCCCTCTCTCTCCTCTCTCTCTCTGTCTCTCTCTCTGTCTCTCTCTCCGTCTCTCTCTCTCTCTCTCTCTCTCTCTGTCTCTCTGTCTCTCTCTCTCTCCCTCTCTCTCTCTCTCTCTCTCTCTCTCTCTCTCTCTCTCTGTCTCTCTGTCTCTCTCTCTCTCTCTGTCTCTCTCTCTCTCCCCGTCTCTCTCTCGCTCTCTGTCACTCTCCCCCTCTCTTTCTTTGTCTCTTTCTCTGTCTCTCTCTCTCTCTCTCTCTCTCCCCGTCTCTCTCTCCCTCTCTGTCGCTCTCGCTCTCTGTCACTCTGCCCCTCTCTTTCTTTGTCTCTTTCTCTGTCTCTCTCTCTCTCTCCCCGTCTCTCTCTCTCTCTCCCCGTCTCTCTCTCGCTCTCTGTCACTCTCCCCTCTCTTTCTTTGTCTCTTTCTCTGTCTCTCTCTCACTCTCTCTCTCTCTCTCTCTCGCTCTCTCAATGTAGCCGCTCTCGTTATGTGCAGTAGCCCTCCCTCACTCCTCTCCTCTCCTCTCTGTCCAGAGCTTCTCTACCGATCCTGGGTGTGTGTGTGATGTGTCGTTAATGAATCTCTGGTTGCTGCAGAGAGAATATGGGTCACCTCATCTCTGCTACTACTGTAACTGTTCGTTATCAAGGCTTGGCTTGGGAGTCCCAACGGGTGGTTTTATAATTCCAGGAACTTTCAATAAATTCCTTGGTTTTCTTATTATTCCCTCGTAAATCTGGGAATCCTCCAACCGAGATTTCGGGGAAAAACAGGAAATGTATTTAAAGTTCCAGGAATCCCAACAGTAACCATTCGCTATTCATAACCTGCAGTGGCACCAAGGCAGAACGATCACTGAAGTAACGATATGTTAGATCTGCCAACGCTAACTGTGTGCATCATCCTCCATCATCCTCCATAACATGTTGATAATACATAAACATTTCCCACCACAGACTTTCACTGTTGTTTCTACCATAGTAGACAGGTAGTCTGGGTAATGTAGTTATTGAAATACGGTTTAGTAAGCCTAAGTATTATGTTGTGTGTTATAAACTGGGTGGTTCGAGCCCTGAATGCTGATTTGGCTTATATCCGTGGTATATCGTATACCAAAGGCAAAACAATACTAAGCTGATGTATGTAAAAGTTTTAATAAAGTCATATAATTTAAAGTTAAAGTTCCTTTAATTTAATAAAGTCATATCATATATCGTTCCATATTTAATTTTATTTTTAATTTTAGGACCCCTTTACATATAAAAAGAAAATAGTAAAACATTATTGAATAAAATATTGAATTTGGCCTACTACTACTATAATCAAAAACTGAAAAATTGGGCGTGCAGAAAAAATAAACACATCCAGGTGTTAGAATGGCCAAGTCAAAGTCCAGACCTGAATCCAATCGAGAATCTGTGGGAAGAACTGAAAACTGCTGTTCACAAATGCTCTCCATCCAACCTCACTGAGCTCGAGCTGTTTTGCAAGGAGGAATGGGAAAAAATGTCAGACTCTCAATGTGCAAAACTGATGGAGACATACCCCAAGCAACTTACAGCTGCAATCGCAGCAAAAGGTGGCGCTACAAAGTATTAACTTAAGGGGGTTGAATAATTTTGCACGCCCAATTTTTCAGTTTTTGATTTGTTAAAAAAGTTTGAAATATCCAATAAATGTCGTTCCACTTCATGATTGTGTCCCACTTGTTGTTGATTCTTCACAAAAAAATACAGTTTTATATCTTTATGTTTGAAGCCTGAAATGTGGCAAAAGGTCGCAAAGTTCAAGGGGGCCGAATACTTTCGCAAGGCACTGTATAGTGCACTACTTTAGACCAGAGCCCTATAGCACCCTATTCCCTATATAGTCCAATACTTTATACCAGAGCCCTATGGCACCCTATTCCCTATATAGTGCACTACTTTATACCAGAGCCCTATGGCACCCTATTCCCTATATAGTGCACTACTTTAGACCAGAGCCCTATAGCATCCTATTCCCTATATATAGTGCACTATTTTAGACCAGAGCCCTATGGCACCCTATTCCCAATGTAGTGCACTACTTTAGACATGGGCCCATCTCTATAGAGAATAGGGTGCTATTTGGGATGCAAACACAGTTATTATGAACCTTCTAATTACTGTTGCTTTATTCACTTGGTGTGGAAATGAGATCTGCTAGGGGATGATATGACTGGTTGGTTCATCTGTTGTCAGAATGACTGTCAGAATGACTGGGAGACGTTGTTCAAGTCACAAATTACACGGGAAATGATACAATACAGTATCATTGTTTACAGTTGAACAAGAAGTCTGTGTAAAGCTGATCCAGCTTCAGAACCATCCCTTCAGATGAGGTGAACCATCACTCAGTCCCTTCAGATGAGAGGTGAACCATCACTCAGTCCCTTCAGATGAGAGGTGAACCATCACTCAGTCCCTTCAGATGAGAGGTGAACCATCACTCAGTCCCTTCAGATGAGAGGTGAACCATCACTCAGTCCCTTCAGATGAGAGGTGAACCATCACTCAGTCCCTTCAGATGAGAGGTGATCCATCACTCAGTCCCTTCAGATGAGAGGTGAACCATCACTCAGTCCCTTCAGATGAGAGGTCACTCAGTCCCTTCAGATGAGAGGTGATCCATCACTCAGTCCCTTCAGATGAGAGGTGATCCATCACTCAGTCCCTTCAGATGAGAGGTGATCTATCACTCAGTCCCTTCAGATGAGGTGAACCATCACTCAGTCCCTTCAGATGAGAGGTGAACCATCACTCAGTCCCTTCAGATGAGATGAACCATCACTCAGTCCCTTCAGATGAGAGGTGATCCATCACTCAGTCCCTTCAGATGAGGTGAACCATCACTCAGTCCCTTCAGATGAGAGGTGATCCATCACTCAGTCCCTTCAGATGAGAGGTGAACCATCACTCAGTCCCTTCAGATGAGAGGTGAACCATCACTCAGTCCCTTCAGATGAGGTGAACCATCACTCAGTCCCTTCAGATGAGGTGAACCATCACTCAGTCCCTTCAGATGAGGTGAACCATCACTCAGTCCCTTCAGATGAGGTGAACCATCACTCAGTCCCTTCAGATGAGGTGAACCATCACTCAGTCCCTTCAGATGAGGTGAACCATCACTCAGTCCCTTCAGATGAGGTGAACCATCACTCAGTCCCTTCAGATGAGGTGAACCATCACTCAGTCCCTTCAGATGAGGTGAACCATCACTCAGTCCCTTCAGGTGAGAGGTGAACCATCACTCAGTCCCTTCAGATGAAAGGGTCTGCTCTAAATGCCTTATACCTGTTATAAGAAGTTATTGTTATTATATACTCTCCTATTATATTTTAAATATAGTAATTCTATTCTCTCCTATTCTATTTTAAATACAGTTATTCTATTCTATTCTCTATTAAATATAGCTATTCTATTCTCTCCTATTCTATTTTAATTAAAGTTATTCTATCCTAAATATAGTTATTCTATTCTAACCTATTCTATTTTAAATACAGTTATTCTATTTTAAATATAGTTATTCTATTCTCTCCTATTCTATTTTAAATAAAGTTATTCTATTCTATTCTATTCTAAATATAGTTATTATATTCTAACCTATTCTATTTTAAATACAGTTATTCTATTTTAAATATAGTTATTTTATTCTCTACTATTCTATTTTAAATACAGTTATTCTATTATGTCCTATTCTATTTTAAATAAAGTTATTCTATTCTATTTTAAATAAAATTATTCTATTCTCTCCTATTCTATTTTTAATACAGCTATTCTATTTTATCCTATTCTATTTTAAATACATGTATTCTATTATCTCCTATTCTATTTTAAATATAGTTATTCTATTCTCTCCTATTCTTATTTTAAATACAGTTATTCTATTCTAAATATAGCTATTCTATTGTAAATATAGTTATTATATTCTATTCTCTCCTATTATATTCCAAATATAGTTATTCTATTCTATTCTCTCCAATTCTATTTTAAATACAGTCATTCTATTCCTTTATCTTCTATTCTATTTTATAAATAGTTATTCTATTCTCTCCTATTCTATTTTAAATACATTTATTCTATTCTCTTCTATTCTATTTTAAAATAGTTATTCTATTCTCTTCTAAATGTAGTTATGCTATTCTGTCCTATTCTATTCCAAATATAATAATTATTTTCAATTTTCTCATATTCTTTTTTAAATATAGTTACTATTTTCTATTGTCTCCTATTCTATTTTAAATATAGTTACTGTTTTCTATTCCCTCAAATTATTTTTAACATATAGTTATTCTATTCTTTCCTATTCTATTCCAAATAGTTATTCTATTCTCTCCTAGTCTATTTTAAATATAGTTATTCTACCCTATTTTATTCTAAATATAGTTGTTCTATTCTCTCCTATTATATTTTAAATATTGTTATTCTCTTCTATTCCCTTTTCTCCTTTTCTATTTTAAATATAGTTTATCTGTTCTTTCCTTTTCTATTTTAAATATAGTTATTATATTCTAACCTATTCTATTTTAAATATAGTTATTATATTCTAACCTATTCTATTTTAAATATAGTTATTATATTCTAACCTATTCTATTTTAAATATAGTTATTCTATTCCAACATATTCTATTTTAAATATAGTTATTATATTCTAACCTATTCTATTTTAAATATAGTTATTCTATTCTAACCTATTCTATTTTAAATATAGTTATTATATTCTAACCTATTCTATTTTAAATATAGTTATTCTATTCTATTCTCTCCTATTCTATTTTAATTACAGTTATTCTAATCTTTTCTATTTCAAATATAGTTATTCTATCCTATTCTATTTTAATTACAGTTATTCTATTCTAACCTATTCTAATCTAAATATAGTTAATCTATTCTATTCTCTCATATTCTATTCTCTTCTTCATTCTTTTCTTCTTTAGCTGTCCAGACCAGTAAATGTTTTGCACGGCAACACAACATTGTTTATTTGTGTATTTCCTCCAATGGTGACTAGCTAAGGGTTCTGCTGTCTGCCTGCTTCTGGCAATCTGTTCTATTTAGCAAAACAATGCTGCGTTAATTGGTTTATTTCCTTCAGTGGTGATTAACGAACAATTATTCTCTCGGTCTGTATAAAGCCAACTGTTTGAGTTTAGCCTCAGAACCTAATTAGTGAAGATGATGGTGAATGATGGGGACTTTCACATCTAACCCAATTAGTGAGACAGCCTTCCTTTTCTGTCCATCGCTCGTGCCACCCTTCCCTTGCTCTCTCGCCATCCTTCTCTCTCTCAGCGTCAACCAGAGGGGTGGGTTGACAGATGCCGTCAGGGACCTGTCTGTCTGTCTGTCTGTCTGTCTGTCTGTCTGTCTGTCTGTCTGTCTGTCTGTCTGTCTGTCTGTCTGTCTGTCTCTGTCTCTGTCTGTGGTACATCCTGGATGGTAACAGGACTCTGACTGTGGTACATCCTGGATGGTAACAGGACTTTGACTGTGATACATCCAGGATGGTAACAGGACTTTGACTGTGGCACGTCCAGGATAGTAACGGGACTCTGACTGTGGCACGTCCAGGATGGTAACGGGACTCTGACTGTATATTCCAGGATGGTAACGGGACTCTGACTGTGGCACATCCAGGATGGTAACAGGACTTTGACTGTGATACATCCAGGATGGTAACAGTTCTCTGCTCCCTCCTGCTGCTTGAGTGAGACTGTGCAGCCTTCGCTAACTGGTGTCTTATCTACACTGCACCGAAAACATTAAAGGGACAGTTCATCCAATAACATCTTATCTACACTGTACCGAAAACATTAAAGGGGCAGTTCACCCAATAACATCTTATCTACACTGTACCGAAAACATTAAAGGGACAGTTCACCCAATAACATCTTATCTACACTGCATTGAAAACATTAAAGTTTTCTATTCCCTCAAATTATTTTTAACATGCAGTTCACCCAATAACATCTTATCTACACTGTACCGAAAACATTAAAGGGACAGTTCACCCAATAACATCTTATCTACACTGCATTGAAAACATTAAAGGGACAGTTCACCCAATAACATCTTATCTACACTGTACCGAAAACATTAAAGGGACAGTTCACCCAATAACATCTTATCTACTCTGCACTGAAAACAATAAAGGGACAGTTCACCCAATAACATTGTATCTACACTGCACTGAAAACATTAAAGGGACAGTTCACCCAATAACATCTTATCTACACTGTACCGAAAACATTAAAGGGACAGTTCATCCAATAACATCTTATCTACACTGTACCGAAAACATTAAAGGGGCAGTTCACCCAATAACATCTTATCTACACTGTACCAAAAACATTAAAGGGACAGTTCACCCAATAACATCTTATCTACACTGCACTGAAAACATTAAAGGGACAGTTCACCCAATAACATCTTATCTACACTGCACTGAAAACATTAAAGGGACAGTTCACCCAATAAAATCTTATCTACACTGTCTGTAAAACATTAAAGGGACAGTTCACCCAATAACATGTTATCTACACTGACACTGAAAACATTAAAGGGAAGGTTCACCCAATAACATCTTATCTACACTGACACTGAAAACATTAAAGGGACAGTTCACCCAATAACATCTTATCTACTCTGCACTGAAAACATTAAAGGGACAGTTCACCCAATAACATTGTATCTACACTTCACTGAAAACATTAAAGGGACAGTTCACCCAATAACATTGTATCTACACTGCACTGAAAACATTAAAGGGACAGTTCACCCAATAACATCTTATATACACTGTACCGAAAACATTAAAGGGACAGTTCATCCAATAACATCTTATCTACACTGTACCGAAAACATTAAAGGGGCAGTTCACCCAATAACATCTTATCTACACTGTACCAAAAACATTAAAGGGACAGTTCACCCAATAACATCTTATCTACACTGCACTGAAAACATTAAAGGGACAGTTAACCCAATAACATCTTATCTACACTGCACTGAAAACATTAAAGGGACAGTTCACCCAATAAAATCTTATCTACACTGTACCGAAAACATTAAAGGGACAGTTCACCCAATAACATCTTATCTACACTGACGCTGAAAACATTAAAGGGAAGGTTCACCCAATAACATCTTATCTACACTGCACTGAAAACATTAAAGGGACAGTTCACCCAATAACATCTTATCTACACTGCACTGAAAACATTAAAGGGACAGTTCACCCAATAACATATTATCTACACTGTACCGAAAACATTAAAGAGACAGTTCATCCAATAACATCTTATCTACACTGTTCCCGAAAACATTAAAGGGACAGTTCACCCAATAACATCTCATCTACACTGTACCGAAAACATTAAATGGACAGTTCACCCAATAACATCTTATCTACACTGTACCGAAAACATTAAAGGGACAGTTCACCCAATAACATCTTATCTACACTGCACTGAAAACATTAAAGGGACAGTTCACCCAATAACATCTTATCTACACTGCATTGAAAACATTAAAGGGACAGTTCACCCAATAACATCTTATCTGCACTGAAAACATTAAAGGGACAGTTCACCCAATAAAATCTTATCTACTCTGCACTGAAAACATTAAAGGGACAGTTCACCCAATAACATTGTATCTACACTTCACTGAAAACATTAAAGGGACAGTTCACCCAATAACATTGTATCTACACTGCACTGAAAACATTAAAGGGACAGTTCACCCAATAACATCTTATCTGCACTGAAAACATTAAAGGGACAGTTCACCCAATAACATCTCATCTACACTGTACCGAAAACATTAAATGGACAGTTCACCCAATAACATCTTATCTACACTGTACCGAAAACATTAAAGGGACAGTTCACCCAATAACATCTTATCTACACTGACACTGAAAACATTAAAGGGACAGTTCACCCAATAACATCTTATCTACTCTGCACTGAAAACATTAAAGGGACAGTTCACCCAATAACATTTTATCTACACTGCACTGAAAACATTAAAGGGACAGTTCACCCAATAACATCTTATCTACACTGCATTGAAAACATTAAAGGGACAGTTCACCCAATAACATCTTATCTGCACTGAAAACATTAAAGGGACAGTTCACCCAATAAAATCTTATCTAAACTATACCGAAAACATTAAAGGGACAGTTCACCCAATAACATCTTATCTACAGTGTACTGAATAGATGAAAGTAATAGCAGTTGTTATTAACAGTTGACATCACAGTATATGACAACAGGGTGAATGGTCACCCATTTCAACTAGTTTTATATATGCCATCACTCATAACTATTTGAAACTTCTTATGGCAAATGTTATTTATCTGTTATAAAGGCTTTATCAAGGCATGAATAAGGACAATTACAGTAAAGAAAAAAAGTAGGAGCTGAGACAAAAAAAAACGCTGGTTGGCTTGAACAAACAAGATGAACTGGCACAGACAGACAGACAGAGAACACAGGTATAAATACCCAGGGGATAAGTGGGGAAGATGGGCGACACCTGGAGGGGGGTGGAGCCAACACAATGACAGGTGAAACATCCATGTTTACCTCTGTGACAGACTTTTTGTGAAATGTAGTCTTTGCTGTACCCATTTGTTTGATTGAGTGGTGCTTCATGGGGTCTGAGGGTGTATCCCAAATGACAGCCTGATACTTACATAGAGCACTACGTTGGACTAGAGTTCTGTGGGCCCTGAACAGACACTATAAAGTGAATAGGATGCTGTTTGGGATGCTTCGCTCTGGGAGTTTCCTGTATCGATCTACTGTGACTAGTCTGCAGGGGGGGGGAGCGAGAGAGAGAGAGGGGGAGAGAGAGGGAGAGAGAGAGGGGGAGAGTGAGAGAGAGAGAGAGAGAGAGGGAGAGGAGAGAGGAATTTGATATGTTGAAATCTTTATTATTTTATAAAGCCCTTAAATTGAATTGAGTGAGAGGGAGGGAGGGGGAGTGAGAGGGAGGGAGTGAGAGGGGGAGGAGTGAGAGAACAGTAGACTCAACTTTTCAGCATCAGTAGTCACTTATACATCTCAGAGAGCTGTTAATGGTGTTGTTGTGGGAGTAGTACTATAGTATTGTAGAGAGAGCCTAGATGCCAGTCAGTTTCTGCTCTCCTTATGGAATTGTCATGTGTGTTTGGCGAGATAGTGAGTAAAGAGTATTGTGTCTGTGTAGGGGGAGTATATTATAGGATTGTACAGGTTCATGTGTTGAATAACAATGGGACAGGGTTTCCCTTAGCCGGTATTTGCTGGCTTTAGGACGATATAACCAAGGAATAGCCAGTTAATACTATTGTTGCCTGTCCTGGGAGAAAAACAACCTCATGTTGCCTGGCCCGGGAGAAAAACAACCCCATGTGGCCTGGCCCGGGAGAAAAACAACCCCATGTGGCCTGGCCCAGGGAGAAAAACAACCCCATGTGGCCTGTCCTGGGAGAAAAACAACCCCATGTGGCCTGGCCCAGGGAGAGAGATTGAAAGGATGAAAGTGAAAAAAAGAGAAATACAGGTAAAATAATACAATAAGTTAAACTAATGGCACCAATTATACAATCCTGATAGGTTCCCATAGCGATCACCATAGCAACGACCATAGTGAACATAGCTGAAAGGAGATTGAGTGGCACTCACAGCCAATCATAGAGACATGCAAATCAGGAACTAAAAGACATGAATTGTGTTTAAACTTTTCACTGGTCTGAAATGGCACCCTATTACGGATGCAACCCTGGGTTCACTGTGTGACTCGGTAGAGGGTACAGATGGAACGAGGTCTACTGAACAGCATGTGTCCCCTGGGTTCACTGTGTGACTCGGTAGAGGGTACGGATGGAACGAGGTCTACTGAACAGCATGTGTATGTCTGCTGTTCAACCCTTCATATAGCAGGAGATCTCTAGGTCAAATTAAAGCCAACAAAAAACAAGTGCTCTAAAACTTCTGTGATTGATTCTGGTGTTGGTCTGAAAAGAATGGCTGGCTGACCTTTTAATGACCTTCCATTGGAAATGCTAGACTCTCTAGTATTGGTGCTGCTAGACTCTATAGTATTGGTGCTGCTAGACTCTATAGTATTGGTGCTGCTAGACTCTATAGTATTGGTGCTGCTAGACTCTATAGTATTGGTGCTGCTAGACTCTCTAGTATTGGTGCTGCTAGACTCTATAGTATTGGTGCTGCTAGACTCTATAGTATTGGTGCTGCTAGACTCTATAGTATTGGTGCTGCTGGGCTCTATAGTATTGGTGCTGCTGGGCTCTATAGTGTTGGTGCTGCTAGACTCTATAGTATTGATGCTGCTGGGCTCTATAGTATTGGTGCTGCTAGACTCTCTAGTATTGGTGCTGCTGGGCTCTATAGTATTGGTGCTGCTAGACTCTCTAGTATTGGTGCTGCTGGGCTCTATAGTATTGGTGCTGCTAGACTCTATAGTATTGGTGCTGCTGGGCTCTATAGTATTGGTGCTGCTAGACTCTATAGTATTGGTGCTGCTAGACTCTATAGTATTGGTGCTGCTAGACTCTATAGTATTGGTGCTGCTGGGCTCTATAGTATTGGTGCTGCTAGACTCTATAGTATTGGTGCTGCTAGACTCTATAGTATTGGTGCTGCTAGACTCTATAGTATTGGTGCTGCTGGGCTCTATAGTATTGGTGCTGCTAGACTCTATAGTATTGGTGCTGCTAGACTCTATAGTATTGGTGCTGCTAGACTCTATAGTATTGGTGCTGCTAGACTCTATAGTATTGGTGCTGCTAGACTCTATAGTATTGGTGCTGCTAAGCTCCACACAAACACACAGGTGCAGACACAAGCAAACAGGTACACGCACAGACACACACTAAGAGAGAAAAGTGAGATTAATCACCGTTGCTGAGAGGGATTATATTCATTCTCTGTTTCTTTTGTTAATTTATGGTCTCTTTGCACAGGGTAACCTGGAGCGTTTATGCTGTGTGTGTGTGTGTGTGTGTGTGTGCTTGCAATATGCATTCATCATCACCTCCTTTGGCACCTCTTAGCGAGCTAACACTCACAGACACTCACAGCGATGTAAACAAACAAGACATCAGGGATAATCATCCGATTGCTATGGAAGATACGGTATTACATTGCAGTTTATCTCCTCAGGCACAGGCCTGCATCCATGAGCCATCTGATAATAGGTATGAGCAATGAGCAAGGGGATGCCGGGCAGAGAGAGAGAGACTGACTAGACTACTGCTATCTGTTTCCCCTGACATGACCCCTCACACTAGACTACTGACATGACCCCTCACACTAGACTACTGACATACCCCCTCACACTAGACTACTGTTATAACCCCTCACACTAGACTACTGTTATAACCCCTCACACTAGACTACTGTTATAACCCCTCACACTAGACTACTGATATAACCCCTCACACTAGACTACTGACATAACCCCTCACACTAGACTACTGTTATAACCCCTCACACTAGACTACTGTTATAACCCCTCACACTAGACTACTGTTATAACCCCTCACACTAGACTACTGTGCATAACCCCTCACACTAGACTACTGTTATAACCCCTCACACTAGACTACTGTTATAACCCCTCACACTAGACTACTGACATACCCCCTCACACTAGACTACTGTTATAACCCCTCACACTAGACTACTGACATAACCCCTCACACTAGACTACTGACATAACCCCTCACTAGACTACTGTTATAACCCCTCACACTAGACTACTGTTATAACCCCTCACACTAGACTACTGTTATAACCCCTCACACTAGACTACTGACATATTGGTGCTGTGACCCCTCACACTAGACTACTGTTATAACCCCTCACACTAGACTACTGTTATAACCCCTCACACTAGACTACTGACATACCCCCTCACACTAGACTACTGTTATAACCCCTCACACTAGACTACTGACATAACCCCTCACACTAGACTACTGACATAACCCCTCACACTAGACTACTGTTATAACCCCTCACACTAGACTACTGTTATAACCCCTCACACTAGACTACTGTTATAACCCCTCACACTAGACTACTGTTATAACCCCTCACACTAGACTACTGTTATAACCCCTCACACAGACTACTGTTATAACCCCTCACACTAGACTACTGTTATAACCCCTCACACTAGACTACTGTTATAACCCCTCACACTAGACTACTGTTATAACCCCTAGACTACTGTTATAACCCCTCACACTAGACTACTGTTATAACCCCTCACACTAGACTACTGTTATAACCCCTCACACTAGACTACTGATATGACACCTCACACTAGACTACTGATATAACCCCTCACACTAGACTACTGACATAACCTCTCACACTAGACTACTGACATAACCCCTCACACTAGACTACTGTTATAACCCCTCACACTAGACTACTGACATAACCCCTCACACTAGACTACTGACATAACCCCTCACACTAGACTACTGTTATAACCCCTCACACTAGACTACTGTTATAACCCCTCACACTAGACTACTGTTATAACCCCTCACACTAGACTACTGTTATAACCCCTCACACTAGACTACTGATATAACCCCTCACACTAGACTACTGACATAACCCCTCACACTAGACTACTGTTATAACCCCTCACACTAGACTACTGTTATAACCCCTCACACTAGACTACTGATATGACACCTCACACTAGACTACTGACATAACCCCTCACACTAGACTACTGACATAACCCCTCACACTAGACTACTGTTATAACCCCTCACACTAGACTACTGACATTTTAGAGACTGACAGACAGTTTCTGGTAGTGCTCCAGGCCCAGCAACATCAAACTGTTTTAGAGACTGACAGACAGAGTCTGGTAGGGCTCCAGTCCCAACATCAAACTGTTTTAGAGACTTACAGACAGGGTCTGGTAGTGCTCTAGTCCCAACATTAAACTGTTTTAGAGACTGACAGACAGTTTCTGGTAGTGCTCCAGCCCCAGCAACATCAAACTGTTTTAGAGACTGACAGACAGAGTCTGGTAGGGCTCCAGTCCCAACATCAAACTGTTTTAGAGACTGACAGACAGGGTCTGGTAGTGCTCTAGTCCCAACATTAAACTGTTTTAGAGACTGACAGACAGGGTCTGGTAGTGCTCTAGTCCCAACATTAAACTGTTTTAGAGACTGACAGACAGGGTCTGGTAGTGCTCCAGCACCAGCAACATCAAACTGTTTTAGAGACTGACAGACAGAGTCTGGTAGGGCTCCAGTCCCAACATCAAACTGTTTTAGAGACTGACAGACAGGGTCTGGTAGTGCTCCAGCCCCAGCAACATCAAACTGTTTTAGAGACTGACAGACAGAGTCTGGTAGGGCTCCAGTCCCAACATCAAACTGTTTTAGAGACTGACAGACAGGGTCTGGTAGTGCTCCAGCCCCAGCAACATCAAACTGTTTTAGAGACTGACAGACAGAGTCTGGTAGGGCTCCAGTCCCAACATCAAACTGTTTTAGAGACTGACAGACAGGGTCTGGTAGGGCTCCAGCACCAGCAACATCAAACTGTTGTAACCAACAGAGGACGTGGAAACCATATCAACTCCTGTAGTAATGGCTCTATGGTTATTGGGTTAACCCTAACCCTAACCCAACTCCTGTAGTAATGGCTCTATGGTTATTGGGTTAACCCTAACCCTAACCCAACTCCTGTAGTAATGGCTCTATGGTTATTGTGAGTAACCTAATGTATGTTTCTTTAACTCCGCATTCTAGTTGACACAGACATGCTCAGGAAAGTGACATCACAACTTAAGCCTTCTACCTGCCTTCTCCATCCTATCCCCACCACCTTCTTCAAAACAGCTTTTAATTGCATATGTGAAGAAGTGCAAGCTATTGTTAATCATAACCCACTGGACTAACAACTGCTATGATGAAACCCTTTCTGAGGAAAAGACGTTTCTCTCTCAGGGTGATACAGAGAGACTCATCCATGCTTTAATTACAAGCAGGCTTCACTACTGTAATGCTCTCCTGTCTGCTCTACCCAAGAAAGCCATTGGTCAACTGCAAAACATACAGAATGCTGTAGCACGGGGAATGACCAAGACCAGATGGAGGGCAGACATTACACCGGTCTTAAGGTCTCTGCACTGGCTGCCTGTCAGTTTTAGAATATATTTTAAGATTCTTCTATTGGCTTTTAAATCAATCCATGATGGTGCACCACAATACATGTCAGACATGCTTTAGGTTCTGTACCCAGTGGGTCCCTCAGGTCCTCTGGTTTTGGCCTTTTTTCTTGTTTTTAGCTTTGCTTTTCCTCAGGTAGATTTGTAGTTGTTCAGTTTGTGTCATTCATTTGTTTCTTATCTTATGTTTGTTTTGTAGTAAATATTTCAGCTTTTATTTTCATAGTGTTTTTCCCTGTAAAGCACATTGTGTTGTATTCCATGTCTGAAATGTGCTGTTTAAATAAAGCTTGATTTGATTTAGTCCCCAATCACGTGGGGTTTGTTTACAAGCACACAGCGATGAGAGACCAGAGCCTTGTGAGTCACAGCGATGAGAGACCAGAGCCTTGTGAGTCACAACGATGAGAGACCAGAGCCTTGTGAGCCACAACGATGAGAGACCAGAGCCTTGTGAGTCACACGATGAGAGACCAGAGCCATGTGAGTCACAACGATGATGAGAGACCAGAGCCATGTGAGTCACAATGATGAGAGACCAGAGCCTTGTGAGTGAGCGATGAGAGACCAGAGCCTTGTGAGCCACAACGATGAGAGACCAGAGCCTTGTGAGTCACAACGATGAGAGACCAGAGCCATGTGAGTCACAACGATGAGAGACCAGAGCCTTGTGAGCCACAACGATGAGAGACCAGAGCCTTGTGAGTCACCAGAGACCAGAGCCTTGTGAGTCACAACGATGAGAGACCAGAGCCTTGTGAGTCACAACGATGAGAGACCAGAGCCTTGTGAGTCACAACGATGAGAGACCAGAGCCATGTGAGTCACAACGATGAGAGACCAGAGCCTTGTGAGTCACAACGATGAGAGACCAGAGCCTTGTGAGTCACAACGATGAGAGACCAGAGCCATGTGAGTCACAACGATGAGAGACCAGAGCCTTGTGAGTCACAACGATGAGAGACCAGAGCCTTGTGAGCCACAACGATGAGAGACCAGAGCCTTGTGAGCCACAACGATGAGAGACCAGAGCCTTGTGAGTCACAGCGATGAGAGACCAGAGCCATGTGAGTCACAACGATGAGAGACCAGAGCCTTGTGAGCCACAACGATGAGAGACCAGAGCCTTGTGAGCCACAACGATGAGAGACCAGAGCCTTGTGAGTCACTCACTGTTGTAGCAGGCGCCAGGTGATCTAATTACAGTAGGGAATTCACAACTAAATGTCTGCCAGCTAGATATCCTAGAACTGTTAACTGTCTAAAATGTGCTAAATGCTCTGCAGTTGTTCATTTGGTTTCTAATTTATTAACCAGTTAGCCTTCTAGCTAAGTGGTTAGATCCCTCCTAAATCAACCATTTGCCTGGAGAATCCTCTCCTGGATAATTTTGTGCAGCAAACTGGGAGTAGTTGTATAATTGTATTGGTGCTTTTTTTGTTTTTTAAATGTTTAGTGTCATTCATTTGTTTCTTATCTTATGTTTGTTTTGTAGTTATCAGTTTTTATTTTATTGTTTTTGTTTTTTCCTGTGAAGCAAGTTGTGTTAAAATCCACTTCTGAAAGTCCTGATTTGATTAGTCCAATAAAGCGATTGTGGTGATTTGATTACAGACAGTCCATGTATGGTTGTGTGATTTGATTACAGACAGTCCATGTATGGTTGTGTATGAGAGCGATTGTGGTGATTTGATTACAGACAGTACGTTGAGATGAGGAACGGAATTTAGTTGTTGCAGGGTTGTTCTAAGACAGTAAATGTATGGTTGTGTATGAGAGCGATTGTGGTGCCATTTCTCCTCAATCAAAATCAAATGTATTTGTCACATACACGTGTTTAGCAGATGTTATTGCGGGTGTAGCGAAATGCTTGTGCTTCTAGCTCCAACAGTGGAGTAATATCTAAAAAGTCATATCAAGCAGTTTCACAACATACACCCCAAATACACGTAAATCTAAGTAGCAATGAATTAATAATATATACATCTGTCAGAACAGCATTGGACTAGGATACAGTGTTATAGTATAGAATACACTATAGACATATGAGATGGGTGGCATAGTATAGAGTACAGTATATATATAGTATAGAGTACAGTATATATATAGTATAGAGTACAGTATATATATATATATAGTATAGAGTACAGTATATATATAGTATAGAGTACAGTATATATATAGTATAGAGTACAGTATATATATATAGTATAGAGTACAGTATATATATAGTATAGAGTACAGTATATATATATATAGTATAGAGTACAGTATATACATAGTATAGAGTACAGTATATATATATAGTATAGAGTACAGTATATATATATATAGTATAGAGTACAGTATATATATAGTATAGAGTACAGTATATATATATATAGTATAGAGTACAGTATATATATAGTATAGAGTACAGTATATATATATATATAGTATAGAGTACAGTATATATATAGTATAGAGTACAGTATATATATAGTATAGAGTACAGTATATATATAGTATAGAGTACAGTATATACATATGATATGGGTGATGCAGTATAGAGTACAGTATATACATATGATATGGGTGATGCAGTATAGAGTACAGTATATACATATGATATGGGTGATGCAGTATAGAGTACAGTATATATATATAGTATAGATAGTATAGAGTATGCAGAATACAGTATATACATATGATATGGGTGATGCAGTATAGAGTACAGTATATACATATGATATGGGTGATGCAGTATAGAGTACAGTATATATATATAGTATAGAGTACAGTATATACATATGATATGGGTGATGCAGTATAGAGTACAGTATATACATATGATATGGGTGATGCAGTATAGAGTACAGTATATACATATGATATGGGTGATGCAGTATAGAGTACAGTATATACATATGATATGGGTGATGCAGTATAGAGTACAGTATATACATATGATATGGGTGATGCAGTATAGAGTACAGTATATACATATGATATGGGTGATGCAGTATAGAGTACAGTATATACATATGATATGGGTGATGCAGTATAGAATACAGTATATACATATGATATGGGTGATGCAGTATAGAATACAGTATATACATATGATATGGGTGATGCAGTATAGAGTACAGTATATACATATGATATGGGTGATGCAGTATTTACACAGTGACTAAGATACCGTAAAATAGTATAGAGTACAGTTGATATATATGAGATTAGTAATACAAGATACGGAGACATGATTAAAGTGGCTAGTGTTTCATTTCCTTAAAGCGGCCAGTGATTCCTAATCTATGTCTATAGGCAGCAGCCTCTGATGTGCTGGAGATGGCTGTTTAACAGACAGTGGTGTAGTATAGAATACAATACAGTTTAAACATATGAGATGGGTGATGCAATATGTAAACACAATTTAAAAGTGACTAAGATACCGTAGAATAGTATAGAATACAGTTTATACATGTGAGATGAGTCATGTCAGATACGGAATCATTATTATAGTGGCCAGTGAACCATTTCTAAAAATGGCCAGTGATTCCTAATCTATGTCTATAGACAGCCGCCTCTGATGTGTTAGTGATGGCTGTCTAGCAGTCTGATGGCCGTAAGATAGAAGCTATTTTTCAGTCTCTCGGTCCCAGCTTTGATGCACCTGTACTGACCTTGCCTTCTGGATGATAGTGGGGTGAACAAGCAATGGCTCAGGTGGTTGACGTCCTTGATGATCTTTTTGGCCTTCCTATGGCATCGGGTGCTGTAGGTGTCCAGGAGAGCGGGAAGTTTTCCCCCGGCAATGCATTTGGCAGACCGCACCACCCTCTGGAGAGCTTGGTGGTTGGGGGGTGTCCAGTTGCCATACCAGGCTGTGATACAGCCCGACAGGATGCTCTCAATTCTGCATCTGTAAGGGTTCTTTAGGTTTTCACTCCAACCCTGTTCCTGGAGACCTACCCTCCTGTAGGTTGTCACTATAACTAACCTGGTTCAGCTTATCTACTAGCTTATCTACTAGCTAATTATTTGAATCGGGTGTGCTAGTTTAGGGTTGGAGTGAACCTATAGGACAGTATCTCTCCAGGAACAGGGTTGGTGTGAAAACCTACAGATCAAATCAAATCAAATGTATTTATAAAGCCCTTCGTACATCAGCTGATATCTCAAAGTGCTGTACAGAAACCCAGCCTAAAACCCCAAACAGCAAGCAATGCAGGTGTAGAAGCACAAGGGTATCTCTCCAGGAACAGGGTTGGAGTGTAAACCTACAGGAAGGTATCTCTCCAGGAACAGGGTTGGAGAGCCCTGATATAGAATCACCATAAAATAAAAGATGGATATTTTCTATCAGTCTTTGAAATTTGTCTTCCCTTATGGATTCACAGAATATATGTACATAACCTGTGCTATGTAGCATCAACCAGATGCTAGACAATCAGATATCCAAACAATGTTTGTTAATTTGTCAAAATCTAAAATACAGGGGAGTGTACACTATTTAATGCTAACTCAAGATAACTGGTTATTCAACAACAATGTCACATGGTATAAGTAACATACAAAAATGTATAAACAGTGTAGTACAGTTCAGTGTGTCCGAGTGTGTCTCAGGTGTCGAGACACACAAGTGCAGAGAATGGTAGCTACAGATTGTTACAGCAGATATTGTGATTTAGTTGCTGACGTCTAGTCTATTTCAAGTCATCTCTCATTGATGGAGACAGGTGGGTGTCATCCCCAAAGTGTTGCATGTCAAGATGACAAAGACCTGCCTCGATCAATAAGACACGATGGCAGCACACATATTGGTGGATTACTTTATAATAACGGAGCATTTTCTAAATTCAAACAGACCCTATTGCAACTGGACACGGATATTTTATGAAACTCCTGTTTCCCTGAATCAAGGATGAAGACGGCCTCGCTAAGGTTGGTTGAAAATTCAAACAGTAGCTATCCTGTAACTCCCAGTAATGGATACCAAAACATATTTTGTTAAATCACATTATCTGGGGTAACAATCTGTAGCTAAGAGAACTGGTGATCAGCAGATGATGGGAGAGGTGGTCATGATGGAATTTCCATTCCAAATGAACATACAGTAAGTTCAAGGAATACTTGTACAGCTGTGTGTTGTCATGATGAAACTACCATTCAGCTCCTCGTGAGTCATCTGCTTGAAACACGGCATAAAGTCTAATCCCTCGAGAGGTTCTGCTACAATGACGCAGGCAAAGGAATTCTGTTTCTAGAATATCTAGAATCCACTCCAGGAAGAAGACCAGGCACCACACGGTATTGTCTGTAAGACAAATATCTAAAACAATTGTACTCATATGTACAGTTTGAACAACAGTTTAACTGTACCAACATTATGATGTATTAACATTAGGAAAGACTAGTTGAGCAGACATGTGCACAGATATTGCATGTACAGCAATATCTAGCCTAATATAAAGAAATCTGGAATAACCTTCAACATTTGCACAGCGACCACACCGTACAAATGAGCCTAGGTAGGTAGGCAGACAGTATCTACCTAAAACCATGTCTATCAGGCATGCTTAGGCAAATCTTTTCATAGCAAAACCAGCTTCAGGTTGTATTTTTGTTTCTACACACTGTTTGCTAGTAAACTAGCTAGCTAGCTGGCTGGCTATACAATACTTGTTATTTACATCTGTTTGGAATCCTATCTTGCATCAATGTCATACTTATACTTATCTACTACTATAACTTACAGTGGCTGATGTTACATAGCTAGCTAGTAAAATGAATTACAGTTCCTGATGTTACATAGCTAGCTAGTAAAATTAATTACAGTGACTGATGTTACATAGCTAGCTAGTAAAATTAATTACAGTGGCTGATGTTACATAGCTAGCTAGTAAAATTATTTACACTTGCAAAATTACAAATGCGAGGTGTGGCACATAAGTTAGCAGGCGCCAGGCTAACTATCACGTGTGCTCCTTCTCATTGAGGCGCACACCTGTCACCATCGTTACGCGCATTAGCGCAATATGGCACTCACCTGGACTCCATCACCTCCTTGATAACCTGCCCTATATATGTCACTCCCCTTGGGTCCTTCGCCAGTTTTCATTGTTTCTGTTTCAGTTTCTGTTGTTCGTGTTTGTTGTTTTGCGTTGCGTTTTCACTCACTACCTGAACATGGTTCCCAACTCTCAGCACACGTCGTTACAGTACTGGGAAACATCAGGATTTTTTTTTGTGTTGGAGGTGATGTTGAGGTGTTGAGTCTGGGTATCAGGACCGAGGCAACCGGGAAGGTCTCAGCCGACTCATCAGGCTCTCACTCCTCAGCCGGCTCATCGGTCTCACACTCCTCAGCCAGTTCGTCAGGTTTCTGCATCTCAGCGAAGGCGACCGGTCAGCTCCTAATCCCCAGCATCTTCCCGGTGGTTGGCGTCCTGCATCTGGAGCCAGGGAGGGGGTACTGTCACCTATGTCACCTAAGCTGGATCAACAGGTACCGCGTATTAGTAGAGGTGACCTGTCCACTCCTGATCCCCACACTCGTCATCCTGGTTGGTGAAGGGGAGGGGGTTCTGTCACGTGTGCTCCCTCTCCGGCCTCTAGGTCACCAGGCTGCTCATTAAGGCGGACACCTGTCACCATCGTTACGTGATTAGCTCAATATGACTCTCACCTGGACTCCATCACCTCCTTGATTACCTGCCCTATATAAACTCAGCAGTCCATGAGGAGGAGATGCACTGCAGTACTTAATGCAGCTGGTGGTCACACCAGATTCTAACGGTTACTTTTGATTTTGACCCCCCCCCCCCTTTGTTCAGGGGACACATTCAATTTATGTTAGTCACATGAGACATAAACTGAACAAGTTCCACAGACATGTGACCAACAGAAATGGAGGTGTTCAGAACTTGGTTAAGGAAAGAAAGCTTGTTGGACACTAAGAAAACTTTTGTAGAGCATTTAACACAAAATCCGGGGAGGGGCCAGCTGAGTATAAGACTGTATCATCTGCATTTAAATGGATGAAAGATTATTGCCTGTAATATGTTGTTGATGTAAATTGAGAACAACGTGGGGCCTAGGATCGAGCTTTGGGGTACTCCCTTGGTGATAGGCAGTGGCTGAGACAGCAGATGTTCTGACTTTATACACTGCACTATGATAGAGGTAGTTAGCAAACCGGGCCAAAGAACCCTCAGAGATGCCAATACTCCTTAGCCGGCCCACAAGAATGGAATGGTCGACCGTATCAAAAGCTTTGGCCAAGTCAATAAAAATAGCAGCACATCATTGATTAGAATAAAGGGCAATGGTGGCATCATTGAGGACCTTTAAGGTTGTAGTGACACATCCATAACCTGAGCGGAAACTAGATTGCATACCAGAGAGAATACTTTAGACATAAAGAAAGCCAGTCAATTGATTATTGACAAGTTTTTCCAACACTTTTGATAAACTGGGCAACATAGAAATAGGCCTATAACAGTTAGGATCAGCTTAATTTCCCCCTTTAAATAAAGGACAAACCGTAGCTGCCTTCCAAGCAATGGGAACCTCTCCAGAGAGGAGAGACAGGTTAAAAAGGTCAGAAATAGACTTGGTGATTATAGGGTGTGATATCCCAGGCGGTCTAACCAGGGGATGGTAATACAGGAAAGGTATGTGACGCGACGTTGGCTCCCTCTTCTGTGATTACACGAGCTGGGCACCCCGACACGGAGAGCTCCAAGTGGGGGTAGTTAGGGGAAAGTGCCAACCAGCCGTGGAGGAAACTAGGGGAAAGTGCCAACCAGCCGTGGAGGAAACTAGGGGAAAGTGCCAACCAGCCGTGGAGGCCACATGAAAGGAGCAATGTGGCACACCGCGAGGGAGAACAGGGAGAGACCGACACAGAGCCAAAGCTGAGAAGAAGGGCCGAGCCAAACCTACGTGATTTTCTTTGTTATGTTTATTTTATGGCCTGGTAAAGTTGTGTTTGCTGACTAAAACCTCCCACTCTCTGTGTTAATCTCTGCACGCTCAACCCAACACCCCAAGGTTTTACCACAAGGGGCAGCAACCTTAAAGAAGAAAGGGTCTAAACCAGATTTTTTTGGGGGGGTCAAGTTTAATGAGCTCATTTAGCACCTCGGACTCAGTGACCACCTGCAGGGAGAAACCTTGGGACAGGGAAAAAGAGGGAGGAGCATCGGGGATAGTCAAGTTAGAAGGGGTGAGAGATGAGGAAATGTTGGACGGGCAAGGAGGCATGGCTGAGTCAAATAGGAATCCTGACTTAATGAAGTGGTGATTAAAGAGCTCAGCCATGTGCTTCTTGTCAGTAACAACCACTTCTTCATCATTAATGGACATGAGCAGCTGTGAGAAGGAGGGTTTATTCTCCAGGTCTTTAACCATTTTCCAGAACTTCTTGGAGTTAGACCCACAGAGAGAGAACTGCTCCTTAAAGTAACTAACTTTGGCCTTCCGGATGAGTGCACTTATTTCTTATTTTCCTGAACGACAGCCAGTGCCGAGCCTTTCGCCAAATGCAATTCTTGAGGTGGGGTAACTCTGCAAGATCATGGTCGAACCAAGGGCTGAACATGTTTTTAATTCTCATTTTCTTTATGGGGGCGTGTTTGTTAAAAATTCTTATGGATAGAGGGCAGTATTTGGAAGTTTGGATGAAAAGCGTGCCCAAAGTAAACTGCCTGTTACTCAGGCCCAGAAGCTAGGATATGTATATTCATTGTAAATTTGGAAATAATGTCTGTGAGTATAACTGATATAGCAGGCAAGAACCTGAGGAAAATCCATCGGGAAACATTTGTTTTGGAGGTGACACCATTTAAAATGCCTGTCTATGGGGAAATCAGTGGAATACCTTCCAGATTGCAGTTCCTAGGGCTTCCAGCAGATGTCAACAGTCGTTAGAGTTTTAGTCTTTTTTGACAAATGAGCTAGAATTTGTAGTGGCTCCCATTAGTGTTGGAAAATGTTTGTAATGCTTTTGTGCGCGGGGCGCTGTTCTCCAATAATCACCATGGTGTGCTTTTGCCGCAAAGCCTTTTTGACATCTGACAACGCAGTTGAATTAACAAGAAGTTATTAAGCTTTTAAACAATGTAAGACACTTGTATTTTCATTCAGGTTTATTATTATATTATTATTATTATTACGAATTTTGTATTTTGAAATTTGCGCACTGCAATTTCACCGGATGTTGGCCAGGTGGGAAAGCAATATCACTGAAAAAAATCAAAAAAGAAGGTGCAAGCGTCTTTGACAGAGGGGATCAAGCTGATTCTATACCATATTCCAGAGTGCAGGTCATGAAGGAAGGCTGGACCATATTCCAGAGGTCATGAAGGAAGGCTTGATCATATTCCAGAGGTCATGAAGGAAGGCTTGATCATATTCCAGAGTGCAGGTCATGAAGGAAGGCTTGATCATATTCCAGAGGTCATGAAGGAAGGCTTGATCATATTCCAGAGTGCAGGTCATGAAGGAAGGCCTGACCATATTCCAGAGGTCATGAAGGAAGGCCTGACCATATTCCAGAGGTCATGAAGGAAGGCTTGATAATATTCCAGAGTGCAGGTCATGAAGGAAGACTTGCTCATTAAAGTTTTTTAGCAAGGTCTATGACAAATCAGGACAGGACGTTTCAGTGAGCAGCCATTACGAACACAGGCTGTAAAACATTGATCACTAAGGTCATTACAGAAAACACCAGACTGATACCCATCAGGATTATTTGTGACGATAACATTGAGGGAGTAGCCTTTTCTGTGTGTTTGGAGTGGGATTGGTAATAATCTGAGAAAGATTTAGGGAGCCCTATTGCTTTAGGACTTGGTCAGGTGGTTTAAGCATGTCCCAGTTTAGGTCATCTAGCAGGACAAATTCAGACTTAGTGTATGGGGCCAGGAGGGAGTTTAGGGCAGGTAGGGTACAGGCCAGAGGACGACAACACCCAGCAACAGTCAAAGATAGAGCTATTTGAAAGTGTAATGCTTAAAACCAGTAAAAAAAATCTATTATGTGTTGGAATACTTGGGAACAGATTTCTAAAATGAAAATCACTTTGAGCTGGATTCAAAGGCACACATGAGAAACGTGGAATGTGGCAACGATCAGACAATGTTTTCTCATGTTGGGTACTATTATTTGTAGACAAGTTACCATCCATCATTTTAATATGATACAATATGAGTGACTTGTTATAACGTGTACTTTTGAGTTAAGCTATAAACTAAACTATGTATGAGCTAAACCTTTAAGTCTGACTCATGTTAGTTGGTTTTGAGTAGCTGAAGTGTGCGTGTGTGTGTGTGTATAATCTTAGTGTTGGTGTGTCAGCTGTGATCATGATCAAGGCCAGGTGGTCCATTCCAAATAGACCCTATTCCCTACGTAGTACATTACCTTTGACCAGGGCCCATAGGGATTAGGGTGTCATTTGGGAGAGAAACCTGATTTTCTGGCTCGGTAGACTTTGGCAGCTCATTCTAGTTGGCAGATCCAACCACCCACCCACCCACCCACCCACCCACCCACACACCCACCCACCCACACACACACACACACCCACCCACCCACCCACCCCCACCCACCCACCCACCCACCCACCCACCCACCCACCCACCCACCCCCACACACACCCACCCACCCACCCACCCACCCACCCACCCACCCACCCACCCACCCACCCACCCACCCACCCACCCACCCACCCACCCACCCACCCACACCACACACACACACACACACACACACACACACACACACACACACACACACACACACACACACACACACACACACACACACACACACACACACACACACACACACACACACACACACACACACACACACACACGTACGTCAGATCCATGCTCAACCACAAAGGACATGATTCATGGTAGGGAACACTGCATTGGCTTTAATAGATTATTCATTCAATGGTGTATGTCCCAAATAGAGCCCCATTCCCTACATAGTGCAGTTCTGACCAGAGACCTACGGGAGCACTATGGGAGCATCACGGGAGCACCAAGGGAGCACAATGGGAGCACAATGGGAGACCTATGGGATCAGTATGGGGGACCTATGGGAACAGTATGGGGGACCTATGGGAGCAGTATGGGGGACCTATGGGAGCAGTATGGGGGACCTATGGGAGCAGTATGGGGGACCTATGGGAGCACAATGGGAGACCTATGGGATCAGTATGGGGGACCTATGGGAGCAGTATGGGGGACCTATGGGAGCACACTGGACCCTACCCCTGCAGCAGGTACCATTCTAATTAACTCTCTACAACACACTGGACCCTACCCCCTGCAGCAGGTACCATACTAACTAACTCTCTACAACACACTGGACCCTACCCCTGCAGCAGGTACCATACTAACTAACTCTCTACAACACACTGGACCCTACCACCTGCAGCAGGTACCATACTAACTAACTCTCTACAACACACTGGACCCTACCCCCTGCAGCAGGTACCATACTAACTAACTCTCTACAACACACTGGACCCTACCCCTGCAGCAGGTACCATACTAACTAACTCTCTACAACACACTGGACCCTACCCCTGCAGCAGGTACCATACTAACTAACTCTCTACAACACACTGGACCCTACCCCCTGCAGCAGGTACCATACTAACTAACTCTCAACAACACACTGGACCCTACCCCTTGCAGCAGGTACCATACTAACTAACTCTCAACAACACACTGGACCCTACCCCCTGCAGCAGGTACCATACTAACTAACTCTCTACAACACACTGGACCCTACCCCCTGCAGCAGGTACCATACTAACTAACTCTCTACAACACACTGGACCCTACCCCCTGCAGCAGGTACCATACTAACTAACTCTCTACAACACACTGGACCCTACCACCTGCAGCAGGTACCATACTAACTAACTCTCTACAACACACTGGACCCTACCCCTGCAGCAGGTACCATACTAACTAACTCTCTACAACACACTGGACCCTACCCCCTGCAGCAGGTACCATACTAACTAACTCTCTACAACACACTGGACCCTACCACCTGCAGCAGGTACCATACTAACTAACTCTCTACAACACACTGGACCCTACCCCCTGCAGCAGGTACCATACTAACTAACTCTCAACAACACACTGGACCCTACCCCCTGCAGCAGGTACCATACTAACTAACTCTCTACAACACACTGGACCCTACCCCTGCAGCAGGTACCATACTAACTAACTCTCTACAACACACTGGACCCTACCACCTGTAGCAGGTACCATACTAACTAACTCTCTACAACACACTGGACCCTACCCCTGCAGCAGGTACCAAACTAACTAACTCTCTACAACACACTGGACCCTACCCCCTGCAGCAGGTACCATACTAACTAACTCTCTACAACACACTGGACCCTACCCCTGCAGCAGGTACCATATTAAATAACTCTCTACAACACACTGGACCCTACCACCTGCAGCAGGTTCCATACCAACTAACTCTCTACAACACACTGGACCCTACCCCCTGCAGCAGGTACCATACTAACTAACTCTCTACAACACACTGGACCCTACCACCTGCAGCAGGTACCATACTAACTAACTCTCTACAACACACTGGACCCTACCACCTGCAGCAGGTACCATACTAACTCTCTACAACACACTGGACCCTACCCCTGGAGCATGTACCATACTAACTAACTGTCCACAACACACTGGACCCTACCACCTGCAGCAGGTACCATACTAACTAACGCTCTACAACACACTGGACCCTACCCCTGGAGCAGGTACCATACTAACTAACTCTCTACAACACACTGGACCCTACCCCTGCAGCAGGTACCATACTAACTAACTCTCTACAACACATTGGACCCTACCCCCTGCAGCAGGTACCATACTAACTAACTCTCTACAACACACTGGACCCTACCCCTGCAGCAGGTACCATACTAACTAACTCTCTACAACACACTGGACCCTACCCCCTGCAGCAGGTACCATACTAACTAACTCTCTACAACACACTGGACCCTACCCCTGCAGCAGGTACCATACTAACTAACTCTCAACAACACACTGGACCCTACCCCTTGCAGCAGGTACCATACTAACTAACTCTCAACAACACACTGGACCCTACCCCTGCAGCAGGTACCATACTAACTAACTCTCTACAACACACTGGACCCTACCCCTGCAGCAGGTACCATACTAACTAACTCTCTACAACACACTGGACCCTACCCCCTGCAGCAGGTACCATACTAACTAACTCTCTACAACACACTGGACCCTACCACCTGCAGCAGGTACCATACTAACTAACTCTCTACAACACACTGGACCCTACCCCTGCAGCAGGTACCATACTAACTAACTCTCTACAACACACTGGACCCTACCCCTGCAGCAGGTACCATACTAACTAACTCTCTACAACACACTGGACCCTACCACCTGCAGCAGGTACCATACTAACTAACTCTCTACAACACACTGGACCCTACCCCTGCAGCAGGTACCATACTAACTAACTCTCAACAACACACTGGACCCTACCCCCTGCAGCAGGTACCATACTAACTAACTCTCTACAACACACTGGACCCTACCCCCTGCAGCAGGTACCATACTAACTAACTCTCTACAACACACTGGACCCTACCACCTGCAGCAGGTACCATACTAACTAACTCTCTACAACACACTGGACCCTACCCCTGCAGCAGGTACCAAACTAACTAACTCTCTACAACACACTGGACCCTACCCCTGCAGCAGGTACCATACTAACTAACTCTCAACAACACACTGGACCCTACCCCTGCAGCAGGTACCATATTAAATAACTCTCTACAACACACTGGACCCTACCACCTGCAGCAGGTTCCATACCAACTAACTCTCTACAACACACTGGACCCTACCCCCTGCAGCAGGTACCATACTAACTAACTCTCTACAACACACTGGACCCTACCACCTGCAGCAGGTACCATACTAACTAACTCTCTACAACACTGGACCCTACCACCTGCAGCAGGTACCATACTAACTAACTCTCTACAACACACTGGACCCTACCACCTGCAGCAGGTACCATACTAACTAACTCTCTACAACACACTGGACCCTACCACCTGCAGCAGGTACCATACTAACTCTCTACAACACACTGGACCCTACCCCTGCAGCATGTACCATACTAACTAACTGTCCACAACACACTGGACCCTACCACCTGCAGCAGGTACCATACTAACTAACGCTCTACAACACACTGGACCCTACCCCTGGAGCAGGTACCATACTAACTAACTCTCTACAACACACTGGACCCTACCCCTGCAGCAGGTACCATACTAACTAACTCTCTACAACACATTGGACCCTACCCCTGCAGCAGGTACCATACTAACTAACTCTCTACAACACACTGGACCCTACCCCCTGCAGCAGGTACCATACTAACTAACTCTCTACAACACACTGGACCCTACCCCCTGCAGCAGGTACCATACTAACTAACTCTCTACAACACACTGGACCCTACCACCTGCAGCAGGTACCAAACTAACTAACTCTCTACAACAAACTGGACCCTACCCCCTGCAGCAGGTACCATACTAACTAACTCTCTACAACACACTGGACCCTACCCCCTGCAGCAGGTACCATACTAACTAACTCTCTACAACACACTGGACCCTACCACCTGCAGCAGGTACCATACTAACTAACGCTCTACAACACACTGGACCCTACCCCCTGGAGCAGGTACCATACTAACTAACTCTCTACAACACACTGGACCCTACCCCCTGCAGCAGGTACCATACTAACTAACTCTCTACAACACACTGGACCCTACCACCTGCAGCAGGTACCATACTAACTAACTCTCTACAACACACTGGACCCTACCACCTGCAGCAGGTACCATACTAACTCTCTACAACACACTAGACCCTACCCCCTGCAGCATGTACCATACTAACTAACTCTCTACAACACATTGGACCCTACCCCCTGCAGCAGGTACCATACTAACTCACTACAACACACTGGACCCTACCCCTGCAGCAGGTACCATACTAACTAACTGTCCACAACACACTGGACCCTACCCCCTGCAGCAGGTACCATACTAACTCACTACAACACACTGGACCCTACCCCTGCAGCAGGTACCATACTAACTAACTGTCCACAACACACTGGACCCTACCCCTGGAGCAGGTACCATACTAACTAACTCTCTACAACACACTGGACCCTACCCCCTGCAGCAGGTACCATACTAACTAACTCTCTACAACACACTGGACCCTACCCCTGCAGCAGGTACCATACTAACTAACTCTCTACAACACACTGGACCCTATCCCCTGCAGCAGGTACCATACTAACTAACTCTCTACAACACACTGGACCCTACCACCTGCAGCAGGTACCAAACTAACTAACTCTCTACAACAAACTGGACCCTACCCCTGCAGCAGGTACCATACTAACTAACTCTCTACAACACACTGGACCCTACCCCTGCAGCAGGTACCATACTAACTAACTCTCTACAACACACTGGACCCTACCCCTGCAGCAGGTACCATACTAACTAACTCTCTACAACACACTGGACCCTACCCCCAGCAGCATGTACCATACTAACTAACTGTCCACAACACACTGGACCCTACCACCTGCAGCAGGTACCATACTAACTAACGCTCTACAACACACTGGACCCTACCCCTGGAGCAGGTACCATACTAACTAACTCTCTACAACACACTGGACCCTACCCCCTGCAGCAGGTACCATACTAACTAACTCTCTACAACACACTGGACCCTACCACCTGCAGCAGGTACCATACTAACTAACTCTCTACAACACACTGGACCCTACCACCTGCAGCAGGTACCATACTAACTCTCTACAACACACTGGACCCTACCCCCTGCAGCATGTACCATACTAACTAACTCTCTACAACACATTGGACCCTACCCCCTGCAGCAGGTACCATACTAACTAACTCTCTACAACACACTGGACCCTACCCCTGCAGCAGGTACCATACTAACTAACTCTCTACAACACACTGGACCCTACCCCTGCAGCAGGTACCATACTAACTAACTCTCTACAACACACTGGACCCTACCACCTGCAGCAGGTACCAAACTAACTAACTCTCTACAACAAACTGGACCCTACCCCTGCAGCAGGTACCATACTAACTAACTCTCTACAACACACTGGACCCTACCCCCCTGCAGCAGGTACCATACTAACTAACTCTACAACACACTGGACCCTACCCCTGCACCAGGTACCATACTAACTAACTCTCTACAACACACTGGACCCTACCACCTGCAGCAGGTACCATACTAACTAACTCTCTACAACACACTGGACCCTACCCCCTGCAGCAGGTACCATACTAACTAACTCTCTACAACACACTGGACCCTACCACCTGCAACAGGTACCATACTATCTAACTCTCTACAACACACTGGACCCTACCCCCTGCAGCAGGTACCATACTAACTAACTCTCTTCAACACACTGGACCCTACCACCTGCAGCAGGTACCATACTAACTAACTCTCTACAACACACTGGACCCTACCCCTGCAGCAAGTACCATACTAACTAACTCTCTACAACACACTGGACCCTACCACCTGCAGCAGGTACCATACTAACTAACTCTCTACAACACACTGGACCCTACCCCTGCAGCAAGTACCATACTAACTAACTCTCTACAACACACTGGACCCTACCACCTGCAGCAGGTACCATACTAACTAACTCTCTACAACACACTGGACCCTACCACCTGCAACAGGTACCAAACTAACTAACTCTCTACAACACACTGGACCCTACCCCCTGCAGCAGGTACCATACTAACTAACTCTCTACAACACACTGGACCCTACCCCCTGCAGCAGGTACCATACTAACTAACTCTCTACAACACACTGGACCCTACCCCTGCAGCAGGTACCATACTAACTAACTCTCTACAACACACTGGACCCTACCACCAGCAGCAGGTACCATATTAAATAACTCTCTTCAACACACTGGACCCTACCCTTTCGGAAAAGCTGACCACGACTCCATTTTGTTGATCCCTGCCTACAGACAGAAACTAAAACAAGAAGCTCCCACGCTGAGGTCTGTCCAACGCTGGTCCGACCAAGCTGACTCCACACTCCAAGACTGCTTCCATCACGTGGACTGGGAGATGTTTCGTATTGCGTCAGACAACAACATTGACGAATACGCTGATTCGGTGTGCGAGTTCATTAGAACGTGCGTTGAAGATGTCGTTCCCATAGCAACGATTAAAACATTCCCTAACCAGAAACCGTGGATTGATGGCAGCATTCGTGTGAAACTGAAGGCACGAACCACTGCTTTTAATCAGGGCAAGGTGTCTGGTAACATGACTGAATACAAACAGTGCAGCTATTCCCTCCGCAAGGCTATCAAACAAGCTAAGCGCCAGTACAGAGACAAAGTAGAATCTCAATTCAACAGCTCAGACACAAGAGGTATGTGGCAGGGTCTACAGTCAATCACGGACTACAGGAAGAAACCCAGCCCAGTCACGGACCAGGATGTCTTGCTCCCAGGCAGACTAAATAACTTTTTGCCCGCTTTGAGGACAATACAGTGCCACTGACACGGCCTGCAACGGAAACATGTGGTCTCTCCTTCACTGCAGCCGAAGTGAGTAAGACATTTAAACGTGTTAACCCTCGCAAGGCTACAGGCCCAGACGGCATCCCCAGCTGCGCCCTCAGAGCATGCGCAGACCAGCTGGCCGGTGTGTTTACGGACATATTCAATCAATCCCTATACCAGTCTGCTGTTCCCACATGCTTCAAGAGGGCCACCATTGTTCCTGTTCCCAAGAAAGCTAAGGTAACTGAGCTAAACGACTACCGCCCGTAGCACTCACATCCGTCATCATGAAGTGCTTTGAGACTAGTCAAGGACCATATCACCTCCACCCTACCTGACACCCTTGACCCACTCCAATTTGCTTACCGCCCAAATAGGTCCACAGACGATGCAATCTCAACCACACTGCACACTGCCCTAACCCATCTGGACAAGAGGAATACCTATGTGAGAATGCTGTTCATCGACTACAGCTCGGCATTCAACACCATAGTACCCTCCAAGCTCGTCATCAAGCTCGAGACCCTGGGTCTCGACCCCGCCCTGTGCAACTGGGTACTGGACTTCCTGACGGGCCGCCCCCAGGTGGTGAGGGTAGGCAACAACATCTCCTCCCCGCTGATCCTCAACACTGGGCCCCACAAGGGTGCGTTCTGAGCCCTCTCCTGTACTCCCTGTTCACCCACGACTGCGTGGCCATGCACGCCTCCAACTCAATCATCAAGTTTGCGGACGACACAACAGTGGTAGGCTTGATCACCAACAACGACGAGACGGCCTACAGGGAGGAGGTGAGGGCCCTCGGAGTGTGGTGTCAGGAAAATAACCTCACACTCAACGTCAACAAAACTAAGGAGATGATTGTGGACTTCAGGAAACAGCAGAGGGAACACCCCCATCCACATCGATGGAACAGTAGTGGAGAGGGTAGCAAGTTTTAAGTTCCTCGGCATACACATCACAGACAAACTGAATTGGTCCACTCACACAGACAGCATCGTGAGGAAGGCGCAGCAGCGCCTCTTCAACCTCAGGAGGCTGAAGAAATTCGGCTTGTCACCAAAAGCACTCACAAACTTCTACAGATGCACAATCGAGAGCATCCTGGCGGGCTGTATCACCGCCTGGTATGGCAACTGCACCGCCCTCAACCGTAAGGCTCTCCAGAGGGTAGTGAGGTCTGCACAACGCATCACCGGGGGCAAACTACCTGCCCTCCAGGACACCTACACCACCCGATGCTACAGGAAGGCCATAAAGATCATCAAGGACATCAACCACCCGAGCCACTGCCTGTTCACCCCGCTGCCATCCAGAAGGCGAGGTCAGTACAGGTGCATCAAAGCTGGGACCGAGAGACTGAAAAACAGCTTCTATCTCAAGGCCATCAGACTGTTAAACAGCCACCACTAACATTGAGTGGCTACTGCCAACACACTGTCAATGACACTGACTCTACTCCAGCCACTTTAATCATGGGAATTGATGGGAAATGATGTAAATATATCACTAGCCACTTTAAACAATGCTACCTTATATAATGTTACTTACCCTACATTGTACATCTCATATGCATACGTTGATACTGTACTCTATATCATCGACTGCATCCTTATGTAATACATGTATCACTAGCCACTTTAACTATGCCACTTGGTTTACATACTTATCTCATATGTATATACTGTACTCGATATCATCTACTGTATCTTGCCTATGCTGCTCTGTACCATCACTCATTCATATATCCTTATGTACATATTCTTTATCCCCTTACACTGTGTATGACAGTAGTTTTTTTGGAATTGTTAGTTAGATTACTTGCTCGTTATTACTGCATTGTCGGAACTAGAAGCACAAGCATTTCGCTACACTCGCATTAACATCTGCTAACCATGTGTATGTGACAAATAAAATTTTATTTGATTTGATTTACCACCTGCAGCAGGTACCATACTAACTAACTCTCTACAACACACTGGACCCTACCCCTGCAGCAGGTACCATACTAACTAACTCTCTACAACACACTGGACCCTACCCCTGCAGCAGGTACCATACTAACTAACTCTCTACAACACACTGGACCCTACCCCTGCAGCAGGTACCATACTAACTAACTCTCTACAACACACTGGACCCTACCCCTGCAGCAGGTACCATACTAACTAACTCTCTACAACACACTGGACCCTACCACCTGCAGCAGGTACAATACTAACTAACTCTCTACAACACACTGGACCCTACCCCCTGCAGCAGGTACCATACTAACTAACTCTCTACAACACACTGGACCCTACCACCTGCAGCAGGTACCATATTAACTAACTCTCTACAACACACTGGACCCTACCCCTGCAGCAGGTACCATACTAACTAACTCTCTACAACACACTGGACCCTACCCCTGCAGCAGGTACCATACTAACTAACTCTCTACAACACACTGGACCCTACCCCTGCAGCAGGTACCATACTAACTAACTCTCTACAACACACTGGACCCTACCCCTGCAGCAGGTACCATACTAACTAACTCTCTACAACACACTGGACCCTACCACCTGCAGCAGGTACCAAACTAACTAACTCTCTACAACACACTGGACCCTACCCCTGCAGCAGGTACCATACTAACTAACTCTCTACAACACACTGGACCCTACCCCTGCAGCAGGTACCATACTAACTAACTCTCTACAACACACTGGACCCTACCCCTGCAGCAGGTACCATACTAACTAACTCTCTACAACACACTGGACCCTACCACCTGCAGCAGGTACCATACTAACTAACTCTCTACAACACACTGGACCCTACCCCCTGCAGCAGGTACCATACTAACTAACTCTCTACAACACACTGGACCCTACCACCTGCAGCAGGTACCATACTAACTAACTCTCTACAACACACTGGACCCTACCCCTGCAGCAGGTACCATACTAACTAACTCTCTACAACACACTGGACCCTACCACCTGCAGCAGGTACCATACTAACTAACTCTCTACAACACACTGGACCCTACCCCCTGCAGCAGGTACCATACTAACTAACTCTCTACAACACACTGGACCCTACCACCTGCAGCAGGTACCATACTAACTAACTCTCTACAACACACTGGACCCTACACCCTGCAGCAGGTACCATACTAACTAACTCTCTACAACACACTGGACCCTACCCCCTGCAGCAGGTACCATACTAACTAACTCTCTACAACACACTGGACCCTACCACCTGCAGCAGGTACCATATTAAATAACTCTCTTCAACACACTGGACCCTACCCCTGCAGCAGGTACCATACTAACTAACTCTCTACAACACACTGGACCCTACCACCTGCAGCAGGTACCATACTAACTAACTCTCTACAACACACTGGACCCTACCACCTGCAGCAGGTACCATACTAACTAACTCTCTACAACACACTGGACCCTACACCCTGCAGCAGGTACCATACTAACTAACTCTCTACAACACACTGGACCCTACCCCCTGCAGCAGGTACCATACTAACTAACTCTCTACAACACACTGGACCCTACCACCTGCAGCAGGTACCATACTAACTAACTCTCTACAACACACTGGACCCTACCCCTGCAGCAGGTACCATACTAACTAACTCTCTACAACACACTGGACCCTACCACCTGCAGCAGGTACCATACTAACTAACTCTCTACAACACACTGGACCCTACCCCCTGCAGCAGGTACCATACTAACTAACTCTCTACAACACACTGGACCCTACCCCCTGCAGCAGGTACCATACTAACTAACTCTCTACAACACACTGGACCCTACCCCCTGCAGCAGGTACCATACTAACTAACTCTCTACAACACACTGGACCCTACCACCTGCAGCAGGTACCATACTAACTAACTCTCTACAACACACTGGACCCTACCACCTGCAGCAGGTACCATACTAACTAACTCTCTACAACACACTGGACCCTACCCCTGCAGCAGGTACCATACTAACTAACTCTCTACAACACACTGGACCCTACCCCTGCAGCAGGTACCATACTAACTAACTCTCTACAACACACTGGACCCTACCCCTGCAGCAGGTACCATACTAACTAACTCTCTACAACACACTGGACCCTACCACCTGCAGCAGGTACCATACTAACTAACTCTCTACAACACACTGGACCCTACCCCTGCAGCAGGTACCATACTAACTAACTCTCTACAACACACTGGACCCTACCCCCTGCAGCAGGTACCATGCTAACTAACTCTCTACAACACACTGGACCCTACCACCTGCAGCAGGTACCATACTAACTAACTCTCTACAACACACTGGACCCTACCACCTGCAGCAGGTACCATACTAACTAACTCTCTACAACACACTGGACCCTACCACCTGCAGCAGGTACCATACTAACTAACTCTCTACAACACACTGGACCCTACCACCTGCAACAGGTACCATACTAACTAACTCTCTACAACACACTGGACCCTACCACCTGCAGCAGGTACCATACTAACTAACTCTCTACAACACACTGGACCCTACCACCTGCAGCAGGTACCATACCTACTGTACACTACTTACGATTAGAATAACAAATATGTGCAAGCACCAAACGTGGAATTACACTAACTGGAAAATTCCCAATATGAAAACCACAGTGAATAGCAGACTGAAGCATCAGTGAAATCAATTTTGAATAGGTTGTGAATGTAATGAGGTCCTCACTAGGAATCCTGGTGTCTGTGCTCAGTTGGGTGTCTCTGTGTCAGCTGTGGAGCTCTGTGGGAGGACTAGCTGAGCTTTAGAGGATCACTACAGCATCTCTCTCTCCTTTTTGAGTTGTGGCTCTGGCCTATCTGTCTGGCTCTGGCCTGTCTGTCTGGCTCTAGCCTTTCTGTCTGGCTCTGGCCTGTGTGTCTGGCTCTGGCCTGTCTGTCTGGCTCTGGCCTGTCTGTCTGGCTCTGGCCTGTCTGTCCGGCTCTAGCCTGTCTGTCCGGCTCTAGCCTGTCTGTCCGGCTCTAGCCTGTCTGTCTGGCTCTAGCCTGTCTGTCTGGCTCTGGCCTGTGTGTCTGTTCAGGGAGAGGACCACTACAGCAACTCTCCCCTTCAGGATGATTCTCTTTCATATCGTCCGAGATCCCTAAATATTGGAAAGCTGCCGCGGTCATCCCCCCTCTTCAAAGGGGTGACACTCTAGACCCAAACTGTTACAGACCTATATCCATCCTGCCCTGCTTACTAAAGTCTTTTGAAAGCCAAGTTAACCTCTTTGTGTTAGGGGGTGCTATTTTAATTTTGGGATGAAAAACGTTCCCGTTTTTAACTTCTTGCGACTAGCAATCCCGTATCCGGGAGCGTAATCATCGCCTCAAATGAATTAGCATAACGCAGCAGACATAAATACCCCTAGAAACTTTTCCTATTCATGAAAATCGCACAAGCACAAAAGGCTAACACAAGCTTAGCCTTTTGTTAATCACACTGTCATCTCAGATTAAGTTAAATCATTTACCTTTGAAGAACTTCGGATGTTTTCACTCAGGAGACTCCCAGTTAGAAAGCAAATGTTCCTTTTCTCCAAAAATATTATTTTTGTAGGCGAAATAGCTCCGGTTGTTCATCATTCTTGGCTGAGAAATCGACCGGAAAATGCTACCACTACAACGCCAAACTTTTTTCAAAATGAGCTCCATAATATCAACAGAAACACGGCAAACGTTGTTTAGGATCAATCCTCAAGGTGTTTTTAACATATATATTATATATTATATACCTCAGTATTTTACGCAAGATTTTCTGCTGGAGACACCTTGAAAGCCCCATATACTACCCACCACTGCGACCTGTATGCTCTCGTAGGCTGGCCCTCGCTACATATTCTATAAGTCTGTGCTAAGTAAAGCTCCGCCTTCTCAGCTCACGGGTCATGATAACAACACCCACCCAGCAGGTATATCTCACTGATCACCCCCAAAGCCTCCTTTGGCCGCATTTCCTTCCAGTTCTCTGCTGCCAATGACTGGTTTGAACTGCAAAAATCACTGAAGTTGGAGACTTATATCTCCCTCACTAACTTTAAACATCAGCTATCTGAGCAGCTAACCGATCGCTGCAGCTGTGCATAGTCCATCTGTAAATAGCCCACCCAATCTACCTACCTATTGTTTTTATTTACTTTTCTGCTCTTTTGCACACCAGTATCTCGACTTGCACATCACCATCTGCTCATATCTCTCTTCAGTGTTAATCTGATAAATTGTAATTACTTTGCTACTACGGCCTATTTATTGCCTTTCCTCCTCACGCCATTTACACACTGTACTTATCTATCTATATCTATCCATTTACACACTGTACTTATCTATCTATATCTATCCATTTACACACTGTACTTATCTATCTATATCTATCCATTTACACACTGTACTTATCTATCTATATCTATCCATTTACACACTGTACTTATCTATTGTGTTATTGACTGTATGTTTGTTTATTCCATGTGTAACTCTGTGTTGTTGTTTGTTTCGCACTGATTTGCTTTATCTTGGCCAGGTCGCAGTTGTACATGAGAACTTGTTCTCAACTGGCCACCTGGTTAAATAAAGGGGAAATAAAAATAGAAGTTGTGTCGTTGTCTGTTCAGGGAGGGGATCTGATGGTTAGTGTGTGTGTGTGTGTGGGGGGCTTGCATGTCTGCTTGTCTGTCTGTGTGTGTATGTGTGTGTGTGCGTGCTTGTGTGTGTGTTTCAGATTGAAGCAGCTTTGTCTTGGATTAGTAGCAGTAGGTAGAGTGCTCGCTGTATTCCAAATGACATCCTATCCCTATAGATTACACTACTTTTGACTAGAGACCTGTATTGTAATGCACTATATAGCGGATATGCCTATATAGTAATGCACTATATAGGGGATAATGGTACATACAACAGATTAGTATCAGGCTAGGTTTCCACCATAGATGTACTACAGATTAGTATCAGGCTAGGTTTCCACCATAGATGTACTACAGATTAGTATCAGGCTAGGTTTCCACCATAGATGTACTACAGATTAGTATCAGGCTAGGTTTCCACCATAGATGTACTACAGATTAGTATCAGGCTAGGTTTCCACCATAGATGTACTACAGATTGAGTTTGAGTTTGAGTTTATTTTTATTTTTATTTTTACAGGGACAGTGCACATTAATCAACGTTTCAGTAAAAGTGCCGGTTTTAGCCAGCCGGCTAATTTTCAACCGCAGTCCCTGGGCAGGTTATTAAAAACAATTACAATATAGACAATAGCAACACAGAACAAGCAAGACATAGCAACATAGGACAAGCAAGACATAGCATACAGACAGAGCAACATAGGACAAAAAGCAGCAAGACAAAATTCATAAAAGCAACAAAGTGTTTCCACACCTCACAAGCTACAGACAACAGACAACATGGAGAGCGGCAACACACAGCTAGTATCAGGCTAGGTTTCAACCATAGATTTACTATAGATTAGTATCAGGCTAGGTTTCCACCATAGATTTACTACAGATTAGTAGCAGGCTAGGTTTCAACCATAGATGTACTACAGATTAGTATCATGCTAGGTTTCCACCATAGATTTACTACAGATTAGTATCAGGCTAGGTTTCCACCATAGATTTACTACAGATTAGTATCAGGCTAGGTTTCCACCATAGATTTACTACAGATTAGTATCAGGCTAGGTTTCCACCATAGATGTACTACAGATTATTGCTAGATATGGACATGTCATGACATTATTTATATTGAAACACCTGCATCCAAGTACATGTACACTCACACAAAACTGAATTTAGGTAAAGAACCAGCGTGAAAAGTCTAGATTGATAACTGTAAAGATACTGCGTATAATTAAATCCTTAGATAGCCTATATACTAGCCTATATACTAGCCTATATGCTAGCCTATATGCTAGCCTATATACTAGCCTATATACTAGCCTATATACTAGCCTATATACTAGCCTATATGCTAGCCTATATGCTAGCCTATATACTAGCCTATATACTAGCCTATATACTAGCCTATATACTAGCCTATATACTAGCCTATATGCTAGCCTATATGCTAGCCTATATACTAGCCTATATGCTAGCCTATATGCTAGCCTATATACTAGCCTATATACTAGCCTATATACTAGCCTATATGCTAGCCTATATACTATACACATGAGCATGTCCGGTGGTTGTTTGCTGGTTTTGCTAAAATAATGAACAGATTGCTATATTTTGACTCTGGCATAGAGAGCTACATTCACTGCCAATAGCTAACAGGATTGTGTTTCTTGAGGCATACCCTTGTTTGTGTGTGTGTGTGTGTGTGTGTGTGTGTGTGTGTGTGTGTGTGTGTGTGTGTGTGTGTACTTAGACGTGTTTTAGGGGTGTGTGACCGGGAGGAAGAAGAGAGAGAGAGGGAGAGAGAGAGCGGGAACGAGGGAGGGAGATACAGAGAGGGAGGGAGAGAGAGGGGAGAGAGATATTGTGAGAGAGGGAGATTGGGAGAGAGGGAGATCGAGAGAGGTCGGGAGAGGGAGATCGGGAGAGGGAGATCGAGAGAGGGAGATCGAGAGAGGGAGGGAGAGGGAGATCAGGAGAGAGAGAGAGAAAGAGAGAGAGGGTGAGAGGGATATATTGAGAGAGAGAGAGATCGAGAGAGACGGAGAGAGAGAGATCAAGAGAGGGAGAGAGAAATCGAGAGAGGGAGAGGAAAGAGATGGAGGGAGAGTGGGAGAGAGAGAGAGAGAGAGAGAGAGAACGAGGGGGATAGAGGGAGAGGGATGGAGGGAGAGAGAAATCGAGAAAGGGAGAGAGAGAGAGAGAGGGAGAGGTAGAGAGAAATCGAGAGAGGGAGAGAGAGAGAGAGAGAAATTGAGAGAGGGAGAGAGGGAGAGAGAGAGAGAGAGAGTATATTCCTTACAATGACATACATTGAATGTGTGTGGTACACAGACCCTTAGTATAGCACAGGAAGAGAGCTGCACTGATAACAAAGCTGGATACATTTCTCAGAGGAGATGTCCTAGAAGTGGATGAAAAGAGACAAAACAGAGTCTTGTCAGTGGAAACACAGTAGATGACAGTTCACCACAGGGCCGCTCTATCAGACTCCACTCAGCCCATAGGCCTGGGTAGGTGTATTTACAAAGGCATCAGAAGGTGTCAAACTCTCCATTGTAAAACTAACGTTTATTCTAGATCCTGAACAATATAAGGTGACGTTTAATCAGAGAACTCCATCAAACCGTTTCTAGATATCTTCTTTGTGACGTTACTGTGCGTTTCATTGTCCAGTAGCTTTTCTCATTAGGAAAATGTCATGTCCTGCGTTTAAAATCCATTTCTTAAAGCTGAATGTCAAGCTTTGGTGAATCGTTGTGTGTCGTGGGGTCAGACTGAAGTGTCACAGGACAAAATGTTTTTCTTTGTGTGCTGTTGTGTGTATTTCCTCAGTTGGACAGGCAGGACAGGGATGCTTCCTGATCCTCTGATGAGAGGGAAGTGTGTGAGACAGTTCCATCAGAAAGACCATCCCTCTATCTCTCCATCAGCTCCACTTATCTGATCAGTCAGTTGGAGAAAAAGAGGGAAGAAAGGATTGATGTCCTTTGTGACACACAAAGTGGTTTGGAAATTAATTAGTGTGTGTATGTGTGTGTGTGTGTGTGTGCTATCAACAGGAACATGGACCACTCCATGCTATCAACAGGAACATGGAGCACTCCATGCTATTAACAGGGACATGGAGCACTCCATGCTATCAACAGGAACATGGAGCACTCCATGCTATCAACAGGAACATGGAGCACTCCATGCATGGACAGCACTCCCATCTGCTCCATGCTATCAACAGGAACATGGAGCACTCCATGCTATTAACAGGGACATGGAGCACTCCAATAACAGGGACATGGGCACTCCATGCTATCTGCACTCCATGCTATCAACAGGAACATGGAGCACTCCATGCTATTATGGAGCATCCATGTTAACAGGGACATGGAGCACTCCATGCTATCTGCACTCCATGCATCAACAGGAACATGGAGCACTCCATTTCAGGGACAAGCACTCCATGTATCTGCACTCCATGCTATCAACAGGAACATGGAGCACTCCATGCTATCAACAGGAATACGGACCACTCCGTACCAGTATGGCATTATATATATGTTTCCTTTACGTTGCATTATACCATTTCAAAAGCTAGTAATCACAAGGAGTAGAGAAGCCCTGGGCACCATACAGCGATTGATTCCAGGAGTAACTCCCTGTCAGAGACACTGATTAGAGGGTTAGGCAGGAGGCCCTGGGCCAGTGGGAGGTCAGGAGTGAGGGTTAGGCAGGAGGCCCTGAGCTATTGGAAGGTCAGGAGTGAGGGTTAGGCAGGAGGCCCTGGGCTAGTGGGAGGTCAGGAGTGAGGGTTAGGCAAGATCCCCTGGGACAGTGCGGAGGTCAGTGGTGAGGGTTAGGCAGGAGGCCCTGGGCTGGTGGGAGGTCAGGAGTGAGGGTTAGGCAGGAGGCCCTGGGCTAGTGGGAGGTCAGGAGTAAGGGTTAGGTAGGAGACCCTGGGCTATTGGGAGGTCAGGAGTGAGGGTTAGGCAGGAGGCCCTGGGCTAGTGGGAGGTCAGAAGTGAGGGTTAGGCAGGAGGCCCTGGTTTAAGAGGAGGTCAGGAGTGAGGGTTAGGCAGGTGGCCCTGGGCTAGGCACCAACTCTTGCTCTCTCTTCCCTGTAAAGGTCTCCCAGACTTTCATCAAAACTAACATGTGTCTTATCCTCTGTCCCCAGGTGAGCCTGCTGGGCTATAGAACTCTACAGCACCACCCTGTTGTCATTTATCCAGAGACTTTCAATATTTTGGTGATGACCAAATGCAAATGTTTATATAAAGACCTAATTTTCATTTTTTATTTTAAGATTACAAACCAATAACTTTTTCATAGCATATTTATCATGTTGGTCTTTACTTGTACTTACTTCTGTGAAAACATAAACATACATAAAAATACACCTTTACAGCAGTATGATTTAAAGGTCTGAAATAAATGCAAGTCTCATTTCCAGAGTGAAAACATGTGTATTAATGAACACTTCTTATGTCTGCAAGGGCAGTATTGATTAGCTTGGATGAAAGGTGCCCAGAGGTGCCCAGAGTAAACGGCCTGCTCCTCAGTCCCAGTTGATCATATCTGCATGTTATCATTAGTATTGGATAGAAAATACTCTGGAGTTTCTAAAACTGTTTGAATGATGTCTGTGAGTATAACAGAACTCATATGACAGGCAAAAACCTGAGAAGAAATCCAAACAGGAAGTGAGAAATCTGAGGTTGGTCGATTTTCAACCCAGCCCCTATTGGATTCACAGTGGGATATGGATGAAGTTGCACTTCCTAGGGCTTCCACTAGATGTCAACCGTCTTTAGAATCTTGAATGAGGCTTCTACTGTGATGTGGGGCCGGATGAGAGTTCTTTGAGTCAGTGGTCTGGCAGAGAGTACATCAGGAGACGTGGAGGAGGCCGTAGGAGGGCAACAACCCAGCAGCAGGACCGCTACCTCCGCCTTTGTGCAAGGAGGAGCAGGAGGAGCACTGCCAGAGCCCTGCAAAATGACTACCAGCATGCCACAAATGTGCATGTGTCTACTCAAACGGTCAGAAACAAACTCCATGAGGGTGGTATGAGGGCCCGACGTCCACAGGTGGGGGTTGTGCTTACAGCCCAACACCGTGCAGGACGTTTGGCATTTTCCAGAGAACACCAAGATTGGCAAATTCGCCACTGGCGCCCTGTGCTCTTCACAGATGAAAGCAGGTTCACACTGAGCACATGTGACAGACATGACAGAGTCTGGAGACGCCGTGGAGAACGTTCTGCTGCCTGCAACATCCTCCAGCATGACCGGTTTGGCGGTGGGTCAGTCATGGTGTGGGGTGGCATTTCTTTGGGGCCGCACAGCCCTCCATGTGCTCGCCAGAGGTAGCCTGACTGCCATTAGGTACCGAGATGAGATCCTCAGACCCCTTGTGAGACCATATGCTGGTGCGGTTGGCCTTGGGTTCCTCTAATGCGAGACAATGCTAGACCTCATGTGGCAGGAGTGTGTCAGCAGTTCCTGCAACAGGAAGGCATTGATGCTATGGACTGGCCCGCCCGTTCCCCAGACCTGATTCCAATTGAGCACATCTGGGACATCATGTCTCGCTCCATCCACTCCCTGGTCTGTCTGTATGCTGCCCTGGTCTGTCTGTGTGCTGCCCTGGTCTATCTGTGTGCTGCCCTGGTCTGTCTGTGTGCTGCCCTGGTCTATCTGTGTGCTGCCCTGGTCTGTCTGTGTGCTGACCTGGTCTGTCTGTGTGCTGCCCTGGTCTGTCTGTATGCTGCCCTGGTCTATCTGTGTCCTGCTGCCCTGGTCTGTCTGTGTGCTGCCCTGGTCTGTCTGTGTGCTGCCCTGGTCTGTCTGTGTGCTGCCCTGGTCTATCTGTGTGCTGCCCTGGTCTGTCTGTGTGCTGCCCTGGTCTGTCTGTGTGCTGCCCTGGTCTGTCTGTATGCTGCCCTGGTCTGTCTGTATGCTGCCCTGGTCTGTCTGTGTGCTGCCCTGGTCTATCTGTGTGCTGCCCTGGTCTGTCTGTGTGCTGCCCTGGTCTGTCTTGTGCTGCCCTGGTCTGTCTGCATGATGCCCTGGTCTCTCTGCATGCTGTTTTCTAGTGTTCTAACCCCTGGCTCCATCTGATATGCAACACCACCAAAAACATGAATGAGAATTAGACTTGTCAGTCAGTAACTTAGTTAACTAATGAAACACTAATGGTAATGTGCACAAGCCTATTCAGATAAAATATAGCAAAACAACAGCCTATATGCACTGAAATCAAGAGAACATTTATTTCCCAAAATTATAATTCAATACAAAGAATTTGAAACTATAGAAGATGAAGAAAATATGTGGGATCAAATATGTGTCCTCCTGCCACAACCTGAGGGACAGCCAGAACCAGGTCATGTGTCTCCTCAGTCAGGTTGAGACTGGTCTACTACCAGGTCATGTGTCTTCTCAGTCATGTTGAGACTGGGCTACTACCAGGTCATGTGTCTCCTCAGTCAGGTTGAGACTGGTCTACTACCAGGTCATGTGTCTTCTCAGTCATGTTGAGACTGGTCTACTACCAGGTCATGTGTCTTCTCAGTCATGTTGAGACTGGGCTACTACCAGGTCATGTGTCTCCTCAGTCAGGTTGAGACTGGTCTACTACCAGGTCATGTTGAAACTGGTCTACTACCAGGTCATGTGTCTTCTCAGTCAGGTTGAGACTGGTCTACTACCAGGTCATGTGTTTTCTCAGTCATGTTGAGACTGGTCTACTACCAGGTCATGTGTCTTCTCAGTCATGTTGAGACTGGTCTACTACCAGGTCATGTTGACACTGATCTACTACCAGGTCATGTTTCTCCTAAGTCAAGTTGACACTGGTCTACTACCAGGTCATGTGTCTCCTCAGTCAGGTTGAGACTGGTCTACTACCAGGTCATGTGTCTCCTCAGTCAGGTTGAGACTGGTCTACTACCAGGTCATGTGTCTCCTCAGTCGGGTTGAGACTGGTCTACTACCAGGTCATGTGTCTCCTCAGTCGGGTTGAGACTGGTCTACTACCAGGTCATGTGTCTCCTCAGTCAGGTTGAGACTGGTCTACTACCAGGTCATGTGTCTTCTCAGTCATGTTGAGACTGGGCTACTACCAGGTCATGTGTCTTCTCAGTCATGTTGAGACTGGTCTACTACCAGGTCATGTGTCTCCACAGTCAGGTTGAGACTGGTCTACTACCAGGTCATGTGTCTTCTCAGTCATGTTGAGACTGGTCTACTTCCAGGTCATGTGTCTTCTCAGTCATGTTGAGACTGGTCTACTACCAGGTCATGTGTCTTCTCAGTCATGTTGAGACTGGTCTACTACCAGGTCATGTGTCTCCTCAGTCAGGTTGAGACTGGTCTACTACCAGGTCATGTGTCTCCTCAGTCAGGTTGAGACTGGTCCACTACCAGGTCATGTGTCTTCTCAGTCATGTTGAGACTGGGCTACTACCCCAAGTCATGTGTCTCCTCAGTCAGGTTGAGACTGGTCTACTACCAGGTCATGTGTCTTCTCAGTCATGTTGAGACTGGTCTACACCAGGTCATGTGTCTTCTCAGTCATGTTGAGACTGGGCACTACCAGGTCATGTGTCTCCTCAGTCAGGTTGAGACTGGTCTACTACCAGGTCATGTTGAAACTGGTCTACTACCAGGTCATGTGTCTTCTCAGTCAGGTTGAGACTGGTCTACTACCAGGTCATGTGTTTTCTCAGTCATGTTGAGACTGGTCTACTACCAGGTCATGTGTCTTCTCAGTCATGTTGAGACTGGTCTACTACCAGGTCATGTTGACACTGATCTACTACCAGGTCATGTTTCTCCTAAGTCAAGTTGACACTGGTCTACTACCAGGTCATGTGTCTCCTCAGTCAGGTTGAGACTGGTCTACTACCAGGTCATGTGTCTCCTCAGTCAGGTTGAGACTGGTCTACTACCAGGTCATGTGTCTCCTCAGTCGGGTTGAGACTGGTCTACTACCAGGTCATGTGTCTCCTCAGTCGGGTTGAGACTGGTCTACTACCAGGTCATGTGTCTCCTCAGTCAGGTTGAGACTGGTCTACTACCAGGTCATGTGTCTTCTCAGTCATGTTGAGACTGGGCTACTACCAGGTCATGTGTCTTCTCAGTCATGTTGAGACTGGTCTACTACCAGGTCATGTGTCTCCACAGTCAGGTTGAGACTGGTCTACTACCAGGTCATGTGTCTTCTCAGTCATGTTGAGACTGGTCTACTTCCAGGTCATGTGTCTTCTCAGTCATGTTGAGACTGGTCTACTACCAGGTCATGTGTCTTCTCAGTCATGTTGAGACTGGTCTACTACCAGGTCATGTGTCTCCTCAGTCAGGTTGAGACTGGTCTACTACCAGGTCATGTGTCTCCTCAGTCAGGTTGAGACTGGTCTACTACCAGGTCATGTGTCTTCTCAGTCATGTTGAGACTGGGCTACTACCAAGTCATGTGTCTCCTCAGTCAGGTTGAGACTGGTCTACTACCAGGTCATGTTGAAACTGGTCTACTACCAGGTCATGTGTCTTCTCAGTCATGTTGAGACTGGTCTACTACCAGGTCATATGTCTCCTCAGTCAGGTTGAGACTGGTCTACTACCAGGTCATGTGTCTTCTCAGTCATGTTGAGACTGGTCTACTACCAGGTCATGTTGACACTGGTCTACTACCAGGTCATGTTTCTCCTAAGTCAAGTTGACACTGGTCTACTACCAGGTCATGTGTCTCCTCAGTCAGGTTGAGACTGGTCTACTACCAGGTCATGTGTCTCCTCAGTCAGGTTGAGACTGGTCTACTACCAGGTCATGTGTCTCCTCTGTCAGGTTGACTCTGGTCTACTACCAGGTCATGTGTCCCTTCAGTCAGGTTGAGACTGGTCTACTACCAGGTCATGTGTCTCCTCAGTCAGGTTGAGACTGGTCTACTACCAGGTCATGTGTCTCCTCAGTCAGGTTGAGACTCGTCTACTACCAGGTCATGTGTCTCCTCAGTCGGGTTGAGACTGGTCTACTACCAGGTCATGTGTCTCCTCAGTCGGGTTGAGACTGGTCTACTGCCCAGGTCATGTGTCTCCTCAGTCGGGTTGAGACTGGTCTACCCAGGTCATGTGTCTCCTCAGTCAGGTTGAGACTGGTCTACTACCAGGTCATGTGTCTTCTCAGTCATGTTGAGACTGGTCTACTACCAGGTCATGTGTCTCCACAGTCAGGTTGAGACTGGTCTACTACCAGGTCATGTGTCTTCTCAGTCATGTTGAGACTGGTCTACTTCCAGTTCATGTGTCTTCTCAGTCATGTTGAGACTGGTCTACTACCAGGTCATGTGTCTTCTCAGTCATGTTGAGACTGGTCTACTACCAGGTCATGTGTCTCCTCAGTCAGGTTGAGACTGGTCTACTACCAGGTCATGTGTCTCCTCAGTCAGGTTGAGACTGGTCTACTACCAGGTCATGTGTCTTCTCAGTCATGTTGAGACTGGGCTACTACCAAGTCATGTGTCTCCTCACTCAGGTTGAGACTGGTCTACTACCAGGTCATGTTGAAACTGGTCTACTACCAGGTCATGTGTCTTCTCAGTCATGTTGAGACTGGTCTACTACCAGGTCATGTGTCTCCTCAGTCAGGTTGAGACTGGTCTACTACCAGGTCATGTGTCTTCTCAGTCAGGTTGAGACTGGTCTACTACCAGGTCATGTGTCTTCTCAGTCATGTTGACACTGGTCTACTACCATGTCATGTTGTAACGGTTTTGACTTGAGGTTATTATTTATAGGGGTGCCAGGTAGGTTGTGCCTACCAGAGAAAACATTGGTTTCTCCTTTTAGTTTGGTGGGAATGAGTCCCATCTGGTCCGTCAAGTCTACACCAATACAAAGGACTTATGTAAAAGTCAGGATGGAAATAAACTTTTCATAAACCCTTAAAACATTGGAAAGAACTTCAAAAACAACTATATTCTTTTGTGTGGGTTGTATTAGCAACAACAATGATTACACACATATAATAATATCACAATGAGTTCTGGTTCCTCCAGAAATGTCCTGTACCTCGGGCCTAAAAAGAGTCAGTTTGTCCGTTCATTCCGTGTAGCGTAAACCCAGTATTAAACATACAATCAATAACAATTATTTTACCACAGAACTTTAAAGCGTATCAACTCTTACTAAGTCCTCTACTACAACTAACTACATAAATCACAGTATACATCACATCAAAACTAATGAAATACCATATACAAAAAGGTGGTAGTCAGTCGGTCAGTCAGACAATCCAATCAGGCCAATAGATCTCCAGCGGAGAAAGGCCACGAAGAACGGAGAGGTGTAGTCCAGGATCCGATCCTGGGTCAAACTCTATTAGGCTACAAAACACACGTTTAACGGCAACAAAACAAACGGAATTGAGAAGCTCCGGAACTGAGGGTTGAACACAGTCCTCATTGACGTTTCCATCACAACCCCACTTTTGGCAGCTGATGCTGGCTATTTAATTGCTGCACTGAGACTGGTTCAGAATAATACCAGGGCCCCCTTTTGTCTTCTCAGTCATGTTGACACTGGTCTACTACCGTGCTTATCATTGAGAGAGAGGAGAGAGAGAGAGAGAGAGAGAGAGGTCGTGCTTATCATTGAGAGAGAGAGAGAGACCATGCTTATCATTGAGAGAGAGAGACCAGACCGTGCTTATCATTGAGAGAGAGAGAGAGACCGTGCTTATCATTGAGAGAGAGAGAGAGAAACCGTGCTTATCATTGAGAGAGAGAGAGAGAAACCGTGCTTATCATTGAGAGAGAGAGAGAGAGAGACCGTGCTTATCATTGAGAGATCAGAGAGAAACTGTGCTTATCATTGAGAGAGAGAGAGAGAGAAACCGTGCTTATCATTGAGAGAGAGAGAGAGAGACCGTGCTTATCATTGAGAGAGAGAGAGAAACCGTGCTTATCATTGAGAGAGAGAGAGAAACCGTGCTTATCATTGAGAGAGAGAAACCGTGCTTATCATTGAGATCAGAGAGAGAGAGAGAGAGAGAGAGAGAGAGACAGAGAGAGAGACCGTGCTTATCGTTGAGAGAGAGAGGAGAAAGAGAGACAGACAAGACAGCTCATCATTAGGCCTCTGAGAGAGACAATTGGAATTTGTGAAGCCGGTGGTGAGAATGCGAAGAGTATGCGAAGCTGTCATCAAGGCAAAGGGTGTGTAACGGGTGTAGTCGGAAGGATGAGACCAACGCGCAGCGTTCTTTGAGTTCCACATAATTTAATAATGAAGTGAAACTTTTAGAAAAAACAAAAGAATAAAGAATACAAAGACCGAACAGCTTCGTTGTGCCAACGACCTGCACACAACCGAAGAACAAGATTCCACACTGAAGGAGTGAAAAAAGCTACCTAAGTATGATTCCCAATCAGAGACAATGATAGACAGCTGTCTCTGATTGAGAACCATACCTGGCCAAACACAAAGAAATAGAAAACATAGAAACATGAACATAGAATGCCCACCCTAGTCACACCCTGGCCTAACCAAAATAGAGAATAAAAACCTTTCTATGTCCAGGGCGTGACAGGGTGACTACTTTCAATAATATAAAATATATTCTGATTTGTTTAAAAGTTATTTGGTTACTACAGGATTCCATATGTGTTATTTCATAGTTTTGATGTCTTCACTATTATTCTACAATGTAGAAAAAATTTAATGAGCAAGTGTGTCCAAACTTTTGACTGGTACTGTACACATAATCAAATGCAAATCTTAGAATCATCTATTAAAGACTACTGGAACCCACTGGATTCTTCAATTACATTGAATGAACTACAGGGCAAAATACCAACCCTCCAACCCAATAAGGCCTGTGGTGTTGTTGGTATCCTCAATGAAATGATCAAATATACAGACCACAAATTCCAAATGGCTATACTAAAACTCTTTAACATCATCTTCAGATCTGGCACCTTCCCCAATATTTGGAACCAAGGACTGATCACCCCAATTCACAAAAGTGGAGACAAATTTGACTCCAATTACTACCGTGGGATATGCGTCAACAGCAACCTTGGGAAAATCCTCTGCATTATCATTAACAACAGACTCGTACATTTCCTCAGTGAAAACAATGTACTGAGCAAATGTCAAAATGGCTTTTTACCAAATTACCAAACTACAGACAACGTATTCACCCTGCACACCGTAATTAACAAACAAACCAAAACAAAGGTTAAGTCTTCTCATGCTTTGTTTTTTAGAAATGAAAAACTAGAATGCCCACCCTAATCACACCCTGACCTAACCAAATAGAGAAGTTAAAGGATCTCTAAGGTCAGGGCGTGACAAATACGTAAATACTTACAGTATTTGTCATGCCCTGACCTTAGACATCCTTTAAGTTAGGATCACCACTTTATTTAAAGAATGTGAAGTGTCAGAATAATAGTAGAGAGAATGATTTATTTCAACTTTTTTTTATTTCATCACATTCCCAATGGGTGAGAAGTTTACATACACTCAATTAGTATTTGGAAGCATTGCCTTAAATTGTTTAACTTGGGTCAAACGTTTCGGGTAGAGTTCCACAAGCTTCCCACAATAAGTTGGGTAAATTTTGGATAATTCCTCCTGACCGAGTTGGTGTAACTGAGTCAGGTTTGTCGGCCTCCTTGCTCGCACACGCTTTTTCAGTTCTGCCCACAAATTTTCTATGGGATTGAGGTCAGGGCTTTGTGATGGCCACTCCAATACTTTGATGTCCTTAAAGACATTTTGCCACAACTCTGGAAGTATGCTTGTGGTCATTGTCCATTTGGAAGACCCATTTGTGACCAAGCTTTAATTTCCTGACTGATGTCTTGAGATGTTGCTTCAATATATCCATTTTCCACCCTTATGATGCCATCTATTTTGTGAAGTGCACCAGTCCCTCCTGCAGCAAAGCACCCCCACAACATGATGCTGCCACCCCCGTGCTTCACAGTTGGGATGGTGTTCTTAGGCTTGCAACCCTCCCACTTTTTACTCCAAACATAACGAAGGTTGTTATGGCCAAACAGTTCTATTTTTGTTTCATCAGACCAGAGGACATTACTCCAAAAAGTACAATCTTTGTCCCCATGTGCAGTTGCAAACCGTTGTCTTGCTCTTTTATGGTGGTTTCGGAGCAGTGGCTTCTTCCTTGCTGAGCGGCCTTTCAGGTTATGTCGATATAGGACTCGTTTTACTGTGGATATAGATACTTTTGTACCTGTTTCCTCCAGCATCTTCACAAGGTCCTTTGCTGTTGTTCTGGGATTGATTTGCACTTTTCGCAAAGTACGTTCATCTCTAGGAGACAGAACGTCTCCTTCCTGAGCGGTATGACGGCTGCGTGGTCCCATGGTGTTTATACTTGCGTACTATTGTCTGTACAGATGAACGTTGTACCTTCAGGCATTTGGAAATTGCTCCCAAGGATGAACCAGACTTGTGGGGGTCTACAATTTATTTTCTGAGGTATTGGCTGATTTCTTTAGATTTTCCCATGATGTCAAGCAAAGAGGCACTGAGTTTTAAGGTAGGCCTCGAAATACATCCACAGGTACAGGTAATTTATTCAAATGATGTCAATCAGCCTATCAGAAGCTTAATTTTCTGGAATTTTCCGAGCTGTTTAAAGGCACAGTCAACTTAGTGTATGTTAACTTCTGCCCCACTGGAATTGTGATACATTGAATTATATGTGAAATAATCTGTCTGTAAACAATTGTTGGAAAAATGAATTGTCTCAGGCATAAAGTAGATGTCCTAACTGACTTCCCAAAACTATAGTTTGAAATTTGTGGAGTGGTTGAAAAAGGAGCTATTAATGACTCCAACCTAAGTGTGTTTAAACTTCAGACTTGTACCTTGGCCCAAACATCAGCGCCACAGGTAACTTCCAAAAAGTTGTGAACGAGCTGAGAGTCTACTCCGTCCCTTCCTCTCTCCCTCCCTTTCCCCTCCCTTCCTACCTCCCTCCCTCCCTCCCTTTCTCCTTAACTTTCTCCCTCCCTTCCTACCTCCCTCCCACCCTTTCTATCTCCCTCCCTTACTTTCTCTCTCCCACCCTCCCTTCCTACCTCCCTCCCTTAATTTTTCCCTCCCTTCCTACCTCCCTCCCTTTCTCCCTCCCTTCCTCTCTTCCTACCTCCCTTTCTCCCTCCCTCCCTCCCTCCCTCCCTCCCTCCCTCCCTCCCTTTCTCCCTCCCTCCCTCCCTCCCTCCCTCCCTCCCTCCCCCGACCCTCCCTCTCTCCCTTCCCTCCCTCCCTTTCCCTGACCCTCCCTCTCTCCCTTTCTCCATCCCTCTCTCCCTTTCTCCCTCCCTACCTCCATCCTTCCCTCCTTACCTCCCTCCCTTTCTCTCTCCAACCCATCCTACCTCCCTCCCTACCTCCCTCCCTTTCTGCCTCCCTTCCTCTCTCCCTTTCAACCTCCCTACCTCCATCCTTCCCTCCTTCCCTCCCTACCTCCCTCCCTTTCTCTCTCCAACCCATCCTACCTCCCTCCCTCCCTCCCTTTCTGCCTCCCTTCCTCTCTCCCTTTTAACCTCCCTACCCCCATCCTCCCATCCTTCCCTACCTCCCTCCCTCCCCCCTTTCTGCCTCCCTTCCTCTCTCCCTCCCTCCCTCTCTCCCACCCACCCTCCCTCCCTACCTCCCTCCCTCCCTTAATTTTTGCCCTCCCCTTCCATGTTGTTTTCTCCATGTTCTCCCATGTTGTTTCCATGTGGTCTCCATGTGGTCTCCATGTGGTCTCCATGTGGTTTCCATGTGGTCTCCATGTGGTCTCCATGTGGTCTCCATGTTGTCTCCATGTGTGGTCTCCATGTGGTCTCCATGTGGTCTCCATGGTCTCCATGTTGTTCCCTGTGGTCTCCATGTGGTTTCCATGTGGTCTCCATGTTGTTTCCATGTGGTCTCCATGTGGTCTCCATGTGGTCTCCATGTTGTTCCCTGTGGTCTCCATGTGGTTTCCATGTGGTCTCCATGTTGTTTCCATGTGGTCTCCATGTGGTCTCCATGTGGTCTCCATGTTGTTTCCATGTTGTTTCCGTGTGGTCTCCAGGTGGTCTCCATGTTGTTTCCATGTGGTCTCCATGTGGTCTCCATGTGGTCACCATGTTGTTTCCGTGTGGTCTCCAGGTGGTCACCATGTTGTTTCCGTGTGGTCTCCAGGTGGTCTCCATGTGGTCTCCATGTAGTCTCCAGGTGGTCTCCAGGTGGTCTCCATGTGGTTTCCATGTGGTCTCCAGGTGGTCTCCATGTGGTTTCCATGTGGTCTCCAGGTGGTCTCCATGTGGTCTCCAGGTGGTCTCCAGGTGGTCTCCATGTGGTCTCCATGTGGTCTCCAGGTGGTCTCCATGTGGTCTCCAGGTGGTCTGTGGTCAGGTGGTCTCCATGTGTCTCCATTGTTTCCATGTGGTCTCCATGCTGTTTCCATGTGGTCTCCATGTGTTTCCATGTGGTCTCCATGTTGTTTCCATGTGGTCTCCATGTTGTTTCCATGTGGTCTCCATGCTGTTTCCATGTGGTCTCCATGTGGTCTCCATGTGGTCTCCATGTTGTTTCCATGTGGTCTCCATGCTGTTTCCATGTGGTCTCCATGTGGTTGATACCATTCCATTGACTCCATTCCAGCCATTACCGTGAGCTGTCCTCTCCTCAGCAGCCTCCACAAAACAGACAACCTTGACTTATGTGGAATATTACCTATTCAGTTTAAACAACTTTTCTTTTAAGAAATGCCTTACAGTACAGTTTCTACACCACTGCAGTTGATTACATGTACAGCTCACATTATTCACAAGCTGAATGGAGTCAAGCTGACATAGCTGTTTTCCAGCATAATAGTAGTTGTAATACTGCCTGGTTCCCCATCTTCATTCATCAGTATCTCCTCAATGATCATATAATCTAGTAGTTGGAGTCTACTCATCAATAGAAGCATTATCCAATAAGCCATTTGGTTTTGTCTCCTTTAGAGAGAAATACCAGCTAGACAGGGAGTCAGCACAATTCTCACAAAGCTGCTGTGGTGATGGTCTTTCCTGAGTCTCTGATACACCCAGAAACACAAAGACTGTTCTACAGAGGAGAATTGTCTCGGTGGTTTGTGGAGAAATACATGCAGTAAGGTGTAAATGTGTCCTTTGTGTATCGCCCCAGGTGGTGTAGTCTAGTTTTGCTAACGTGTTCCCTCGCCTCTCTAGCCTCTCCGTGGTGCAACATATAGCTGCTTTACTTGCCAACGTGCTTTAATGACCTTCCTTCCCCTCCCTACTGTTTCTCCCTTTGACTGTATAGCCTGTTTTCTGCAAGGACAATGAGAACATTACAGGGTTGCACCCTGCTCTCACAGTGTGTGAGACTAATATTACTTACACTTACATAAAGAAACCTATACAATGGCTGAATGTCCAGCAAACATGGGACGTCCTGAGGACATTTGGCAACATTCCCATTAGTTCCTTTAAGGGTTTCGGTGCGACATTATCCCACTGATGTTCTGAGAAGTTGTATCACGATCCCAAGGGAATGTTCTCTGGGGGTCCTTTGTCTAGATCCCTGTACATCACTTAGGTTCTGAGGACTTTCATTTTACTATTCCTTAGGATGTTGTGTCATGGTCCTCTGGAGGTTTTGTCTACTTAGCGGTTTGTCCCAAGGACGTTTTGAAGAGGTTCTTAGGACGTTGTGTCATGGTCCTCTGGAGGTTTTGTCTACTTACCGGTTTGTCCCAAGGACGTTTTGAAGAGATTCTTAGGACGTTGTGATGGTTCCAAGATAACCTTCTCTGGGTGACCCTTTTATAGTTCCCAGGTTTGTTCAGGGGACATTTTTAGGAGGTTCTTAGGACGTTGTGTCATGGTCCTCTGGAGGTTTTGTCTACTTACTGGGTTTGTCCCAAGGACGTTTTGAGGAGGTTCTTAGGATGTTGTGTCATGGTCCTCTGGAGGTTTTGTCTAGTTCCCGGGTTTGTCCCAAGGACGTTTTTAGGAAGTTCTTGGGGCGTTGTGTCATAGTACCCTGAAGGTCTCCTGAACGTTCTTGGGGAGTTTTGTCATAGTACCCTGAAGGTTTTTGTTCATGGCTGGAGTGGAATGACTGCAATGGTATCCAGCACATGTGTTTGATACTATTCCATTCACTCCATTATTATGAGCTGTCCTCCACTGGTCAAATATATATATATATTTTCATGAACCTTTATTTAACTAGGCAAGTCAGTTAAGAATTTATTCTTATTTACAATGACAGCCTACCGGGGAACAGTGGGTTAACTGCCTAGTTCAGGGGCTGAACAACAGATTTTTACCTTGTCATTTTTACCTTGTCACCTTGTCGGGATTCAATCCAGCAACCTTTGGTTACTTTTCCAATGCTCTAACCACTAGGCTACCGGCCGCCCCATATGTTACTCTGGAATCACTATGATAAATATAATAGTTTTTCTTCAGTGTATTTTTAACAGAGCTTAGTTACTTTGAAGTGCAAAGTAGGCCTTTCAGGTTAAATCATTGATACAGACACGGTGGTGTAGCAAGAGGTTGTGAGTTCAAATCCCAGGTGAGGACCTAAATGAAAATACACCATGTAATCATGTCCTGTTTGTGTATGTGTGTGAAATATGTAAGTTAAACGTACTGTTATGTCTGTGTGGTTGACCCTAGCATAGCCTAAAGACAAAGAGCTGCGACTGGATAAGTGGTTCACCAATCAGGGCCTTGATGGTTTTTGCAACAGTAACAAGGGGTGATGTGGAATGAAACAGCAGTAGCACAAATGCCTTCTCGGCTACGTTTGCCATATTGTACATTGCTCTTCGATATAATTTTTTTGTAATGTCATTAGCACAGTATACAGTTGAAGTCGGAAGTTAACATACACCTTAGCCAAATACATTTAAACTCAGTTTTTCCACAGTTCCTGACATTTAATTAATTAATAATAGTAGAGAGAATGATTTATTTCAGCTTTAATTTCTTTCATCACATTCCCAGTGGGTCAGAAGTTTACGTTAGTATTTGTTAGCATTGCCTTTAAATTGTTTAACTTGGGTCAAATATTTCGGATAACCTTCCCATTCAGTCTGGTATGAGAACGGTAGCCCCTATTTGCAAAAGCAGGTTGTCTGCGGAAAGCTGAGCATCTTGGCTATTGATTGATACCTTCAAAATCTTGCTTTTCGGCGAAAGATTGTCGGCACTCCAAAATGTCCCATAAACATCACAATTGGTCCTTTTGAACAGAGACCTGAACAGAGACCTAAAAAAAAAAAATCTGAACGGTTAGTCCTCGCGGTTTTGCCTGCTACATAAGTTCTGTTATATTCACAAACATGATTCAAACAGTTTCAGAAACTTCAGAGTGTTTACTATCCAAATCTACTAATAATATGCATATCTTATATTCTTGACATGAGTAGCAGGAAGTTGAAATTGGGCACTCTATTTATCCAAAAGTGAAAATGCTGCCCCCTATACCTTAAGAAGTTAATAACAAACTTGTATGCTATGTGTAAATACGAATAAAATCGTTACATTTTGAGCCTAGTTTGTTAATAAGCCACAGGAAAAGTCAGCAACCTTCCAACTAGCCATGATTGGCTGAGATAATGAGTGGGCTGGACATGCTGAAAGAAGAGTTCAGAATGGACTTTCAGATAGATGGCTTCTGTCTATTTGACCTGGTCAGTCTGTGTTGGTAATCCTGTCGAACGTGGCTTTAAAAAAAAAACTATTGATTAGTGGAGCTGCATAAGTGTTGATCTCCACTTTCTGGAGGATCGAGTTTTGAAATCAGTTGGATTAGAGTATGATCGCTAAAGAGATGAGGAAAACACTTGTCTCCGGATTACATTTTCAAGCTAAGGGCAACTATGGCATGGCATCTGTGACAGGGAGATGCGTCCATCATGTATGATGATGTATACAGGTAAGATAGTCTAGCTAGCTACATTTTCAGATATGACACATTTCTAATTTTGACAGAAGTTTAATTTCAAGCTAAAGTATACTGTTACCTAGCTAGCTACTATGTGCATTGTTGTTTAACTAGCTAACGTTAGCTGGCTGGCTTGCTAGCTAACGTTACATGATCTTACTGTCACGGTCGTCGTATAGAGGAGACCAAGGCGCAGCTTTGTAAGCGTACATACTTCTTTAATGAAAGAACGAACACTGAACACTGAACACTGAACAAAACTAACAAAACAACCAAACGAACTGTGAAGCTAATATGGCTAGTGCAGACAGGCAACTAAACATAGAATAAGAACCCACAAACTACCCAAGGAATATGGCTACCTAAATAGGGTCCCCAATAAGAGACAACGATAAACAGCTGCCTCTGATTGAGAACCAATCTAGGCAACCATAGACATATAAACACCTAAACTTACAAAAAAACTAGACACAAAAACACCTAGACAATACAAAAATGAAACAAACCACCCTAGTCACACCCTGACCTAACCAAAATAATAAAATAAACAAAGATAACTAAGGTCAGGGCGTGACAGTACCCCCCCCAAAGTTGCGGACTCCCGGCCGCAAACCTAAACCTATATGGCAGGGTCTGGGTGGATATCTAACCGGAGGCTCTGGACTGCGGATCCTCGCCGTAGGTCCCGGGCTGTGGACCCTCGCTGCGTGGATCATCGCCGGAGGTTCTGGACTGGGGACCGTCGCTGGAGACCCAGGGCTGGGGACCGACGCTGGAGACCCCGGGCTGGGGACCGACGCTGGAGACCCCGGGCTGGGGACCATCGTTGGAGGTTCTGGACTGCGGCCCGTCGTTGGAGGTTCCGGACTGCGGCCCGTCGTTGGAGGTTCCGGTCTGTGAACTGTCGCCCAACCGAGTATGATGCTGTATCTACTGGTAATATTACAGCGTATGATGCTGTATCTACTGGTAATATTACATTTTATGATGCTGTATATACTGGTAATACTACAGAGTATGATGCTTTATCTACTGGTAATACCAGAGTATGATGCTTTATCTATGATGCTGCTTTATCTACTGGTAATATTACAGCGTATGATGCTGCTTTATCTACTGGTAATACTACAGAGTATGATGCTTTATCTACTGGTAATGTTACAGAGTATGATGCTTTATCTACTGGTAATACTACAGAGTATGATGCTTTATCTACTGGTAATACTACAGAGTATGATGCTTTATCTACTGGTAATACTACAGAGTATGATGCTTTATCTACTGGTAATGTTACAGAGTATGATGCTTTATCTACTGGTAATACTACAGAGTATGATGCTT